>NW_009646736.1:3116233-3130632 GCF_000708025.1 Charadrius vociferus | reverse complement strand
CAGCAGGTTCAGCCAGACTTCACTCGGAGACTCTCAGAGCTGACACAGGAAGCTCGATGCAACTGTCAGCGTACTTCAGAGCTTTGGCATTGCAGCCCTATGAGGATTTTATTGGTCAAAGAAAGACTGAAACTCTGATAAAAGAACATTTTTCTGTTGCATTCTTCCAAGAAGAGAGCAGTGCTGCCTGGAACTCTCTTCCATGTGTACTCAAGACAGCCTGAGAAATAGGCCTGAGAATACAGCTTGCTATAAATCCAAAACCCAAGACCCACTGTGCTTTTAAATGCCTAGTTTTACTGTCAATAGGGCTCAACTGATACTAGTAGAATGTATTAAAGTAAACAGCTATAACTTTCTGTCCCAAATCCATGTATTAGGGCAGATGTAATGAAATATTTTGAACTGCTGAAAGCATGAGTTGGGAGAGGTGGAGAGACTGAAGATGAACTCCCCTCCTGTTTGATATGCCTTAGTAGCAATGACAGTAGCATGTAGCAGATGAGGAAAGTAGTGTTTTGCTGTTACCTTTTGTTACTGTCCTGTACCTGATTTATGCAGCCAGTACTTTGATCTGTAGTCCCTAGTCTGAGAACTGCTGTCTTGAGAAAAGGAAATAATCAAACTGTCAAGCTTGATGCAGTTATTGCAAAATAAGTGCAATACTGCCAGTTTTCTAGCAATAGGAGCTCAGGCAAGGCAGGTTGCATGGCCCTGACAACAAGATTAAATTTCTAATGATGATGTTGATTTTCAGCTTGGGCTAAGTGCAGACTTACATGAAGAAAGAGGAAAAGATAATGAGATCTTACTGCTGTCCAAAAACTTTCCCAGAAACCCTGTCTGTAGTTAAACTGACAAGTTTTCACTTGAAGCTCCTATAAAAAGCATTTGCTTCCCCGTCCCATGCCAGAAATCCCACAGTATCCAAAGGGAACTTGGAGGAGGAGAGGTTGCTCAAAGACAGTCTTCCTGGCACTTGCAGTAACTCACAGAGGCGTTGCTATCTCGCTCCTTCTCATCTCCTTGGCCTCCCGCACTGCCTCGAAGTGCCTGCTCTCCAATACCTTGAAGGACCTAAGACTGCTTCCTAATGAGATCCTTATTAAGCAAGAAAATGAAGTAAATGCAACAGAGTACTTCAAACAGGAGCCTCTTCCTCATGGAGAAAAAAGCTTGCGTATAAGATCTCTTCAGTTTGGAAAGATAGTCTGCTGCTTTTTCTTGCTTTTTGTTTCTCAGTGCTCAGTTGGTTCTGGTACAGCTGAGATCTGCAGTAGAGACCCAGCTGATTCACAGACATGGTGATATCCAACATAGCTGGCTTGTCACGCTGAGCTGATGAGGTTTGTCTAGGAAACGGTATGTGTATCAAACTCAGAATGACACCATGAAGCAAATAGTCATTTGTCTGTGCCTTTTTTTTTTTCAAACTAGCATCTGTACGGAGCCCATGCTGCTTTTGTAGGGTTGCCTAGCAGGAAGGCAGGCAGTCTGACTTTTTCAAGTCCGTTTTAAGAAACAGACAAAGCTTTCTTAATAGACTCTTATAACAGTAGGTGTCTAAAGGTAAAATAAAGATTTAAGGATGTAAGAATTATGGCTTGTTAGCTCTGATTTTTTTTTTTTTTTTTAGGCACTACAAGTACTCCAAATGAGCTTTGGTATAACATCATTGAATTGCCATACCATGGTGAAATGATAAGCATGTTGATTGCTCTGCCTACCGAAAGCACAACGCCACTCTCTGCTATCATTCCCCACATCAGCACAAAAACAATAGGAAGCTGGATGACAACCATGGTAGCAAAGAGAGTGCAGGTTATTTTACCCAAGTAAGTACTAAGATAATCCACTCCTCCTTCAGGGAATGTTTTGGGGGTCATATATGTATATCTCCTCTGATACAGGAGAAACTTAAGAGTGCTTAAGGCAACTTTCCCGCATAATACTGATGCATTCTTTCTTGCTTGTTCCGACTAGATTTACAGCAGTAGCAGAAACAGACTTGAAGGACCCTCTGAAAGCACTTGGTATTACAGATATGTTTGACCAGTCAAAGGCAAACTTTGCAAAAATAACAAGTAAGTTATTTTTTTGAATCCATGGTGGTCCTTATTCATAGTTTCTGGCACTGAGTAAAGTGCTGTTTTTACCAATGCAGTTGTCTGTTTTGTCTTGGGTAAGTGTTACCATGACATTGGAGCAAGTTCTATTTTGTAGCCAGCCAAGCATGGCTGCTTGCTTCTATTGAATGCTGCAGTGGCTTCTTTTCCCCTTGCCTTGTGTTACAGCAGTAAATCATGTTGGTCAGCTTCTGAAGATTTGATATTAGAACCTGAGGGTCTCGAGCACTGCCTAGAAGTCTTGCCATAGATTTTTAACGATACCATACCTTAGACTGTAACAAATACTGCAACTGCAGTATTTAACTTTTCCCTGAAGTATGTGTTTAATGACTTAGTCATTGAGCTTTCCTACAGCTCAAGACAAAATTCCCTGTTTTAAGGGACTGGACCAAATCAGAGCTGTAAATATTAGTATCTGAAAATGGGGTGTAGATGCCTTTAAACTTAGGACTCTGAAATGTCATCTTATTTCTGTTCTCTGCTTCCTTTATACTCCCAATTAGCTTCTACAGAGAGATCTAACAAAAAAGCCTGCCTTGTGCTGGCTTAATTTGAAAACAAATTCTTGTGTTTCATTGAAAGCAAGGTGTCTTGCCAAGTGCTTTTTTCTCCCCTGACATTGAGATAAATGGGAGTGTAACTTAAATTCAGATGGCATTTTTTTTCAGTTATGTTTAATTAAAACTGAAAATGCAGGTGAACACTTATAACTGAAACCATTGAATAAGAAAGCCTAATAAATGGGGAGGAGGAAGGAGTAAGATAGGTTATTCCCTGTGACTGTATTCAAAGATATTACCAGTAGTGTTCTTCACTGCAACTTCAGGATTGCAGCAGCTTTTTTTATTCTTACATACTGGCATAGCTGCTAGCTACAAAGTACTTTGGGACTCTTAAAAGTGCTGTTCTCTTTGGGTTTTTCAGGAACAGAAGGTCTTCATGTATCTCATGTTCTGCAAAAGACAAAAATTGAAGTTAGTGAAGATGGAACCAAAGCTTCTGCAGCAACAAGTAAGCAAGTGTGCTGATAACTCTCAGAGTGGGGAGAACTATCTTAGAAGGCTATACCAATGAGCGAAGATAGCCTGCTTTGAGACTGCTGCGGGCATGTGCTCTGACTTAGATCAGATGATGGATTTTATGTAATTTCTCAGGAAAATCCCAACTTGCCAGTATTAATCAGGCCATTGGTATACTCTTAGATATAAACAGGCTTACTTCTGGAGAAGTGTCTTCTAATAGCTGACACTTTGGCCACCAATGTAATGTTCCTGGCTATCCAGATGGCAAAGAGGACTAAGCTACTACCTCCTCCTGTGTGACAACCCAAGACTTCTTCCAGCTTTCTGTGGGTCTTGTGTTGTCCCTTTAATATGGTTCTTATAAAAATAACATGTAACCTGTGCAGCTTTAACCATCCAAGTTGGTAGGTTTTAGGTACTTACCTCTACTTGTGCAAGCTTCTAGTACACTAGGAAACTTCATTTAAAGTACATGATGTGTTGTGGTACTTGCTTTGTCTAACTTCAAACCTTGTCTGTCTTGCAAGCTGCAATTTTAATAGCCAGATCATCCCCTCCTTGGTTCATAGTAGACAGGCCGTTTGTATTTTTCATCCGGCACAATCCTACAGGTAAGTAGCATTTGAATGTACTTTTTTGCTTAGAAGCTGAATATCAGCTATGCAATAGAGACAAAAGAAGCCTGGAGCTACTGAACAACTATTGCTTTAAAAAAATAATCCTGCAAGTGTATTTTTATGCCTTTAGTATTAGATTACTTTATCCTGTTCTGAGTTATATTCCAAATAAAATGTAAGTATTGGCTGCCATGTTAACGGAAACAAGCATGGCAGGGTCGTGGGTACAAAAGAACAGTCTTTAATACTTATAGTTCCCCTGAGTGGAGAGGAAATAACTCTGTTAGTGATAGTGAATAGGACCCAGCTTTCTGATGGACAGTAAAATAGTGCTAGGGCAAAGGCTAGAACAGGGGCTGTGGGATCTAGGGTGTTGTCCCAGCCTGCTGCAAACAGAAGTGAGTGTTCAAACATAGTGGGTGTAGTTTCTTTGCAGTATGGTTTGACTCTCCTAGAGCAGAGCTGCCCCAGTTGCTTTGAATAACTCATCTACTTCTTGCAGTGACATGTGGATGATAAATATGGTAGTTAGTAGGGAACGAGATGCAGCTGCCAGCACAGGGGGAAGAGTAGGCTCCTGGCAGCAGTCCCCATCCCAAGGCTCCACAGAGCGTTAACAGAACTGTGTGTCTCCGGAAATATGAGCTGGCCACCTATCCAAACATAGGCTTCCTTGGGCTCACAAACTTGAGGGAGGCTAGACAAGACTGTGCTGAGGTGGCTCGGCTGTGCTCTGTGGACTTCATGCTTTCATGGAAAAGTTTAACTGTATTTACAGACTATGCTAATCCTTGTTTTTGTTTCATCCCTCAGGTACAATCTTGTTTATGGGACAAATAAACAAACCTTGAATGTGGAAAATACTTTCTTCAAGAAGTAAACACTCATGTGACACACCCTTGTTCTGTTAAATATTTTGTATGCTACTCTGACTTCACTCAAGAGCTAGTTTTAACCACTGACTAGGTTTTGAAACAGGAGTCGACGTAGTTCTGGCTTTGTGGGGAAAAATACAGATAGAAAACTACAGTATCTCTTCAAAATGTCTACAAGATTCTCTAAACTACTGAATGGTTACCTATGCTAACAAACTTCTGAGCTTTTTCTGTATCTACTAAGAATTTTATGTATGGCTTTTGTGAGAGGATTTTAACAAAGAATGATAAATGTTTCTATTAATATTGGTTTCTTCTTGTGTGTGGAAAAGGTCTTATTTTGTAGATACCGTCTATCAAGATTACTTGTAGTTCTTGAGTATCTTGGTACCTGGATATTCTTGGTAGAAATAGATTAAAAGTTCTAGCATTTTTTATTTTATATAGTGCATGTATCACTGAGTTTTAAAACTAATGTGGTGTTAGATACACATCGCATTGTCCTGTCTTATTGTAATGTAAACTTGTCATTGCTAGTATACACTTTCTATTGGATTTAAATTTTATATTTGTTTTTGTACAAAGGAAGAAATAAAACTGCATTCTGAACAGTCAGTGGTGTGGATCATGGATGTGCTGATGGGTATTTGTGTCCAGAGCCCCGTGCAGTACTTGTTTGAGACTTCCTAAGGAAGGTGGAAGAAGGGTGGTTTTGTGAGACTTGTGTGGTGCTTTTTGGGGTGGTTTTGTTTGTGGCTTGTTTTTGTTTTTTTTTTTTCTGCCTGCTGCTTATTACCCTTTCTGCTAAAGTCATTCTGCTGTGGATGAATTATCCATAGGTTGAGTATCTGAAGAGGAAATTTTGTATTTTCTATGCCCAAGTTACTGCTAAAACTGCTATGTGAGGACATCTTGGTGCACCCTTGGGGCCCTTCTTCCCGCTCCCTATGGTGAAGGGTATGTGCACATTTGTATGTCTTCAGTCCCTTGCAGGACTTGCCTGAGTGCAAAATTTTTTGGAAGATAAGCAGTAAATCCCTTTGGCTTGTCACAGATGGTTCTTTGTTTGCAAGCATGTTGTACTGCTCCTGTGGCGACCGAGGGATTTGGATGGGGAAGGTAAATCTTTGATATTAGCTGCTTTTCCTAAGGGCACAGTTGCAGTGAGGGGAGGCGGGCTGATGGTCTGTGGGGAGAAATTCCTGCAGTGCTTGAGAGCCTCAGCCCTGGTGTAAGTAGATGACTGTTGCATGCATCCTGATCACTCTGAATCAGAGTTGAGCCTCTTTGTCAGGTAAGAATACAAGATGAGGTGAAAATGCTTCCAGCAGAGAATGTGTCATGGATGGCCAGTCCTAACCCAGTACAGAACCAAGGATGAGATCTCATACACTGCTACAGATCATGCGCAGGTACTAACTTAATAAGGGGGAGGAGAGCAACAAAACAGCTCTGTAGGGAGAATGTCTGGCTCTAACTGGCCTCTCTTTTCCTGCTTGAGTTGATTACTGCCAAAACATCAAGAAGAATAAATCTGGCTAGCTGTCTTTTTACAGCATGTATTAGCTGCCTACCACCAAATCCTCAAGCTGGGGGAGAAGTGCTCCTGCTGCATGCTGAGGGCTAGGTCTCCGTTCACCTCTTCAGAGTTGAGCACAGAAACCAGTATGATGTAGTTCTTTCTCTTCCTGTCTCGTCGAAGAGACTGTGAGCCATGCAGGCAAGGGGAAGAGACCCAAACCAACACCACCTCAAAAAAAAAAAACCCAAAAAAACCGCCAAAACCAAATAAAACCCACCTTCTAAGTATGTGACTGATGCAACTAAAGATTCTGGTGCTGAGCAGGAAAGCTCTCCTGGCTAGCCTAGCCAGCCTTGCCTTCAACTACTTGCATCTCATGGAGGTAAGGAGCAAAAGTAATAATAGACTTGTTACTGAGATCTGTACAGTTGCAGTGGGGTATGTGTGTGGCTTTGTCTTGGATCTAGCTTGGGTATGGTTTCTCCTGCAAAAATAGAGAAATGGGTAGTTGGATAAATAAAAATAGCTGGATGAAAAAATAGAGAAATGGATACCTGAGCTGGGCTTGAGAAGGCATGATTTATGTGAGAAGTGACTACTGGGGTGCAAGGTGCTGCCTTAGGGCTCTGGTGCAGCATGGGATTGTATTTCAGAGTAACAGTATTGCTATTTTGATATAAAATAAAATTATGAGAATTAATTTGATGTTTGTGGTAAGAATTCAAGTATTGTGGGGTTGGCACTCAAGCTGAACTCCCATAGGGGCAGCACACAGCAGCAGGCTTGGGATTAGATTTGAGCAAGAAAAAAAAAAATGCAGTGACAGAAGTCTTCAGGTTTGCCTTAGCCTGGTTTCTCTGTAAACAACTGTTGGTGCCTTCTGTTAGTTCTGAAATAATTTGCAAAATTAAACGATTGCTTAGAGCACTGAACAAAGGGTAACTGTGGGTATTTTCTTTTTCCCCCAAGCAGGCCAAGGCTGGACAACGAAGAGCGTGGCTTGGCAAACGTGAATGGGTTTATTCAGCCTGGTGGGGCTGGGACTACCTGCCCAGGCTGAGCTTTGAGCAAACTGACGGGGAATGTCACACATAGCAGCTATTTGGGAGCTTCAAGGTTCTGCGCTACGCAGGTGAAATAGGTCACCCCTCAGAAAAAAGTTTTTTTTCAGCTCTGCCATTTCTGATACTTCTAAGTGTTTGTTTTGGGGTGGTTGGGTTTTTTTCAGTGCTGGCAAAGAAAAGTTTAACAAAAGCAGGTTTGAACTAAGGTGCTGATGGGACTTCCCTATAAGCTGGGGAAAGGAGATCAGGATGAAGGGAAGTGGAATAAGAGCCTGGGAAGGAGAGGGTTAGGTTAGCTGCTAAAAACTTCCTTTTTAGTAATGCTGTAAAAACACTGTGCTCTTCAGTCCTGGGAGTTGATTCATATCAAATTTCCAGTCCTGCTTGACAGAGTAGCTGAAGTTCAGTGTGATGTTTCAGCGTTAGGCCTGTGCTTACTGAAGTCTTATTAACCCTTACTGGACCAGTCTGTTAGCTCCTCTGGAAGGGCTCTGGGCAATCTGCCTGTGACCTGCAGAGGATGTTTTTAATTTTTTTTTTTTTTTTAAATCTTTGTCTCCAGAAATATCAAGCCTAAGGTGAATGCTTGTGTTGCTGAGGTCTGCTTCGGTCTATTCCTTTATTCTCAACTGCTTTGCAGTTGAACTTTGTCTTCACGGAAAAGCCAAGGCAGTTTTGGGCCCCCCCCCCCGAGCCCTGTAACGCAGGGGAGGAATCGTCCTCGAGGAGGGACAGAAGCAGTGAGACTGAATGTGCAAAGCTTGTAACTTTCTGATGGATTGGTAACTTTCAAGCAGGAGCATAACTCCATGCAGAATAGCAGCCCAGATGATCTCTTTCTCTATCTGCTGTTCCTGGCTGCTTTCCCGAGGTATGCCTCAGTTTATCCATCTTTAAAAGTGGAGGTAACACACCCTTTGTAAATTTTTCTGAGGTGGAAAGCCCAGAAAGGCTGTTAGCTCCTCAGTAAATATGAGGCTGAAGCCCTGGGCAGGGAATGATCCTGGAAAACGCTTGTGGTTACGATTGTTTTAGCCTGGAGACTAAGTAGGGAGGAAGAGTTTGGTAAAACTCGCCATACATTTCCTGAGCCAGATTTGTAATGAAGAAAGTAGTTACTCATGAAGTAATTAACAGGAAAAATAGCAGGCTATTAGTCTGCTAAATTGTGTCTCAACTTTGTTTTCGTAACTTCAGAGAGCTCTAAAAAGGCTGCTTTTCTTTTACAACTTCCACATTTCATTAAGGCTTTGTAGTTTTCAAATCTTGCTTGCTGGATGGAGTGAGGAGGGGAGGGAGGGGCCCAATCCTCAGCCCATGTAAAGGGGTAACTGCTGTTCATCCCTTGGCATCCCACCCAATTCCCTGCTGGCAGCCCTCTCCTGACAGCAGCCTCTCCTTTAAAAACATGGCTGCATTGCCTCCCAGCATCAGAGCTGGTTAATAAAGATGAAAAAGAGAAAGAAATTCAAATACCTCTTTGTAAGCAATGTTCTAAAAACTCTCCCTTGTGCTTCAAAGAAAGAGAAAGCCCTTTAGCTTAACCCCATCCATTTAAACTGCGTGTATTTATTAATAACGCTACTACTACCTGTAGTGGTTGAAACTTGTCTAACACTAATAATTTCCATTATTTCTGTGGTGCCAGCAGGCTGCGATAGTCTCGTGTGCTGGACGTGACACCCAGGAGGAGACAAGCTCCTACCAAAGGCAGCAGGGGAAGCAGAAGGGGGATGCCGCCTGCCCCCCTTCCCCAGGAGCCTGCTGCTGGAGCTGCTGCCAGACTGCAGCTCTCCCTGCTCTCGGTTTGCTGCGCTTGCTGCTATGGCCAAGTGGGCACTGTTCGCTCACCAGATGACAATTTTCTGTGAGCTCTTGCCTGATGATGCTTTTTTGTGTGCTGCAGGGACACGGAGTCACGTTGGGTGGACACGGCTAAGTCACAGTAACACAGCCACCTCAGTGCTGCGACGCTGAAGTTCCCAGGGATGCTGGTTTTGCTTTCAAGGCCATGGTGGGGATACCTGTTATAGTCAGGAAGACTGGACCCTGTCTGGGATGTATGTAACATGTATGTGCATTCATATGCTGACATGCTGACACTTCCATTCCAACCTACCACCAATGCACAATTAGCTCTGAGCCAAGGATTATATTCCCCGAGCTTTTCCTAGCTGCTAAGCCCATGGCATCTCCCTTGAATATTAGATCTGGGCTCCTAATGCACTGAGTTCCCTGTAATTAAGTGTACCAACTCCTGAAGGGCGTTTGTGCAATAGGGGGAGTGAATCAGGTGCTTTTCCTTTGGGCCACGGAGCACCTGGAGCCTGTGGTCATCAGTGCATTATACTGGCTGTGAGCCACCCTGCCCTAGACCAAAGGGTTGGATATGTCTCCTTGGTTCACAGGCACCACTTGTTCCCCTTGCAGACTAATTTGCACTGGCTCTTTTGGGATCCGAACAGGTGCTGGAGAATAGGGAACTCAGTGCTGTGTCTCTTGCTGTATCTGACCAACTTGGGCTCTTCCCCCTTCCTGAAACGGTTGAGGTGAGGCCACTGTAGCTATTGGCCTGTTCAAGGCCTTGCCCGTAGGTGTGTGCCCATGGGAAGCATAGACCCATGTCACCTCTGGCCCCTCTTGCAAAGTGCCCCTTGTTCTGGCCTGGGCTGGCTGCTGTCCTCAGCAGCCATCACTGGGCTTCTGGAGGACCAGGGGCAGCACTTGTCCCTTTGGGAAGCGATGCCACCCTCAGTGCTCTTTTTTTTACTTAAAAAAAAAAAAAAAAAAAACCCAACAAAAAAAAAACACCACACACCAAAAACAAGCAAGCAAAAAAAACCCCCAAACCAATGAACTTAAAAAAAAAAAAAAAAAAAAAGGGGGGTGGAGGAATGATGGATTTTGAATAGTTTTGTTCTGTTCTGTTTCTTCTGCCGGGAGCTCTTAAGGATGCCCTCTAAGCGCCAGGGTGCAGTGGAGGGGCCGGACGGGTGCGTTTCCCGCCTTGTTGGCATCGTCGGAGCAGGAGGTTCCTCCTCCCGCGTCCCCGTCCCCCCGGCGGTGGCGGGAGGCGGCGCGGCGGGGGCGCAGGACCCCCCTGCCTGCCCCCCCCCGCCGCCGGCAGCGGCCCGCGGTGCTCCCGCTCCGCCTGGGGGAGGAGGAGGAGGATGCGGCTGCTGCTTTCCCAGCTATTTTGGGAGGATCACTTCCTGCTCCCTGCGAGCTCAGAGCAGGGCTCCGGCACCCCCGAGGAGCGCTGCCTTCCCCTCTCTTCTTGGGGCGGAGAGCCAAAATCTCGCTGCCCAAAGTTGGCATGAGCTAAGCAGGTCGGGTTTAAAAAGCAGAGGAATGGGCACGGGCGCGTCTGCAGCTTGAGCAAGAGGCCTTTGAGCAAGGGCTGGGATCCCCCGGGAAAGCCCGAGCTCTCCCCGCTCCCGCAGCATGAAGCGCTGGGCAGCGTTGCCCTTCCCCAGTGCTTGTGGCCGCTGTCACTGCCTTGCCACCCGTGTTGGTCCCCTGTGGGTGTGATGGGGCACGTAGAGGCAGCTGATTTTACCTTCCTTCACCTTCCCATCTTGTTTTGAGGAATGGCTGATGCTGTGCTAATTGTGCCTGGTTTAACTGGGAAAGCGGTGGAGCCGTAACCTGGCTGGTGGCTCTCCGCCTGTTAAAATGGGCTGGGAAGTAAAGTCTTCTCTTCCCCACAACAGAGGCCAGCACAGAGGGTACACTGGCAAAGAATTGCCCAGGTAAGGTGTGCTCCTGCTAAAGGCAAAGGAGATGAAATGTGCTGTGCCATGTTCCTCCAGAGAGGCAGAAGGAGGAACAAGAGCCAGCACAGGTAAAGAGCAATACTAAATGGCTTTTATTGACAAAAGAACAGCTTTTACTGGATTTCTGTTGTGGGAGAAGAGCTGACATGATCCAGCCCAAGAAATGGGTCTGCACGTCACCTTTCCCAGTGTTGTGAACAGAAAGGGGAATGTTGCTGTTTCAGTGCAAAGTTCCATGTGGCTGTGGTGTTATTTACCTGGAGCAATATGCTTTCAAACTAGACTGACCATCATGGCATGAGTGATTTGTGGGAGCACGGGAAGGAGGGGAGAAATGAGTGCTGTATTTTGTGACTGTATGGGAGGCAATAGGAGACAAGCTGGAGAAAGGGAGGAGGAAGGGTTTCACAAGGAGGATCACAACCTTCACAAGGAGGTTGTGATTCTGAAGGTGGAAAAAACGAGGTATTTTCATATCCCCTGCTCCTGCAAAGGAGCTCAGAAGGAGATGGAAGAGCTGGTGGAAGGATGTATCTCTGAGCCAAAATGCATTTCCACCACAATCCCACGTCAAGGTCAGCAGGATGATGAGTACCAGATGATGAGGCCAGAGGGAATGTCTTACGTGATAAGAAAGGAAGGTTAAAAAAAAACTCATAACCTCTAGTCATCAAATAAAGTTTCCATTTAGTTGTTCTTGAAAACATTTCCCTGTGTACATGCCATCCTACCGCTGAACGTTCATACAGAGCCCCTGCTGTGAAGTCCCCGTATGTGGGGAACACTGCCTTCCCCTTTCTTATTTGGGCAGAAAGCCAGGATCTCAGTTCCAGAAATTGGCATGAGCTAAGCAGGTCAGTTTTAAAAAGCAGAGGAATAAGTATGGACAAATCTGAGCCAAAAAAAAAAAAAAAAAAAAAAAAAGGCACGGGGCAACAAGGTGCCTTTTGGTGGCTGCTTGGATTATATTACTTACAAATATCTAAAGGGTGGGTTGAAGGAGGATGGAGCCAGACTCTTCTCGGTGGTTCCCAGTGACAGGATGAGGGGCAATGGGTGCAAGTTGGAACACAGGACGTTCCGTTCCAACACACGGAAAAACTTCTTTACGGTTCGGGTGACAGAGCAGTGGCACAGGCTGCCCAGGGAGGGGGTGGAGTCCCCTTCTCTGGAGATTTTCAAAACCCGCCTGGATGCAGTCCTGAGTAACGTGCTCTGGGCAATTAGCAGGGGAGTTGGACTGGATGATCTCGTGAGGTCCCTTCCAACTCTGAAAATTCTGTGGTTCTGTGATTCTGAGAGAATTAGTAGTTCTGATTATAGGCGTGTCCGCTGGGCTAAGCGCTGCGCTGCTGTTTGCAAGCGCAGGGACACCTTGCACAGCAAATGTGGTCAACGCCTGAAGTACTGTGTTTGCTGGATTTTAGATCCAGCTGTGCTGTGTATTTGCCTTACGTGGTCATTGCCTGTGGTCTGTACTGGGCCGATTGGTTAGAACAGACCTGGAGTAACATTCTTGTCCGCGGTGACCAAGTCAGCCTGCCATGCACCAGGTCCCCCTTACGAGTGGGATTCAGGCCAGATTCTCACGGCGTTCTAGACCAGCACATCGCCCCATCAACTATTAAGCTTACCCGTGGAGCTTCTGGTAAAGGTGGTCCTGGTACGAGGAACTGGTAAATGGCTGCAGGTGCTCCTGCCCAAGCCTGTTTGGACGCAGGCAGCATCCCCCAGTGCAGCGGGCTGAGCGACCAGCTCTGCTGTCTGCTGGAGCTGGTATTGAGCAGTAAAGCACCAGGAGAAACCCTAAAGGTCCCTGTAGGGTACAGCAAGTGTAAGGTCTGTAGATGCGGACGCTGAGAGCCTCAAAAGGAGAGAGATGTTTAACTCCCATACATTCCAAGGGGATTCAGGCACCTGCATCCCCCTGAGGCTGTGGGCTGGGCTCCTGGGGTAGCCCTGCACAGTCACCTGTTTTGGAAAGACCTATTTCTTCCACGCGTCCTCCTATGACCTCTCCCTGTGAAACTTGGGTGAAGGCTTGCACAACCCTGGAAGAAGTGAGTGTTGTCCGTCCCTTGTCACAGGGACTGGTTGTTGTCTCGCCACTTCGTCTTACAGCTGAGCCTCTTCAGAACCGTGGGAGATGTGAGGTGTCCTCACGGGAGATGTGAGGTGGTGCAGGGCTGGACTGGCTTGCTGCTTGGTCTGATTGAGGTGGTGGTGGTACAAACAGGGCGATGGAAAAAATAGGTTGAGGAAGGATAAGAAAGGGAAAGAAAAAGTAGGTTATAAGTTTAGGAACTGGACCAAAAGAGGAACACCGGAGAAAGAAAAGCACCGTGACACAGGTGTGAGCTGAATGAGTGGGGAGGGGGCAGGATCCGGGAGGTAGGAAGGGTGAACTCCAGAAATAGAGGAAAGATTAGGAAACAGGTAAAAGCTGAAGACAAAACAAAGTGTATTTAACCACAGACATTTTTAAAACTTCAAGCCGGAGCCCTTCTTTCTCAGTCTTGTTTCCCTTGCTGTCTAGCAAATAGCTGGGAAACCCAGAACGGCAGCCAAAATTCTTCTCTTGAGCCAGGCCAGGGGAAGGAGAATTGCTGTCTGCTGCCCTCCTCCGGGAGCCTGGGGAAGCCTCGTTAGCCGTCATGGCTGCAGGAGGTGGGCGATGTGGTCTGTGATGGCTTATCAAATGGTACGCTGCCCACCGCCGTGCTCCGGGAGGTTGGTCATCACCTCGTCTTGTGGCCCAGTTCTGTCTGGGATGTCCTGAGCAGAAACAGCTCCCTTAGGATTTCCACATAAGCTCAGTGTGTGTGTTGGTTATATCCAGACACGCTGCTGTTCTAATATTTACATATTTGTTAGATCTGGGATTAGAAACTGCATCTCTGCTCACAGCGAAGGGTCCTGACCTCTCCCCCAGCCCCTGGCGAGTCCTGATGAGCAGCAGCTCTGGTTCAAGACTGGACCCAAAGGTGTGCGCACCACCACAGTTGCAGCAGCAACCAAAAAACTGGCACTGAGGGGATGGACTGGCTCTCCATCAGCCGACTACATGGACAGTCTTCATGACATGGAGACAATAACCGGCACGGTCCAGCTGCTTAACAACTTAGAGGGTAAAGGCTTACTGCTGCTTTGAGTTTGAAAGGCATAAAGAAACTAGCTAATACATTTCCTGTGACTCCACATCCTTCCTCAGTCCATACCCCTCCGTTAATTACTGATGGCGATACCTGTGTTTAACAAACCAGTGGGCTGCACGTGGGAGAGCCCGCCCCCCCCCAGCCACGGCCACACGGGTTTGAGCCCACGGCCACCTTCTCCCCGTGGGAACCCTCCTGGAGGCGACGCTTGCCCGCACCGGGCAGGCTGACAGAGACCC
>NW_009646736.1:3080076-3115556 GCF_000708025.1 Charadrius vociferus | reverse complement strand
ATAACCGAAGCTGCGGTTCGAGGGAGGAAAATAACCTGATCCGCCCGCGGAGGGGGGCAGCGGCGGGGCCCGCGGGGCTGGCGGCCCTCCCGGCCCGTAGGAAAAAGCTGCTGTACCCCACGGGTGCTTTCCGGCCCCTGCGAAGGAGGTGGGGAAAGCACAACTCCTCTGTGTGCGTTAAAGGGTTCTGCAGTGGTTATGAGCAGAACCAAAAATGTGGGGACGTGTTCTCCTCCGCCTTCAGCTGCGCTGGCTGAGGCGCTTCAGGGGACGTTATTGCTTCTCCGGTCTGCGGGGAGAGTTGGAGCTCCCCGGGCTGCTTCAGTCAAAACAAGCCCCTTCTGATGGCTCCGGCTGAAGGTCTCGAAGCTGTTTCGTTCTGGCTGAAGCAGTTCAGGGAGTGAGTTGGCAGATCGGAGGGAGAGGTGGTGATGGCCTGCTGAGGGCAACGGTCTCTGGTCGGAAGGGAAGATGTCTTCAGAGTCTAATCCTGATACTCGACGCTGGCTCACATAGCGCGTGAAACGTCTGTGACAAAAGCTGGTAATGGCATTAAGCAGTTATTCAGACCGAATGAAAGTGGAAATGAGGAAGTCGGTAGCGCAGAGGGTTGTTGACTAGGAGAGAGCTGAGGGGTCTGCAGTGCAGCGGTGGGAGCTGGACTTTTTAAATGTGAAGAGGGGTAGGAGATGCTTAAGAGCTCCTGTCCAGAAACTGGTGTTTGAAAGGAGCATGTTAAAGTATGAAAGTGCATTCTTTGAGAGGTGGAGAGATAATTTTACTGTTGTAATATAAAGCTTTTAAAATGGAATTTGCATTAATTTTTGCATGAATTCTCATCTGAAAAGCCTGACCTTGTGAGACACAGTAGGGTATGAGTGCTGAAAGTCAGCAGAGCCGTGGTGTTACCTCAACTCCTAAACTATCTTTTTTTTTGCTTTTATTGTTGGGTCAAAAGAGCAAGCAGACCAGCTAGCAATAGTACCTGTTAACTTTATATGCTTACTGTTAGCGAAGGCATTCAGGATTTGAAGGGGAGTGGAACTTGATCGTGCGAAGGATGTAAACATGTCCTAGTTTAAGTGAAGTTTTACCAGATATTGGTAGTTTTTAATTAGCTGTCATTAAAGCAACAAAATTTGTATAGGAGATGTCATGGTGCTCTTATGCAGATCAGGTAGAAACACACTCAAATTTGTCATGCTTCTCATTGATCTGCCAATGTAAATATGATCTTAAAAATGTGAAGCTCTAGCCGCACTTATTGAAGTGGATTATCAGCACTTCTGAGAAATCAGAAAGTGCTAGTCTGCTTTCACTTCCTGTGGAGAGAGAGGTGGTAAGAATGTATTTTGCGTTGGCATGCTAAGAATTGTTTTCGAGTGTCAATTGAACTCTTTAGAAAACAGGCAGTAGAAGTAGTTGAATTTGGAAGAGCAAGACTTAATAAGTAGTTCTTTAAAGTGACTAATTGGATTCTGCTCCCCTCCCCCCCTTTTTTTCCCCACTGAAGATTAGCACACTTAATTCTTGTATGAGCTATCAATTATCAGGACTAGAGTAAAAACCCATCAATGAATTCTAAAAGCCTGAAGTACAAATGCTGTAAGTTTGGGGTAACTGACACCAAAGATTTCCTTATGTTGTTTAAAGCCTATTTGAAAATATTTTTCTGAAGTGCTTGGAGTCAGGCTACTGTTCTTTAGAAGTGTGTTTTTCAGCCATCAGATTGGGTGCCTGTTATAATAGGACATCAAAGAAGTGCTCTTTAGTGTGTTAATATTATCCTTAGGGTTGTACCACCAACTTATAGCATGTGGTAGACATCTTGGTGTTCTTTCCCAAGATTCCAGAACTCTGGATTTTTGGGTGCTGGAAGCATTCAGCACAGCATTAGCAGGACCAGAGGATAAAGGGCATACGTGTTTCTCAGACTGTACAAATAGATATTGACATATTAAATGTTTTCATGCTCTTAGACTGCAAGACATCATACTGCGCAATGTGTGCACTGAAAGGTGGGTATTGAAAGAAATGGAGTTTTGTGACTCCACAGAACAGCACCTGCCTCTTCAGAGCTTGATTTTGCAACTTAGTGTAGGACTTCTTAGAGTTTAAAATGCAGTTTCCTGCCTGGTAAAGAGGTAAATGGCTTCCTTCACTGTAGTAATGCCTATGTAAAAACAGCAGGATTTAAATCTTGACCCTTTGAAGCAGTAGTAGATACAACTTCTCGTTGAGCCATGGCAGTAATTGTACCTAGCTTGCTGCAAGCAGTGGTGGTTGGATGCGTTAGGGGTGTTTTCTAGCTTTGATTGAAAGATGGTCTTGGTTGGTCTCTTCCCATGCTGTGAAAATGACTTTCTATAGTACATGTTGGAAAACAGATTTTGAATGAGACTGAGAAGCTTCCTTTTTACTCCGCTCTTGTCTGCAGTTGTTCTGGTATCTTCTGAGTACTGTGCAAGGTGAAGTGGGAGGCATGCACTTTTTGGGTGCCAGTGTGGCCTGAATCTTAACATGTTTGTGTTCAATTTGTTTTGATGTGCCTCTTGAAGGAGAGAAGAGGAAATAGCAATTTTCAAGAGTTCACATCTGAGTTAAACCTGAACAGGATTTCGTGGTACAGGCTTGCAGAGGCTTGCCTGGAGCAGACAATGCCTGCCATTAAACTTAAAGGTCTGATGCTGAAGGTTAGCAGTCTGTGTGCTTAGGCAGTGTTGATAAGAGCTGAGAACGCAGCTGCATCTTCATCTGGGCAAATTTTGATGTCAGATGGAGACTGGTGCAAGGAGAGCGGAGGCTGTTACCCGCCTTTGGTCTGTGTAAATTTCTAAGAGAAGCTTTGGACTTCATGCCAAATTCATGTAGCCTGCCTTACTATGGGAGTTTACTTAGATCTTTAAACTTGCAGAAACTGTTGCACTGTATTACCTCTAATCTGGGATACCTCCTACATTAGATCAAAGCCTACTCATTCACATATCCATCACCTACAGTTTTACATGTTAGCAAACTACTTGCTCTCCTGTTTATTCACTAAAAATGGGGTGTAGGTGTTAATTCTGCATAACTGATTATGCTGATAGTAGTAGGCAAAGTACAGAGTTCAAGAAGCGAAAGAGCTGCTGTGTACAACCCCTTTGAGCAGCGTACCAAAAGAGTAGGGCGAAAGTGGTTTTGATTAAATCTTAATACAGCTAAGGCTGTCAGGTATTTCATAATAACCAGAGGAATGTGTTTACAAGTTAAGGAGTCAGGAAAACATTGGTGCACAAATATTTTCTATATCCTCTTATTAGAGGAGTTGTAGTTCTTTCTATTTTAAATGATATTTCCTAGAATGAGAAGTAACATTTCTGTTCTTCGTGAGGGTACAAAAGATGCCATAGTAGATCTGTGAATACCAATGTAAATCTAACTCTCTTTTTATTTAAGTTTTGAAGCCAGAAAAGGAAGCTAGAATACCTGCAGGAGTTAAATAGTTAATTTTTGCAATCTAATTTTTCGGCAGGATACTTGCCATCTGTGAAGCTTTCTCAGAACTTACCTAGAAAGGATGATTAACTCTTTCTCCCTACGGGCATCTCGCATGACCCTGGCTTCAAGACAGTATTTGGAATTGTTGCAGCCTGTCCCTCAGCCTGGGCAGCCAGCTCAGGTACCAGCTGTGAGTTGGATCTGTCTGCTCGAGGCTGGTTAGTGTTTTCTTGGAGCTGAGATAGGACAGTGTGGGCTGCGCAGATCTATGATACAGTCAAATCTCTGGACTTCGCCTTACTATCCTTGTTTTCAGCAGACAAATAACTAAAGCAGGATGAATGTTTCCCAGCTGTAGCTGGGGATGCTGAACTAGCATACAAGACCCTAAATGCAAGATGATGGTATTATATTTACCACAGGCTAACAGGATCTCTAGAGTCACTAGCACATCTGAATGCTGGTGTTCTGTGACTATCAGCAGCTGCTGTTGCATTGGAACTGCTGCTTAAATTGCAGTATTAGGGCTTTTTTCAGTTATGGAACTTGAATATTGGTCAAAACTAATATTTTAGTGAGCAGAAATTCGATAAAAAGTATGAACTGCAAGCTGTGTCCTTGAGCTTGCATTGCACTGTGATTAAACCAGATTCCTAATGTTGTTTTGGGAACATGGTCAATAACAGTCTAAATACTTCTGGTTTATTTTGATTACTAGAAAAATGCAGTCTTCTGGTTTTGCTAAGAAAACAATTGTTAGTGATTGATTTCAGATAGGAAAGCAATTGTTAGTGGTTTGAAGGTGTTGGGAAGATGCAGTGCTGCCTGGAGGGCTTGTATTGCGCAGTACCTGCGCAGTACTTGCAGCAGGGCTTGTGTTGTAACAAGTTTGGATTTGCCTGCTAATCTTTCGTCACTTCTTTCTCCTTGACAAACACGCATTTGACTTTTAAGGGGCATCTTATGTGGCATGAGCACAAAGGGAATGCTGAAGGGTTTTCTCCTCTCAAATCCCAATTTTTTTCTCCAGTGCTGCTGGGTGCTTGCTCACTCTGTAAAATAAACAGTAATTGAGGACAATGAAAATCTGTAGAAATTGGTAAGGCCACACTCAGTATTGCTTAAAGATGGCTTTTGTGTGTGTTTGTTTATATTATGTAAAAAAACCCCAACCAAACAAAAACCTCCCTTTGAATTACTCTTCTATAAATGTGCATGCTGAAAGCAACTTCTGGTTCAATACTCAATGTTTGGGAAGTTCGGAGGTCTTTTTTAATCTTGTTTTACTTCCTCCTGCCACTTTCAGATGTCTGAGCCTACTGTAACTTAAAAAGTATGTATCTATCTATGGGTGCTCCTTAATGAGTTTCAACATTTTTACATCTTTACTGAGACTGCCGTCAAACAAGCCTGTGTCTTTCTAGGCCCTAAATAGGGAGTGCTTGAGGAGGGGTGAGTGGTAGACAGTTCTTCTCAGGTGCTGAGCACAGGCCTCTTCATTAAATAAAGACCAAGTTCTGAGAAGAGTGCTAAAGACTCCAGGGTTGATATGGTGGTTCTCATAATAAAACAGTTTTATGGTAGAAGATGATTGTGGAAGTGGCATTGCTGGAGGACTTCTCTAGTCCTTTAAGCTAGAACTAGTATTGCACAAATTAGTTTGTCCTAAAAAAAGGAGATGCACCACAGCAGCAGGTCTGCAGGAGAGTTGAGGAGAAGTGGGATTTTGGCACAGGTTATTTGCTGACTACTGTGAAACAATCTCTTCAAATTTTGCTCTCTCAGAACTTTGTATAAAGCTGTGTGTCAGCTTATCTTTACAAGCATGAGGCTAGGAAAGTCTAAAGCTTACTTAAACCAAAGTAAGAAGCTTTCAGAAGTTAATTTTGCTAACTCTTGCAGCTCTTTGCATGGGCTCTTAACTTTAGTGGGGGACTGTATTGTTGATGGTCAGTGCACAAATTATACTTCCTGGATGTTATTTTCTTAGAAAAAGCAAACCCTCGCTTCCTTTATATTAATTCCTAATTTAGTGTAATCAACCAGAATACTGGGAGGAAACAAAGTCTACTTTGGGAAAATCAGCAATGCATGATCTCAATCATTAACATAACTCTTACTCTTTTTATATCAGAAGTAATTACGTGGTTTTGGCTAGAAGTGAGAGACTTGAATTAGTACGGGTGGAAGCTACCATCTGAGATGTTCAGAACAGTTTGAGTATGATGGAGCTGCTTTAAAAAACAGATTAAAAAGCTGTTACAATGCATAGGTGATAACCCGTTCTATAACTGGCATCTGCATCATAAGAATGATTGGGAAACATTATTTTTTTTCCTTCTCTCATGTTACTAAGAAGCAGCAACTGCTCTTATGAAGTGTTAACTTTCTGATGATGAGGCAGGGTGTGGATTATTGTAAAGAGCAAGTGATAGCTTTTAACAGAGAGTCTTAATGCAAAATATTTAATGGACTGGAGCAATGTGCATTTGCCACTGAACTGGTGGAAAAGATACTTGATTCAAAAGCTGAAAATTCTTGTTTTGAGGCAGTGTGTATTCGGCTGTATTGATTTCAAGTTTTAGAAAAGGAAAGTAGTACGTTAAGGGTGGTTGTTTTTTGCTTTATTTTTAGGTGGTTTTTTAAAGACAAGCCCTTAAATGGATTAAAAAATGAGAATGCTACCTTTCTATCTTTAACCTGAAAAATTCTAGTCCTGATGAAAGACAACAGTCCCCTCCTGTACTCTTTTTGCTAAACTCTTACTGGCAATCCTATATGGTGTTTAGCAAATTTATCCCCTAGGTTTTTTCCTAAAAAATTCTAAATACGAGGCCTTATTTTGAGCTAAAAGTAACTAGAACAACTCATCTCAATGAAGTTTCTTCACAGTGTTTCCAGGTACATATGTTTACAGATCAATTAAGTTTCTATTTAGGAATGAGGAAGTTGGATTTAAACAGTAACAAGAAGGCAAACAATGGTTTGGAGAGGAAATTTCAAGTAGACTTAAAATAACCTTAACGCTGTCTACAGTTGTGCTATTAACTTCTTGATGTAGATTCCCTTCAAATGTGCCTATTGTTGGAATGTTTTTAATTGGCAATAACTTTCCACTTCCTTGCTGATTCTCTCATATCCATAATGCTAAATGTGCTCAAGACTGTTTTTCCTTTCCTTCCAAGGCCTGATTCTAGAAGGTCACAAACTAAAATCAATTTTATAAAAAGCATTAGTATGCTTCCAAGTCATCTTGTCAACTTCCTCCAATTCCTGTTTGACTGGCTAATAAATCCTGTTCATGTTTAGGCCAGAGGAGCAGTGGTACTAACGTTGCTTGTCTTCCGTTGTGTTCATACATGAGGGAGTAGAGGCATGGCTTAGAGGATATAATCCTGAAATAGATATGATGTACTCTATGGATCCGTACATCAATATTTGGGGATGGAGATTTCAGTAATGTGCTGGTCCAGAGGATGAGGTGCTTCTGTTACTAATATTCAGTATCTGGCTTGCTGAAAGATGAGTTGCACAGAGAAGCTGTAAAAATTCAAAAGGTCAGACTTTCATAACAGAACAATTTGCGTTTCTTTTTTTTAAACATATCAAACACTTAATCTGCTATAAAACAAACTGCAGTTTGCTCTGCCAAAGCTGGAAAGTTCCTGAAACTTGAATTTGACTTAAATCAGCTAGAGCCAAGGAGAAGGAATTAAAGGAATGCAATACGTAGCAATTTTTTAGGTGAGCTGAAGTAGTATTTCCGTTTTGTACTTACTGAAACTCAATGTATAATAGTTTTGAAGAAAACTCTTCAGAATCCAAGGGTGGCTATTCTTAGTACTATCATTTTTGTTATGTTAGAGTACTATTGGCGTGCTTTTATTTCTGTTATGTTGTTCCTCTATTGAGTAGCACAAAAGCTAAGAGGATTGGAGCTGATATATAAGTAATGAACTGGTTCAGGTGCAAGGGATGATGTATGTACTTACAACTGTCTTCTCCCCGCTTTTCCCGTGACACAGGACAATACGAGTATGGCTGAAGAGAGACAGTGGACAATACTGGCCCAGCATCTATCACACCATGTCATGTAAGTACAATGCTGGAGATGGTAAGGGATGGCCAAGCATACCATGGGTTTTGTACCTGTGCTGTGTGGGGGAATACCTCCTTCCCATTTCCCCAAGTGCTCAATTCACTCAGTGATCTTGAATTTGGGAACTTTGCAGCAACTCTAGCTCAGACTTGAATTTGAAAATAACTGCGTAGTGGGTGAGATTTAAGGCAGCATTCTGTCAGAAACAGATCCTTCACCAGGTAAATCACTCTGGATCTGCAGCTGAAGATGTCTCAAATGCTGGCAAATAACTTGTCTGCTGAATAAGGGAACTTTTCAAACCACTAGCTGAAAGTTCACACAAAAGAATATTCTCTGCTTACCAAGGTATGCATCTTTTTTTTTTTTTTCTTTCTGGTATTTTTTTAAGCATTCAGATTATTAAGAAAGCAGTACTGAGTAGCAGCTTCAGTGCTGAGTAGATCTTGAGCGTCAGTGTCCTTTTTTGATTTTGAAACATGACTCAGCCTGGATGCTTTGCTGTAACTTCTTTAATGTAGAGTTGCTGCCTAGACACATACCACGTATGAAAGGAGGGAATACAATGACAAAATAAAACATCATGTAAACAATGGTAGTCTTTGGAATAAAAATTTCTGAAGTAATTTGTATACAAGTGTTAAATGAAGACCAAGGAATTGTCCTCCTTGATGTTCTGTGTCTTTTCAGCTGCAGGCTGAATAGCCTAGGATCTAGATTAGAAATGCCAACTGTCATCTTTTTTCCTAACAGTCGGTCTAAATTACAGCAGTTGCTCCATTTATCAGTTTTCTAGGTAGACTACTCACAAGCTTATACAAAATAAAGTGTGCCTCTAGGTAGTTCCAAGGGATGGACTTGTCTTTATACAGTATGACTGCCGTAATATTCCAGGCTGTCCTGTCTGGCTTTAAATTTCTAAAAACACCTTCAAGGCCACATTTTCTGAGGGTCTTTGAGAAGAAGGTGTTAGTTTACAAGGACGAGAAGGATACAGTGTTCTAATTTGCAAGTCTAATGACGACATTCTTCAGTGAAATTTTTTTACAAAATTTTCATTAGGACACTTTATTGTAATTTTGTTGTCATTGCTTTTCACATCTACTTTTAGCTGTTAATTTTAAAAAGGGAAGTTGGTCTTTAGAAGCTTTCTGCTAAAAGAGATTGTATGCAATCTCAAAAACAAGAGTCTTCTTAAAGTTGCAGAAGTTGAGACATGATTCCATATGAGGTTGACATGCAATTACATATTTCTGTCTAGCACTTTACTCTCTCTAATGATCCAGTCCTCAAATGTAAAGATCAGAATATTATTCTTGTTATAACTCAGGGTTTCACTTGAGATAATTTTAATGAGCTCAAGTTCTTAAGTGTAACTAGCTGCACATGTTGTTGCTGCTAGCTAGGCTTTCAGGCCATGTAAAATTCCTCTTACTGAGGTGCATCTTGTGGCAGGAAATCATGTTTGCATATGGTTCCTAGTGGTGTATCTGACTTACTGTAATAGCGTACCTTCCCTCAGCTTCACATATGGGAATTCAGCTGTCTTACCAAGGGATGTTATCTATGCAGACTAATTTCTATTGAGTTACTTAATATTAAACAGTTTTTGTCCTGAGTGAAAGAATTCAGTTTAGTAAATCATGTGTATTCTAATACCTCTATTTCAGTAACTGTAATGTGCTTGCTTCTTTTGACAGCGCCATGTTCAGCCATGGCTTATCATCATGACAGCAGACGAATATTTGTAGGCCAGGATAATGGAGCTATCATGGTAAGCTGCTGTGAATTTTATTCAGAACGCAGATTAGAATTGCTTAGATTGTCTGTGAGCACCAGGTGTTGCTGGCACCTGGTAATTTGTTTTCTTTCCCTTTTTGGAATGCAGCTACTACTAAATGGCTGAACTTCTTGGCAGTTCACCTGAGATGGACATGGGAGGACTGCAAATAGACAAGAGATTTTCTGGCTAGATGTGAGCCAGCTAGCCTCAAGAAGTCATTGAGCCATTAGTGTAGCAATGGACCCAAACTCTTACACTTTGAGGAGTACATTAAGCTGGACAGAGTGCCATCCGTGGTGGTGGACTAACAGGGGTTGTGAGCTGCAGCTGGCCATAAGTATGGATCTGCCTGTATCTCACCGTGCCTGTGTCTCTGGATTTTCTTGCTGCAGATCTTTTTATGATGTGGAAATTTCAATGCTAGCTCTAAAATTGCAAGAGGCAGGATTGTGGTTTTTTTCTTTCTGGGAAGTCTTCCTTCTGTCTTTGTATACTCTTGCTGTAATTGCTCTCCCTCTCCTGTTGAGTAGAAATATATGGCAGGACAGAAAATGGGTCTGTATTATTCCCCTCTTTTTCTTGGCAAAGGAGGGGAATCTTGTGACTCTCAGATACTTTAATGGTTTCCTTGCTCTGTGAAAATAACATCAACATAATAGCTGTCCTATAAGGAGCCAGGGTACTGCATGAATGTCATAAATAGTGATTCTGCTGATAACTACTGTGAATAGCCTACACAGAACTACATAGAATAGTGATTCTGCTGATAACTACTTGAAATTGTAAGCTGACATTTTAGAATTTCAATAAGCCTAATGGATCAAATAGAGAATACTTTCACTTAAATCGGTTCATTATGAAGTCTCAGATACTTAAATCGTAAATTCTACAAGATACAGTTTTGTTTGTTCCTGCTGGGGACAAATGAGAGCTTATCTCTTCCTATAATCTGCCTTCAGCAAACTTGATTCTGAAAGGATGCTCCCTGTTGAAAATGTAGTTCACTAATAACCTTAATTTACAGCTGGTGTGTCAGTGTGCTCTACTCCAGCCTGAGAAACTGCTGATTTTTAGTGAGATCTATTGCTGCTGAGCAAATTTTGGCCTGCTCTTTGCTCTTGGTTACTGTTCTTTTTTGGCTATCAATATTGCTTATATCATTGTCGTATCTTTTCTAATGGTTCCACTTTGCTTTTAGGAGTTTCACATTTCAGAGGACTTTAATAAGATGAACTTTGTGAAGACCTATCCAGGTAAACTGTTAACCAGTGTCTATAGTAACCTTTGTGTGAAGGGGAGGCATCTCAAATACTGGGGAATCTGGGCATTGTTACAGATTAATCAAATCCAAATATGCTTTAAATCTGATTGACCTTCTAGTTGTCACTTAGCTGGGGCTAACTGCCATAAGATAAATGTTCTGTTATTGCGTAATCCTCATTCAGCTGAGTCTGAGTTGCAGTCATTATGGTTAAATTCAGTACATCATTAGCCTGCGAGTGTGATGAGCCAGAACTAGTGAGTTCAGATTTTGCTCTTCAAGTGGAGTAGTTATACTGCTTGAATGTTAGGGTAAGAGCTTTCTAAAGGTGCATTTTAGTATTTGCAATTTCCATCCTTACTTTCTGTAATCACTGGGCTTTATTACTTCTTGCTGAAGGTAAGAATCCTTGCCTTCTCTGTCGTCTTAGGAGAGCAATAGGGATGAAACAGATCTTATTTTTCTGGTACGTGGAGAATAGGGATCTAATAGGAATAGGGATCTAATACCTATGGAGATGCCAATTTCAGCATTTGGCTGCACATCTTTTAAAGAAATACAAAACCTGATTGTGGGTTAAAATTGGAATATTAATGTGAAAGGCCTGAAGGAGACTCTTAAAGACTGCAGATTATGTAGCGAAACAAAGCGCAATTTGTCTTATGACTCCCTGACACTGATAGAAGCAGTGTTCGTGCTTAGGAGAAAAAGACCTTGTTCTTAAAGCAACAAAACCCCCCTTTATCTTAAGGAAGATGACTTGACAACTCAGTCAAGGGACATACTTGCATCTTGGGGAGCAGGAGGCGCTTCTCTCTAATGCTCATGTAACTTCTTGCTTAGTGGCAGTGTTCTAAACAAAGCTGGGTGGGCTTTGGTTGCTGCCTCAGGCAGCAGTTTGAGTGCTGTGGGCCAGATACACTCTCCGGTACTTAAAAGCATGAACTATAGAATTAATGACTGTTTTGGTTTGGAAGGGACCCTAAAGATTGTCTAGTTCCAGCCCCCCTGCCATGGACAGGGACACCTTCCACTAGACCAGGTTGCTCAAAGTCTCATTCAGCCTGGCCTTGAACACTCCCAGGGGTGGGACATCCACAGCTTCTCTGGGCAACCTGGGCCAGTGTCTCACTACCCTCACAGTAAAGAATTTATTCCTCGTATCTAATCTAAATCTACAGTCTTCCAGTTTAAAACCATTAACTCCTGGTCCTATCGCTACACTCCCTGATAAGAGTCCCTCCCCATCTTTCCTGTAGGCCCCCTTTAGGTACTGGAAGGCTGCAGTAAGGTCTCCCTGGAACCTTCTCTGCTCCAGGCTGAACAACCCCAACTCACTCAGCCTGTCTTCATAGGAGAGGCGTTCCAGCCCTCTCATCGCCTTCTGAATCTGAGCGTAGCTCCCCTGGGGTCAGGAAAAGAGGGACCTAAAGAAAGCAATTAAGGTTTCTAGATGTGTTAAATTCTCCCCGGAAGTTCTGGCCTAACTAGAGGAAGCTGAGGGTTTGTCTGCCTCTTAACCAGAGCATCTTGGGTATCCCGGCTGAACTCAGCTTTTCCTTCTGTGGGAGAAAGGCTTAAATTAGCCGGCTGATATGTTTGGTTCACTTAAGCTATTCGGGAGGCTAATACCAAACAGAACAATGCTAACCTTTGAATTCAGCCTAGAGGCAAGTATGATATGACGGTAAAAATGTCTCCCTGGGGCATTGCTTAGTTATCATCTTCAACCTTTGTCTCTCTGAATTAGAACATAAGAACACATCGCTTTGATTTTTAGGACAAACTAGCCAAAATCTTTTTCTTCCCACAGCTCATCAGAATCGAGTGTCTGCTATTACTTTCTGCCTGGCAGCAGAGTGGGTTATCAGCACTGGTCACGACAAGTGTATCAGCTGGATGTGCACCAGGAGTGGGACTATGCTCGGGAGACACTACTTCACCTCTTGGGCTTCATGTCTACAGTATCCTTCGAAAAATGATTGCTACCCTGAAACTGGAGGACTACTTTGTTCCTTTAGCTCAATTTGTTCCCTCCTTTTTGTGTAAAAACCTAGAGTGAAATCTCTTGCAAGTTTGCAAACTGTTATTCTGATTAGATGTTTAATGCCTTTGTTAGCTGTTGTTAGACAGTAGAAGGGGATGTTGTGACCTTGAGTTACAGAGATTGCAGTGTGTATTAGTTCCTAATTTTGAGATGTTTATCTGTAGCATCTTGTGGAAGTGACTAGTAACTGTATTTATATCCTGCCTCCTAGGCAAGGCACTTTGTTCAACAGATGCAAGTGCGCATTTGAGTCCTAGAACATAAAACATAACCCCTTTGAACTAATTTAATTTTTCTGCCTTTGCTCATGTTAATCTTTTCTATCTTTAAAGTACAGAGTATGTTGAAACTTTATTCATTACTAGTAGTTAAAGGCAAATTGCTTTCAACTGCAGCAGTTGTAGCTTAAGAAATCCAGTTGTCTATTCAGCTTTAAGTACTTCAGCGCAGTCTTTATCCTGTGTAAAAGACTTGCAAATGCAGTAGCTTAAAATGTAGCTCATATATCAAAACTTTTGAGCATGAGTTAAGTACTTTAAATTCTAACACTATTTTTTAGCACTTGTTAATGGTGGCAGTTTAGATGTGGCCTGACAGTAATTGGAGGTACTGGTTGGTGTATTAGGATTAATGGCAGTAATGTAGAAGTGGCATGATTCAAAAGCTGAAAGAGGTCAACTACATCTCTTGGGAGGTAGGGGGAGAAAGAAACACCTCTTTAGAATTGCTATACACCTGTGTAGTGCTAAGAAACTAGGAGGAAAGCCAACTGCTTGGTTGCCAGCAGCATGTCTAGCCTTCTGAGGTCTCCCACCTGTGCAGACCCTGTCTTACTGACCGAAGACCTGACAGGTTTGTATTATTGTATCGTTGCTCTTTTTTGCTGTCCTTGTTTTAGAGTTCAGGGGCTTTGTGTCCCACAAAACATTTAATGTACAGCTCGCCTCAGCTGAATGCAGCACAGAACTGGTTAATACCGGGAGTGGAGCGTGTTAGGAGACTAGTTCACAGAACAGTCTCGTGCCTCTGAGCCTCACTACTTGAATTCGGTGAGTTCTATAGCTAATGCTATTGCAAATAATGGATCAGTTTATTATGAAAACGGAGAAAAGAATATGACCTTTTCTGTCAAGATAAAAATACATTTCCACTGAAGACCATGGCATTTGAAAACGCATTGTAATTGATCCTGCCTTTAGACTTGTGTTTGGAAGAACTAGCTTTCTGATGTGTGTACTAGGTGCTTGGTTTCCTTGTCAGGAGGTTCCTTAGGAGTTATTTGTTAATGATCCTGTGTGTAAGCACAGTGCCTATTCTTTACTGGATTAGTGGGGATAATGCTAGCCTGAACTTCCACGATGAAGAAGGGATCACATGTTCAGGGACTTAGTGGATTTGTTAAAAGTGAATTGTTTATCTCAAGATTCTGAAGGCTCAAGAGATTTCAGAATGTCATCAGATGGCAAAACCTCTGCTTTTTCACTTACAGTGGTGAGCTTTTTGGTGCACTGACTTTTTAAAATTAGTCTTTTCTGTTGTGTAGAATAGGCTACTTTGCTAGCTGCTGCTTGTGTTTTTGTATGGCTGCAGGAGTACAGGTGAGTTGATACACAACTTGGGTTATGTGGTGTCAGCTGCATGGGCTTTTCATAGCTCTTGCTTATATCCTGAATAGCAACACCCTTCTAAATGTCGCAAATGGTCTGGTGCCATCCAGCTTGCTATGCTTTAGTTTCTGGAGACAACTGTTACATAGTAACAAAAACTGAATATCAGAAAATTGTTATGATGTATAATGATTTTACCAAACATGCCACCTTGTTAATGTATCCCATGTTAGGATGCGGCGTGGCTTTTGTGTCAGTGTTAAGTGACAGAACTCTTTCTGAAATACTGTTCAGTCTTTGATACCGTGCTCAAGGACCTGCATCAGTAAACTTGAAAGTGCAGAGAGCAGAACAAGAAATCAGATGGTCTCACCTTCTCAGTAGCTAGAACATCGGGAGTACGCTTATACTGTAAGGTAAACTAGCTGTGGAGGGTCAACATCCTTTTATCTTAGTTTTCCTGTCCTGGGGGCATTAACTAGTATAACATGCTAGAAAACTAAGAGCTTAGAGGAGCAGATACTAAGTAAGATGGAATGCCACCCAGTGTCCAGTGAGGTGCTCCTAATGGTAGCTCTGCACTGCAACGAGTAGCCTGAAGAGTTCTGCCATCTCTTGGAGAAGATCATGAGTGTGTTCTGTAAATACCTGCTAGAAATTGCCTAAATCTTATTTGGCTTGCCTTAAACTAGGGGATGAATTATCTCACGGCTTCACCAGTGGCTTTCTAAAACATTTCTCGCTTGGTTTCTATACTGCCTTACTTGCACATGTAGGGAAGGGTGAGGAGAAGAGAGGAATGAAAAAGGTTTAACTATTATGGTCTCCAACCCCTTTAGAAGTAGTTATATAAATATGTCTGGTGTATTAAAATGTTCTTTTCCAATTTGTTTTACTCTGTAGCTGACAGCTCTGCTATCTGTTTCAGTCACACAAAATACAAATGAGCAAATGAGGCTTCTCCTTGACTGGTGTTCAGATATGATTATGAAACTCGGCATGCATTTGTTGGTGATTATTCTGGACAGATCACCCTCCTGAAGCTTGAGCAGAATACGTGCTCAGTTATCACAACACTCAAAGGGCATGAAGGTAAAGTAACTCTTCCTCTTGATTCCACTTGACCAGCTTATAGTACCTCTTTGTAAATTGGGGTGAGATATTCAGTTGGATATCTACCTCTTAAGGACAGATATTGGATAAACAACTAGTGCAGGTTAGTAGTTACAAAAGCTGTTCAAAGCTGTACATATGACTATTGTTAAAGAATAGATACATTCTTGCTGGAAAGGGAAATCTTAGCCTTATAAATACTGACAGGTATTTTTATTATACATGGAAAAATAAAGGTACGCATACGCATTCAATTAAGCACAAGTTATCCACTAGATGGCCACCTTTAAAAACTTTAGTCTACTTAACATTAAATAGAAAGGATGAGAATGTGTTACTTTCCACCCCCCACCCCTCCCTGGAGACCTTGTAGTACTATAATAATACCTAAAGCAGCTTTAGCACCCCCCATTCTAGATTCGAAAAAGCCACTTTGATGTTCTGATCAGTCTTTATGAGACTTTAGTTTGGTTTCCTGAACTAAACTGCATTTAGCTGAAACTAAGCTATATGCAAGAAATCTAGAGAGCCTTTTAGAATCAAAACTGTCTAGTCAAAGACAAATGTCTCATCCTGTGTAGTATAGCTGAAGTCCCTATCAGATGAAGAACCAAATAGTCTGTTACATGATATGGAGCCACTGTCTGCTGTAATGAGCAAGGCAAGAATGCAAATCACTGAAAAATATGTCATTTAATAATATGCTGAGAGGAATAAACAAGACTTAATGCCTCTTCCCATGTGGTACTGGCAACTTTTAAATCAGCTGACTAGTTTGCATTTGGGTAGGGGTGAATTACTGGGTCATAAGTCTGACCCACTGGAAAAGGCTGCTTTGTTTAATAGCTCTAAGTATAGAGTAGACTTTGTTAAAGCTGGTAGACTCCTGATTTACAGATGACTGTAGAATGATAAAGCTGGCTTTGAAAGAGAGAGGCAAGTTGAGATTTTCAAATGATAAATGCCTCTTCTGCTTTCAAGAAGAATTTCAGATTGTTTCATTACAAGCAAAATAATTCTCCAGGCCCTAGAGACTCCTTTACCCCTGTTGTTAAAATACAACTCTTTCGTAGATATTATTGTTCGTCTGAAATCAGTATGTCTCGCAGGCCCTAGAGACTCCTTTACCCCTGTATGCTTTTGCACTAGTCTGTGTTAAAATACAACTCTTTCATAGATATTATTGTTAGTCTGAAATCAGTATGTCTCAACATGGCACTACATGTAGTGTGTATTCTATCTATTGAGTGGCGGTGGGCTTCCAAGCACCAACTTCAACAGTGCTGTCCGCTTAGCAGACAACTTTGGCTTATATATAAGTTCCCGAAGGGGATTGTGATCCTCAAAACAAGAATTGATCTAGTACAGAAATCGATTAAATTTGACAGGCAGAAACAGGTTTTCTTCAATTGGTTTAATAGTAGCTCCATCTTTTTTTTTCTTTTTTTTTTCCCCCCTTTTTTTAAAGCGAAACAGATTTTGTGTAACTTTTTTTTGCCTCCACAGTATTTGCATAATATTCTCAAGGCATGGTAACTAAACTTAAATGGCATCCAGTTCTTCTCTGAGTGCAGGTGTTTGCCAGACTGCAAAAGTCTGACTTCATCTTGTTTCCTTTCTAGCTCTTGCCTAACTGTGACTTCATAAGCAACCAAGGTTTGCTTTGCAATTTAAATGGGTTTGGATCTTGTCCTTCAACAGTCAGCTTCCAGAATTTTCCATATTTAACAGCCTGCTCTGTGCAATGCTGAGATAATACTCAAACTGCCTTTTATGTTGTGGATGGTCACTGTTTTCTTGGAGACAACTGTTCCCAAATGGGTCAGTCCGACAACGGTGTAGCCCTAAAGGAGGCAAGAAAAATCTCTTGCTCCAGAGAACTGGAAAGGACTGATTTATGCTGTAATTACCATTCATCTTGCTTTCAAACTAACAAGGCGTTTGATGACAACTGAGCAGCGGCAGGATGCCCTTAAAGGGAAGGCTGGCTGCAAGGGAATAAAATGTTCTTGCAACTTCAAAACTATAGGCAGCATGAGTGACAAAATTACTTCTTTAGTCTCCTGTCTATGTTGCCATGCATATGGGTCCAGTATCAGACTGCTACTGCTGATGACTCGTTTCTTTCTATGTCAGACTAATGATGTGCACAGCTAAGTTGGGCCTTCTGAAATCTAGTTTTGTAATTTAGTACATAGTGGCTAGATTTGCTAACAGCAGTGAAACTCAAGTGAGTTTCTTATTCCAACCATTTTGAGGTTGTAAATGGTTATGTAAGGGAGTTGGTTTACCTGTGAACACTGCGTGCTGTCCTGCAACCACTGACCAAGCACCTTACTACATTGTAGATACTAGCCTCTGCTTGGCAAGTTTTAGTACTTTTTGTCTTCCAAAGATTGCATAGCAGTCTGCCGACTCTTAACAACTACCTAAGTACAAGGGGCAGAAAGCTAGTAACTTGAACTTTCTGGCTTATTCTTCGCATCTAGCTTTCTTCTTAGAGATGTTTTGTTCTATCATCAAATGTTCTTTGCCTCTCTAGCAGGACTGTATCTTGCTGTTTCATGCTGTCCTTTGCCTTAAAGCTTCCAATACGTGTTACTGTAGTAAGGGAGTACCTCAGGTTTCACTTTAATAGCCCAGAAGAGCATCATTATGCTGGGGAGTGACTCCCTTAGATCTAACTGCAGAATGTTCTTTCCTAGGAAGTATTACTTCCCTGTGGTGGGACCCTGTTCAACGACTGCTCTTCTCAGGTGCCTCTGATCACAGCATTATCATGTGGGATATTGGTGGAAGGAAGGGGCGAACACTGCTGCTCCAGGGACATCAGTATGTAATGGTGTCTTATTTTTCCTACATGTTCTGTAATGGACACAGAGGCCCAGGAAGACTAAATAGCATGGCAAGATATTTGAATCCTTGTGAATAACGGAGAAAATAACCTTTTGCAGAACTCTGAAGACTTTGAGCGGGAAGAAGGATAATCAATACTAGGAAAGCATTACTGATAAATCTTTTTTTTTGCTCGTGTTTGATACTTCTAAACCATGGGTAATGAGAATATAACATAAAAGTAGGTTATAGAAAGAGGTGGGTAAAAATCCTAAATCATCTCGCTTGGACTTTATGTGAAGGTTGCATGCTTCTGTATTGTAAGTACTTCACGGAGTTGCCTGTGAGGATGGGGCTAGAAACTTAATGTATAAGCACGTTTGTGTACCGCTGTAGAGTAAACTTCAATATGTTCCTGTTCTCTGTCTCTTTCTATCAGTGAGGTGATAAACTGATGGACTAAATGACAGGGGTGGGTCTCTAGACTGCAGAAAATCATGTCACATCTCCAGTGTTCTGTGGATTAGGTAGTTAGTTGTCTGTATTTAATCAACTCTTTATTTTTACAGGGACATAACACTAGCTGCCGTTTTTAAATTTAGGGCCTTAATTCAGTCTGACAGGCAGTTCACCACTGAAGTTCTACTTAGAAATGCAGTGGTACTAAAGATCTTGTTTATGTTTAAAGATGTATTTGTATAGTGCATTCTCCTCTTGTCTAATTCCATAGATGCCTCCATCCACCTTTGATCAAGACTGATAGCCTTAGCCCTAGAACACTTGTTAAATCTTGAGGATTTAGTTTTATGGCTAAAGAACTAATAATAGAGTACTGGTTACAAAAAAGTAACTGAAGTCAGTGACTGGAGGACTTTATACTGCTGTTACTGCTGCATCATGTGTCCTGGTGAAGACTTATAACACTGTTAGTTTCTCTTCAAACATCACACTTAGCATCAAACTTCATACTGAATGGGAAAGTAAGTTCTGAGAAGCAGAATGGCTTTTTTAATTCAATTTAGATGTTGCGAAGCAGTCTAATGCCGCTGAGATCCTTTGTTTAGTTTCTTAGGGTAGACTTATTTTGCCATGATTTTGTTTAGGATTAAACTGTGTTATCGGTGAATGCATACTCTGCTTTGCAGCTACAGACTTACTGTGATTTGTTAGCAAAAGTGGAAGCTCCGTCTGCTTCCTAGCTATATCTTGAAACAAATATTTCTCTTTATTTTTCTAGTTGTCTCTGTTTTGATAACTGGCTCTCCTTGCCAACACAGAAGAGTATTTGCACGCACACTCTGAGCCAGTTGACACTCAGCTCACTGTCAATACTTACTGCCAGCAAATGTTAACATGGAACTGTACTTCTGGTATTCTGGTCAAGCCTGTAAGAACACTGTTCTAGCCAACATCCTGATGCTAGGGTAGTGCTTAGGTGACAGCATCTCTTCTCTCATCTTCATAGCTCTACTTAGTAGACTTAGCAAAGTGTTTGGAAATCAGTTTTGGCTTCCTAGGTAGCTTTACAAGGATAAATTGGGGTTTGCTGGGAAACTAAGCTTTGTTTAAATACCTATGGGTAAATAGTGCCTATTTTGTTTGCAGTGACAAGGTGCAGGCTATCTGTTACATCCAGCTGACACGGCAGCTGGTATCTTGTTCAGCTGATGGGGGAATTGCTGTTTGGAACATGGATATCAGCCGAGAAGAGGTAAGATCTTGTCCTAGGTCAATGATATTTTTTTAATTTTTTTTTTTTTTTCAGAGGCTTATGTGGCTTTGCTTAGTCAGTTCTGCAGGCTGTTTTCCTCATACTGCCTGAAACTTTAAGACTGAATGATATTATTAAAACCTACTCTGTTTTAGTGGCTGTCCATACTGCATTGTAGTAGATGGATTCCCAGGACAGGAAAAGTGCAGGACAGCCTTGGGACTGCTTAGAGTCTTATCTCAATGAGACAACATGTTCACTGGAATAGCTACAGCCCTTGCTGCTGAAACACTCTAAAGCAGGCAAGCGCTTGCAGTATAGAAACCAACGGATTGTGCTTCAGCAGTCTTGAAATACGTTCTCAACTCATGTCAAAGCAGGTAAAGGAGTGAGATGCTGGTTTTGAGATGCAGTTCAGAATGTAGAGATTCAGTCCTCAGACAATATTTTTTTTAAAGACCTTAGTACGCAGCAACTGAGCCTGCCATGCACGTTCTTTCTGCATTGGTTCATATCCATCATAGGAGCTAAAAAGATGTATATTGCTACTATCTTTGATTAAACCATAATTAGAGGAGTTAGTTTTGGTTGCCCCCATAAAGCAGTGTTTAAGGCTCAGCCTTCCTTGCCCTGTTGCTTTTCCGTAAATGCAAGTGTCATGATTAAGAACTGCTTTTCTGACACGTGTTGAGCTGTCACCTTAAACACACTGAATGCTGCATGTGACGCTCCTAACGTTTTCAGCATGATGATCTCTCTCCAAAACTTCTGTGATATTATGAGTCTTTGTAGTTGCGAGGAACTGATCTAGAATACAATTGGGAAAACAAGATGTGGTGTTTTCTCTTCTGGATCTGCACACGATAATTAAGGAATCTTCTAAATAATAAAGTGTTTTAATACTATTAAAATACTATGGTTAACTTAGAACAGCCTCAGAACTCATTGGAAAAACATAATCGAGCCCAGTCCAAAAGCAAAGAAACAAATGTTTGAAGAATGATGAACATACTGCCTCTGAAGCATTAGCTAGCAAGTCATGTTATAGGTTATTTTCAAATATGCACTAATGCACGTAAGACTAGAAGACAGACTTTTTTGATTAAAAGGAATGATAACTCCACTGACAGCTGTACTACTGATCTTGGGCAGTTCCAACTGTATGTTGGTAATGGTGTTGGTAGTGTTGGCAGGTTTTTACCTCCTACTTAATGCCTGAATAGGAAGATATCCTGTTTTTCTGTTAGAGGCAGCCAGAAAGAGGATTCTCAAAAATGCTATTAAGTGAAAACTGCTGTTGTAAGTAACTGAAAGAAGCAATACAGAACATCTCACTTGGTGGAGAGGCAACTCATTTCCTCTACTGTCCTCCCCACACCCCGTGCTGGACTTGTTACTTCTCTTTACAATATTTTCCACTAGCATGGGGGAAGGAAGGGGATGCAATCAAGGTTGAAGATGTAGGAACTGGACATCTGGTATTAATAAATATTCATGGTGAGTTGGTGGTGCAACTGAGTACTGTTTTATTACTATCAACAATGGATGTAAGTGAATTGAGAAGAAAGGCTTTCCTCCTGTTGTGTTTCAGAGACACTCCCCCATCAGATGTGTAAAGTTGTATAGAATACATGTGTTCTAATTCAAGTCTAGATACTAAAAATATCGTGCCTCTCTTTCTGTCCCTTACAAGGATGCTCAGTTGAAGTATCTGAAAGTGTTGAAATGTGTGAAAGCTCTAGCTATTTTCATTTGGCCTAGTCCCTTTATGGCAGGAAAAATATGTGGGTGGGAGAAGGGATGCATAATGAAAATGTGGGCAGGGTGGAAAATGCAGATGAGTTCTTAATTATTTCAGACCACAGTCCTACGGAAGCGGAAAAGATACTTACTTTTGGACACCCTGTCTTAGAGGGGATGACTGCCTCATGTCTTCTACAATATGGATTACAGTAGCCCTTAAAAATCATCTAGGCAACCTGAGCAACAGTCTTTGAATGCCTGCAGCAAATTTAATAACTTAGATGTTTGAATTAGTTTTCTTAGGACAGTAACATAACATACTGCTGGGGGTTTAAAAAGTATAGGTGGTGTGTAAGTAACAAATAACCATAGTATTGGATTTGGGTTTTTTGTACTAAACTCCTTATATGCTATACCGTAGGCAGTCTATTGTTGTAATGTCCAGAGCTGAGACAGGGCATCTTTCCAAGTAAAACTTTACTTTGGGTTCTTAAAACAAACTTCCTTGACTGTCATATGAGAAAACATAATTATGATTGTTTGCATCTCTTGCTCTTTTGTAGGCTCCTCAGTGGCTAGAAAGTGATTCCTGTCAGAAGTGTGAACAACCTTTCTTCTGGAATATAAAGCAAATGTGGGACACAAAGACGTTAGGGTTGAGACAGGTGAGATTGATGGTTTGAGTGCTTAGCTGTACTTCAGCACTTAAGCAAAATGCAAACAGAAAACCACTAAAGCTGTTAGATCTTTTAAACTGTTGGTATTTTTGCTGCTTTGAAGTGAGGGTTTATTGAGAGGTCAAACCTTTGTGGCAATGTGAAGAAATTTCCAAATTCTATGGGAAGTCTTGCATCGAACTTTCAGCACAGGGCAAAGCAGGCTGTGCTGGGAGTGCTCTGCTGGATTTCTCTGAATAGTTCTATACACTGAAGCTGTGGACAGCTAATCCTCAAGTGTTGTGTGAAGTGGCACACAATGCCCCATAACTGAGCAAATTGCAGCCTAACATGTTGTAAGGTACTCAGTTCAATGAAACAGTGATGGCCTTGCTCTTACTGGGCTTGAAAGTGAAAGCTTTCCAGATAGCTTTCTTTTTGGAGGGACTGGACAGGCACATAGACAGTCATCTGTTTCTGGCTTTTAGACTGTTATTTCCTTGGTTGCTTGTTCAATCCTCTTTTTCCCCTGCTCCCAGAAAGAGCTTGCAAAAGGAGAAGAGGATGGACAGGGAGAATATGGAGGTAAACCCATTAATGGCCAAGAAGTCTGTTCAGAACTCCAGAGTCCTTGGTCTTTGCTTGATGTAACAGAAAACTTCCCACCAGTTTGCTTCCTGACAGGTTGCAAAACAGAAGCTTTGTTGTTGTGCTCAGTTAACACTTGATAAGGTGGTCAAGTGGCACAATATAGTGACTTTTTTTGTTTGTTTGTTTTCTTTTACCACCATGAAGCATCATTGCAGAAAATGTGGGCAAGCAGTATGTGGCAAGTGCAGTACCAAACGGTCAAGTTACCCGATCATGGGCTTTGAGTTCCAGGTCCGCGTCTGTGATTCCTGTTTTGAGTCAATCAAGGATGAAGAGTGAGTATTAAGGAGTAATAAATTGAAGTAATACTGCTGAGGTGCTAAAACACTTGTGCTTGCCCCACATCCACACGCAATGCTACAAAAACATGCCAAGCTGACTCGCTGCTAAAAGGCCATCTTTGCCCTGGGCACTCAAAGCACTACAGTGGCAGAGATCCCTCAACTGGCTCTGCAAGCGGATTTAGATCAGATGTGGTATTACAACTTTTTTATCCATTTCATTTCTTCTTTTCCATGAGCCCAGATCTAGAGTTGAAACATATTTGTTTCAAGATTTTTGTTCAGGTAAAGGCTATTGATTGCACTTAAAATTGCTAAATGGGTGCCTGACAATGCATCACAGCTGCCAGGATGCATATGCATTAGTTCATGTACATTTACTGAAAACTGTTCCTACGAGAATATTCTTCACAGCCCAACATTATTTTCCCCATGCAAGCAAACTGGGTTAAACATCATTTGCTGTCCCATTAAACTCTTCTTAGCAATGAAGGAACCCCCTTTTTGTCTTGATATGAACAACACTTTACTGTTCGCTGTCCTGTCACCTCCTTGGATGCTTCGAGTGCTAAAGGACCAAAGTAATCAGATGCTAATTTTGGGGGTAGTGGGGGTGGTAGTGTTTGATTTTTTTTTATTTTTTTTTTTTTTTTTTTGGGGGGGTTTTTTTTTTTTTTTTTTTTTGGTTGGTGTCTTTTTGTTTGTTTGCTTTTTCTGAAAAAGGGAGGTGCTGTGCCCTACTTGACTCACTATAGCCAGCAGGAAAAATGTAGCTGAGCTTGACTTTATAACCAAGAGTAGAATTATTTACGAATGAAGTGTCCCACTTCTGCTCTAGTATTATTAACTCTCAGGCTGCAGAAGGCCAGGAAACGTCACACCTGTATAACTACACAAGCAATGCCTTAGTGTGACTTGCTAATTTAATTCTGTCCCCTTTAACATGGCATTGCAGTTATCAGGACTGATTTATTAGTACTTAGGCAATTTAATTTTCCTGTAAGTTTATTTTGCACTGGTATAACTATGCTGTCAAGCTTCATCTGATGGCTGGCTTCATTTGAATTGTTCTCTTGCAGCCGTACTTCCTTGGCAACCTTTCATGAAGGAAAACACAACATTTCACACATGTCCATGGACATCTCCAGAGGGCTAATGGTGACTTGTGGGAGCGACCGGATTGTGAAGGTATTCATGTACCTCTTTCCTGCATTTGTTTAGAGATATTTAATCGAGAACTAATGTTTGTATATACTTGTTTCTTTCTGACAACTGTTGCTACAAAGCTACCTGTTGTGGGCAGCAAGAATCGTATTTGTTGCAGCTTATTCTTCCTGCAGCTGAATGAGGAAATGACCTATAACTCCACTGTAGGGAGTCTAGCTGTCAGTTGGTTACTGTTGGTGTCCTTTGGACAAACAAAGCAGGCATCAGCAGTAGGAGAATCTGCCAGCGACCTTAAAAACACAGGCATAATGAAACGTGCAGGCTTCCTTTACTCTGAGCTCCCTGGCCTCTTGAAGCATTGCCACTGAAAGCCCTGCTTATAACAGTGACATGGAAATCAGACTGATGTAGAATATTGCTGCGCTTAAGCTATACATCCTCCATGCATGTCAGAACTGAGACTGTTCCCGTCTGTCCCTGTTCTTCTGTAAGCGCGTTTATAACAAACTGCCTAGCGCTTTTTAAAACAGACCTACATAGAACTGCTAGAAAACTCTCTTAAGCCCCAAGTTTGGCTTTGGTTTGTAAGGCTGGTGTAGCTCTTTATGACATTTTCCCCGAGTATAGTTTAAACAGGATTTGCTGCCTTGTGTCCAGGGAGGTGTCTTCATATTTGCTTCTATGCCTCTTGCAGAAATACCTCTTAGGTCTTATAATAATGCTGTGTAATTCTCCACAATATTTTCTTCCAGATCTGGGACATGACGCCAGTAGTTGGTTGCAGCCTTGCAACTGGCTTCTCTTCACGCTGATCTCATACCTGACAGGTTTATGCACCTTATGTACAGCAATATGCACCGAATGAATGGAATCCTTCTCTAAGAATATTACCGCAAACACTGGTTGCTTGATTCTTCTCCTGCTGTTCCAGGATGGACAGTCACCTTTGTAGAGCACGGCTTTTCTGTGGGGATCACCAGGAATCTCCTTGGTGCGGAAGCGCAGTTTTGCAGCCTCTTGGACTAACGTAAAATGGCTTACCTGCAATATGACACCTTGATGAAAGGACCTGTTGTTTCTCGGTTTACATATGTAGTGTTAACAATGTGCTATCTCTGCTGATATATCTTGTACAGTTACCTTGTAGCTAAAACATTATCAGAGTAAAATGAGTGTAGTAAATTCAATCTGTGCAAATAGTAAAATAACTTATTTTCTCTTCCAAAAAGCAGTTCTGTAGAAATACTTTTGAGCAGTCACTGTCTAAACTGCCTCCAAAAGGTATGTTGGTTATTCCTATGGAAGGAGGAGATACTTCAAAGTGGCAGGCAGCTTCTTTCAGATGAGATAGTAAGAGAACCTTTGATCACACAAGATTTCCTTTATTGGCTTTCTTGTAGTGTTTGTCTTCAAGTTCAGTTATTTGTGAAATCAGTTTTGTGGGACAGCTGTTCTGTTTAGGTAGCTGGTGAGTCTTTGAACAATTCTAGGCTCTTTAAGTAGTGTTTTAGCATAGCTAATAAACTTCTGTAGTTCTTAGGAAAATGTGCGGCCCAGCTACTCTACTTTAAAGACAGGCCGTAGGTATGAGCCGTGTACTTTGACAACTCTATAATGCTGTTAGAATGGGAAGCTAAGCGAATCTGCCTTGTTAAATGTAATGGCTAAGAAAAAATGGCCAGCTAAATTTTAGAGACTTTTTCCTGTGGAAAGGCTGATATTTCTTTAATAGTAGGGAACCTGTCTACGTGCAGCATAGATTCAAATACTGCCTTGGTGTTGCTTAAAACAGATAAATACTGAGCAATAATTACTGAGGTACAGAACAGCTGCTTTTCTCCCTGCACCTAGGTCAGTTACTCCTGAGATCTATATTGATTCTTTCCTGTTTCAAAGCTGAGAAGTATGAAGAAGAGCTGGGAGGCTTTTATGTCTGTGCAGTTGGCACGTACAGGGAATAACTAGTGAGATATTGTCAATCAATTGGTCGGTCACTTGTGTGAATTTCCTACATTTGAACATTGTATGGAGAGCTTATTTTGAAACTTTGAAAGCTAAGGTAATACGTCGCAGAGTTTAAGCTTGGAGCTGTTTAGATTTTTCTGAAAACAGGTGCATGTGTGTGAGGATAAAAATGTGCATAGGTCAGCTGGCCCACAACAGATGGTGTTGCACAACTCTCAAAGGTAATAGACTCTTTCTGGCAGAGGACTTAAGGGTTAGGCTGTCTTTATTTACAGCAACAATCAAGTGGTGCTATGAGTGTTAGTGAATTCAAGTCCTGGGTGTGTAACTTGACACTAATAACCTGCATTGGACCATGCTGTAGGCTGAAATAGATGAAGATCATGGTATCGTTAATACATCATGATTCACTTGCGTTTTAAGCCAAAAAAGCTAATAGTCTCCAAAGGGCATTAGAATCCAGAATATATTAGTTACTGTTATTTTGGATCTGGCTTTGCCTACCTTTCCATGGGCCTTCTCTGGAAGTTTTGTGAAGAGTCTTTTAATCTGCTAGGCTTATTGGGCCACTGAATAATACACAAATCCCTTTTTTGTGGGAATCCCAAAACTTGTCTTACCTTCAATTTGGGAATTAGCACTTGTCACACTGAGTTGATTCATCCCTTGCTACATGCTGTATAGCTTACGTTTTTTATGAAGGCTTATTTCTAAGCTATTGAGAGAAAATCACCTTGTACTGGAAAAAAGTTGCAGCTTTCTGCTCTGAAGGCTTTCACCCTTGTAAATTAGGAAGGAAACTGAGTGGTTGAAGGGGTAAATAAGCCCTGATAATGCTTTGCATTCACTTTCAGACTTCTTCCTATCTGGCTCTGGAAGAGAATGGAAGCTATCTTCCTCGCAGTGTGTAAGGCAGAACACAACTTACATTACTAGAACTGTTTAAGATCCTACTGTGCTGTGGTAAGGAGGGTGTAGGGTCATGAGTTAAGCTGGGAGATTGATGTAGAAATTGGGATGAATAGCATATTTTTCAAACCAGGCGTTCTGAAACTTACACCAGTGATACTGAGGTGTATCTCCTTTGCAGCTAGCACTCCTGAGATTCAGTTTTTTTAGTTCTGATTAGTCAACGTGCCCCCTGATCAGTATGCAGCTCCCCCCCTTCCCTGTGAATACTTCCTCTGCTTCTTGACAGCCACCTACCTTACGTTATGGTTTTGCCACTAGATAATATATTCTCTACTACATATTGTTAAACCTATGGAATCTATTTTCTATAATTGATATACTTAACGGTAGTGTCAGTTCAGATATAACAAGACAATTATGGCTGCTAAATTATTAGTCATTTAAGTATACTCTTGGTGTTGAATGAGTAATGCTTACAAACCGCTAAAGAGATAGTGTTTTTGTTTATAAACAACTATTTTGAAGGCACATACTCTCTCATGAAATTGAACACACTTCAATGATGTCAGCTCAAGTGTGCAATTACTGAGAAGGCTTGATTTGAAGCATTACTAGTCTCGCTTGTATAACCTCCTTCACTGGGGCAGGGAATGGGAGCAAAGGGTACTAATATGTGCTAATTCTTTACTAGTTGTATTTCTGTACCCTGCATAGTTAAGAGATGCTAGATAAAGCTGTCCCTTGCTCCTTCTTGTCTGTTTTTTAAACTTTGATTACATGTACAATAAAATATTTCTTGATATTCACTTAGTCTATTTGGATGATCCATCTTTTCTTCCATTCTCTGAATGCACAGCCCCCATTGTATGCTCTGCCTCCTCCTTTACGTGGCCCATGTCCAAATTCTAGGTTGGAGGGAGAGCTTGTTAGCTGTGCTGTATTGGAACTGAATGAGCTCAGCAGTGGGGTTACAGGCCCATGATGAACCAGTGAGCCGAGAGACAAACAACTGCTGCACGGTCCCAGCTAGGGATGTACAACCCTATCCTGTGTCCTGCTTGCTAGCTCGTATAGACCTCTCTTCTGGTTCCCCTTCAGAGGTCTGCAAAAGTTCTTACAACATAGAGTATCAGAGGATCAGCCCCTTCCCTGAGATCCCTTGGACCTGTGTGAGGTATTGGAGAAATACTAATTTATGCTGGATGGGATGACCAGAGTCTACAAGATGATATATACAGAGAAAACAAACTGCAGCCCCAGGAGGTGGTTACACTTGTCTCGTGATACTTTCTCACAGAGAAAGGATGGGGACAAGCTGGGAAGCATCCTTATCCCTCACAGTTACAGTGTTCACAGGCTCAAATGCAGCACGGGCTGGCTTTTTGATACCTGGAATGCCTGAATGTTGGCCTGTCAACGTGTGATGTGGCTCACTGCTCCCTAAGGTATTCAGGAGCAATAGGAGGAATCCAAAAGGGTTTCACAAACTCCTTCCATCTCTGAAGGGTGGCTGAGTAGCCTATGTGGTGTATAATACTGTAATTTTTTTTTTTTTTTTTATAACAAGATGCGTCTCATTTTGATCAACTTGAACCTCTCACCGTTCCCAAGGCAAAGTACCCTGTTTTCTAGTTCCAACAAAAACTGATTGGAAACAATGAAGCTGTTACTGATCTGTAGTCAGAAGAGCCTGTTTAAATGTCTGTGTGGACCATGTAATAGAATGTTTTACATAAGGCATATGAACTCTAGGTTAGTTGAGTTTGAAAATGTTTTGAGAACTGCAAGTGGCGTCCTTGTAGTGAAAGCATTAAAATACATGGATTGGTTTTCTAAATGAGAATGCATAGTTGATCACTTCTTACATTCATTACCTTGCAAACTTTATATGACGTTTCAGATAAGCTGTGTGGCAGGTCTTAGCAATGAGTTTTTTGGTGTGGTGTTGACTTTATTCCTTGGGGAGATTTAGAATACGCTAGATGTAGGAAAGGGACTGATTTTTATATTGATCAGATTTACTACTACACACTTCAGAAGGAAAGCTCTCTAAGGCTTTTTGTCTCTGTGGACAAAGTCCTCACATTCTGAATGACCTGGCTAACAGTGAAATATCATGATCAAACTAAAGAAAATGATGAATTTCTGCCAGCTTAACATTTAAAAAAAACTTTTGTCATCAACTAACCACCTTTCAGTGAATTGCAATGTGGCCTTTGAAGGCTTTCTCCGTTTCTCTCGTGCGTATAAGGCAAGCCGTCTCAACCATCTCTTAAGCGACTGCTACTAAATCATCCCGCAAAGTTTTTTGCCCCTTTGGAGGAAGTAAGGACGTGGTCTACTGAACCCCATTAATATGTAAAAGCTAATAGTTGAACAGATTCAAAGACAGTTTTATTACTTCAGCAATGGAAGCAAGTATTAAAATCATATTGGTCATAAAATTAAATGTAAAATATCAAATAATGAACTGAAATATATGGGGTCATTATAAACTTTGCTTTCTGCTTCTGTAGCGTGAGCCTTTTTCCCTCCGACATCCAGGCAGCTCAGAATTGCCATAACTAATTGCCCTCCAACTCACTTGTGTACCCAGGGTCTCTTACCAGTTTTACTACATAACCTGTGCTCACACAGAGATGCTGAACCATAGTCTTTGATTTACTCCTGATGTGTTATACTAATTCGGGTGGGATTAACTGGCTTGTCTGCCGAATATTTGGTACATTCATCCCTAGATTGCTTTTTGTCACAGATATATCATGGGTTGCCTTACGTCTCACTGTTATAACTGAATTACTAAGTCAGACCTGCCAATTTTGTTCACAAAGGCCCTGGTGTGCTATGAATCATGCTTTCTGTGAGACACACAGAGGCTTAGGTATCTCTTAGCATTTATCCAGCTCAAAACCAAGATAGATTTATGTAGAAATACAGGTTGACTGTAGGATTTCCCATCTGTATTTTTATACATGGTCTTTCCATTTTTCCTCTGAAATGCTTTATATTACCCTGTTCTTCAGGAAACTGGCTTGCAATAGCAAATGTTACGGAGCTGCATGCTTTTCTCCCCTTTATCTTGTTTATACGAAAAGACACAGACTAGGGTTTAACTTGCTCCTAGATTTGCTACTATAGCTGTCTTTCAAACAAAGAAGATACCATGAATTCACTATCTATGTTGATTTTTATTTCTGAAGCCTCTTTTCCTTATGGTTTCAGCTGCTCTCAAAATCTATATGCGTGTATCTGTCAAAACTCTTTAAGCTTTCATGAACTGAAGCACACGCCTGTGCTGCTGATCAAGCGTGGGCACTGCTTGCTAACATTCCTTGATGTTGTTGCTGCTCAGCTATAGCTATTTTTCTGTTCTAGTACTGTCCTTTGTCTTTTCTCTGTTCTCATTCATTTCTCCTTCTTTCTCTCTTAGTTTATGGCTCCTTCTCCAGGTTTCCTCCGCAGCAGCATGGCCATGTTGGAGTCGGCTCCTTGAGACAGGTGGTAGCAGCTCTTGAAGCACAACAGAACTGCTTGCCTGAGCCTCCTGATCTGTAAGAGTGAGCTGGTCTTGCAGCGGCTGAGTTAAGGATGACTGAGGCAGCAGACATGGAAGGTGAGTGTCTTTTAGGAAACAACCCATTACCTCATCCTCAGGTACAAGACTCCATCCCGTTAAGCACCCATAGCAATGCAGCCGTAACTTGTTCCTCTGTTGGCTACAGGCTTTGCAGACTGGAAAACAATACTGTAAAAGCCACTACCTCTTACGACCCTGATTTTTTAATCCTGGTGATTGGTAGGGAAGGTCTTGGGATCAACAGGATCAATAGCACTTACAGGTTTTGGAGAACATCAGGGTGATTTGTGTAAGGGCAGAGAAACATTGAATGTGTCTAAATGGTGTCTGTGGGACACTCGATTTAAAATTTTATCTCGTAGGCATTATCTAAAAGAGGGAAACAAGGCTGTAAATTGTGTTCATTACAGTCCTTTTATGGAGAAGAACTGCTGGGAATATAAGCATGCTTACAGGCAATGAGGGATGCTGTAGTCCTCCTACTCTGAAACAGCAGTTCTCTTGTTTTGCGGTGAGACTATACCAGCTCAGCATTCTGCTGTTTTGGAGCATGGTCTGAATATGCTTAGATTTTACAACCAGGATGGAAAGAGGAAAAACATGAAAGAAACTGAGGGAAGGTGGAGAGGGCAAGGAACTGAATGGCAGCGAGGTTAAAGCATGCAGAGCCTTGATTGAAGGGGTGGTAAGGAAGGACAGTGTAGATCTAATAGCTGTTAATCCAGCTGAACACAAGAGGGCTACAATAACACATTTTCTCTTGATAGAAGGAGAATTCTGGATGGAGGTTTATTAATGTCTGTCTACCTTTTGGCCTGCTCTTAGTTTTATACAGCTGGGAAATGAAATAAAATGCTACTTGAGACCCTTTAAGTACTTGTGTACACCCGTCACTTCACTACAGGCTATATGGATTTGAGACTGCTGTTTTTAACACTTTTCTAGTACTTTAAACTGCTTAAGTGTTGGGACTACTTACTGAACATGCTATTGCTGCTGACGAGGTACCAAAATCTGTGGCACAGATAAATGATTCGATATGTTCTGTAGTGATATGAATGCTTTGTTCTGCACTTAAATTGTAGAGAATCCAGATTGTGTGAGCAAATGAGGAAAAGGCAATATGTGAAAAGCAGGGGAAAATTGTCTGGAAAAGTACAAACCCCTGCCTAGTAACCAAGAACAAGTGTTAGATTGCTTCTCTATTGATCCAAAGTGCAATTAAAAGCTACCTCCTGCAGCTGAATTTAGATTGGGCTTTTAAAGTTTTCTGTTTCCCCTACGGACCTAGTATCAAGTGGAAAAAACCCTGCACAGCAGGTCTCCTGTAAAATCACCAAGTAGAGTGTGGATCAGCGTGAATTCCTTGGTTCGCACGGGGCTACTTACCTGAAGTAGTCGGTGGCCCCGTGTGCCTGCCAGCAGCTCAGTTTGGGTGCTGAAAAATCCTGAGGCCAGGGTCAGTGTAAATGACCAGTGTTCTGCATATGTTGTGGTACTCAATGTCAGTAAAAAGGGCTGTTTCTGCAATAAAAAGGTGGGAGGTTTTTTTTCAGAAGGAATTTTTTTGCATTTTTTAGAAGGAAGAAAGAATGTTATATTTTGTTCTCTCCCTGCTGTTCTTTACACAGTGGTTTGTGTCATTTAATTGTAGGTGTCAGGATTTGTTTGTTTCCCTGGAATGTATGTGAATGTAACTTTCCAATCAATTGTAAATCATTAGTGAATGTATAGCTTTACTTATATGGTCCAGGTTTACTTTCTGCCCTCCATAAAGCTTGCAGAGATTAGGAGGGCCTAATATAAAGCTTGTTGCAGGTTTAGGACTCCGTCAGTTGATGGCATCTGACATTTTAGCAATGGCTTATTTTCAAATAAATAATGTCCAGACTCACCAAAACTTGGAGCTGGGAGCTAGAGAAGCTCTTCCCAGCAGCTGTAGGCACACAAGGCTCACTGAACCCACTGTAACTCTCGGTGTGAACATTTTCTACTTCTGAATGTGGTGGGCTGCTGGAAGAGTGGAACATGAGCAAAGAGGATGCAGTGTCCAGTAGCAGTAAAAAGCCACTTGCCTCACTTTGCTTTTCAAAGGGCCCTCAAGGAAGGAATATGAGCCTTTTCCTCCAGGCAGAGGCAGAAGCCAAAAGAGGAGGGTCTCAAAGCCTTTTGCAGCCCGTTTGGATTTAGAGAAATAAATTTGCGTTACTTTGCAAGCTGTTGTGTTCAGATTAATTAACTGGGCCTGAGGGAAGGACCCGAAGGAGTCCATGGTATGGCATTTTTCTGGCATAAGATCACCCCACCAGTTCATCCGGCACAACTGTGTGCCACAGCAGCCTCCCCCACTCCCATTGCTGTTTAACACTGATAACCATCAGTAGTTCCTACCCGGGAAGTTTGAGCTATCTTCTTTATCACAACATTATGCAGGCACGTTGTGCCAGCGATAGAGGGGGGAGGGGAGGAATTCCAACTCCTTTCCACTTCTAGTTAGCCAGTCATTAAGTACAGCCTGGCTTTCTGTGCTGGAAAGCGTCTAATTTAGGCATGATCCTGTATCTGCAGCCTTCTTTCTGTAGGGCAGCAAAATTCTCTCTGCTAACCTGCAAGATTGGCCATAGTGGGTTGATGTTGGCCACCGCTGTTAATGTGCACTGTACGCATGTGTTTGCTGCTGCTGCTGCTTTTTTTTCTAATGTACTTGCAAAAACACAGAAGCAGCAAGCTGGTTCTCTTGAGTTCCAGGGCCTAATTAAGTAAGGTCTTTGCATAGAAAAAACAAGATTATTGGGAAAAGATTGTTCAGCAAAAAAATATTATTGTCCGTCATCGGAATATATTACATAGCTAGGCAAGATGTAGGCTGCTGAAGAGAGTTGGTTTCATGAAATTTTTTCTTTAATTAATTTTGGAGATGAAAGTGTTGATACCCTGCATCTCTAGTTCATCTGCTTTGTGGCATGCGCGTTCTTGCATGTTCAGCAAATCCCATTCCTAGTGTACACAGAGAGGCGGCTTTCCCCATGCTGCAGTGGTACCTATGGACTCTCCCCGTTCACCAGCGGCGGGGCAGGTTTGGGGTTGGAGCGCAGAGCCAGCTCTCTGCTGTTCTGCATAGGCCACAGTAGGTACAGCTGCAAGGGACAGGATCGGGACTGGCTTTGTGGGGAAGCCAGATGTTTATCTCCTGGGGAAGGCAGCATGGGTACTGTGGCACTTCATGTGGCCTGTTTACTCATCCCACCTATCTTTTGGACAATCTAGCCAGAGGTTTTGGTCTACTTTATCAGGTGCTGATAGCAGTAAGCACGGATTTGGCAAGCTCACTGAAGGCAAGATGGTGCCCCAGCAAAACCAGCGAGGCCAGCGCTGTCTGGCAGCGGGTGCTGCACCACAGCTGTGCGGTGAAGGGAGAGCACGTCGATGCGGTCTGTAGATAGTGCTGCTTTCTGGGGCCGGGCTGTGTGCTCAGGAAGCGACAGAGGCCAGCGAGCAGATGAAGTACCAGTGAGATGTGTAGGCAGCTGGGACTCGTACTTCTTGTGTTGTGCGCTCCAGAAGTGAAACCGGAGCGCTCGGCAGCTGGCTGCATCACAGCACAGCATGCGTTGTCCTGCTTGGTGGGACGGGGTTGGAACATACAGAAACCAGAACTGAGCAAGCAGCAGCAGGGGGCTCTGTGAACAGCCTGTCTGTACAGACCAGTCGCAGCGTACAGAGGTGGAGAGGAATAGGCATGCTTAGGGAAAAGTGGAAATTACTTCCGCGCTGTTAAATGAGTGTAAGGAGCACACCCCTGCACATGCTCTCTGCTCTTGCAAACAAGCATTTCCAGCTGGGAGCGGATTTCAGCCCAGCTGCCCTCTCAGCCATGCACGCACATGCTTTTTTGACCAAGGGACCTCTCCCCCTTTGCTGAAGCCAGAGGCTGAGGAGGGGTTCCCCTGGTGTCAGCCACTGACACCAGTGTTCCCCTGGAGTCCCTGATCTCGTTCCGATTTCCCTTCCTCACCGACAGCTCAGGTGCAGCTAGCCCTGCTTGCAAGAGCATGTCATGGCTCTGCCCGCAGCCGGAGGGAACCGTGTCCTGAATCCGGACACACCGCGCTCGGGGCTGGATGCACACTGTGCGCTGGGGGATGGCTCTCCTTTAGACTACCAACATGGGACTTGAACATCTGAAGTTTTCATGTTTTATGCACGTGTGGCAGTTTGCATCTTGCTCAGACGCCTGGTAAGAGCTTGAGAAGCCTTAGGCCTGGATTTAGAGCTTTTGATTCAGGTGCTGAGTCTGTGGATGTTGCGCATTCTTTTGGCACCAGCTGCTTATCAGCAAATCCCTGCCAGAGGTTATGGGGATTTGCTGATCTACCGGCAGAGCTGCTCACGTCTTGCTCCCTCAGAAAGCACAGGTTAGCAAAGCCCCGCCATTTACGGTATTTAAACTATCCGGCGTTTGTTTCGATGGAGACGGACCGCGGAGCAGTCGTGCCTGTAGCTCTGCCGGAGTGACTCTGGGGTACGAAGGCCGGGCAGGGGAGTAGCTGGAGCCGAAGGGGGACGCGAGCTGCGCCTTTACTGAACTCGGG
>NW_009646736.1:3036219-3079260 GCF_000708025.1 Charadrius vociferus | reverse complement strand
AAAAAAAAAGTTCTTCTGGCATAACCCGAGTTGGCTTTACGTAGAGGTGAAATGCGCTGTCGAGAAAGCGCACGCCCGCCTGCCTGCGGGGGCCGCGCCGGCCGCCCCGGCCAGCGCAAGTGCTGTTTGCCAGCGGGTTTGAAGGAGGTCTGCACCCGTTTTGAGGAAATGAAAGTCACATTCCTTTCCTTTCTGCCTTCTCACCCTTGGGGTGAGCCCGGGTCAGGCGGACAGCCTTCCCTTTCCCCTCCCCGGGAACACAGGGCTGGTACAGAGAGAGGTTTTGTAAAGTCTTCCTGTAACTTGAGGAGCTGAGGTTCAGGTCGGCTCCAGTGCCCGGAGGAGGATCGAGTGTGGCTTCAGACGGATCTCTCTGTCTTTTGGCTGGCTCTGGTGTCAAAGCGGGGGCAGTGTCGGGCAGTGGGTTTTCTTGTGATGGGAGCGTCGGGAAGAGCTTTTCCCCGGCTGCCTTCCCCGGTGCCGGGTAAGTGGAGGGCTCGGGCAGCAGCCTTGCCTCCAGCTCGGATGCCTCTGCCCCACTGCCGGGGCTCGCAGGGCTTGCAGGAACTTGGCTCTGCCTCTCCATCAAGTCATGCGTCTGTAAGAGCGTATGGGTCTGGTTCTGTTCCTTGCGTGTTGTCTGTTGGCAGCCAGCCTGCGTGTGCGACCCGGCTCCACGGCTGGGGAGAGGCGGCAGCGGCGGCTTGTTTTAGCTTGGAGCGGGGCAGCAGCCCTTCGGGTTAAAGGGCCGCCAGGCTGGATGCTGGGAGGGAGGCCCTTTGGCTCTCCAGTGCTGTGCTTGGTGGTGGTTTGCTGGGATCAGAAAAGGTTGCCGTGGTTATTCTCTTTTGTTAAGCGTGATGACCAGTATCCTGAAAATAATGGCTCGATTTTCCCCAAGGACCACTGCGGGCTCTCAAGCAGTAAGATGGTCAGTGATGCCTCTTAATTGAGAAACCATCTCGCCGCTTGGTAATTCAGGCTTGGGGCAGGTTCTGCAAGCATGCCCCGAGCTGCTGTCTTGCACAGTTTGCCTGTTGTGTGCATCTGTAGTATCAGTTACTGGCAAAGTCTCTCAGCTCCTTTGTCGGAGGCCAAGTTTTGTTGTTTGTCTCTATCCTCAAAGGCAGAGCTATGTTGTTTCTTTTCGGTGGTTTAGCCAGAATGCTAAATATGTGTTAGTCTAGTGTATTTAGAAAGGCGTACCTGTCATTACATTTGCAAGTAGAATATGCACAGTAATGAATTTACGGATGGCAACAGGCTCCACACCTTAAGTCCCCATAAAGGTATAACCTTTCTGGTTACACTCCAAGACAGCCCTACATACCCATTTCCCTTGGGTAAAGCTTATGTAAACAACTGAAGTTCCTATTCTGCCCTTGAAGGTCAGTAAATATGGGAGCTGATTTCAGGGAAGCTGATCTCAGAACTCTCCCTGATGCGTGCGCTTCACAAATGCTGGTTTTCAAAGCACTCACCGTGGTCCCAGGGGAGCGCTGCTTACAACAGTGCTGCTTATTGACAATTTGGAGACTGTCTGCTGTATTGATTGGTACAATTTTATAAGGTGAGTGTGCATTCTTACAATTAATAATATTTTTTTTCCTTTTCTGAGGTCATAGTACAAATCCTTGCTGGTGTTACTACGTTAACTAGCGCTGTCAGCCTTACCCCATTCTCCTGTTGTAGAACCAGTGCTGATGAAAGGGTGCTTTTGACAGGGTACTCTTTTGCTTAAAATTCCTCTGTCTGTCATCCTGTCTCTGTGAAGGGGTTGTTACACTGGGTTATGCGTCAAGAAATACGGGTTACTGGGTTACAAACCAAGAATAAGCCTTATTCAGGCTCATAAGCAAAGAACTTTCAACAGGTCATTCAAACTCTCTGTAGATCGGTTCCTCTGGTTTGGAATGACAAAGTTGTCCTCGCCACCTTTTTTCTGTGTTTTGAGTTCTGAGTGGAAGGTACTTGTGCAAATGGTACCCTGTCTTGGCAAGAGGGCTGTTTCAATTGTTTGCTCTGCTGCAGATTTCCAGGGAAGTTTCAGGAAAGAGTCTGTTTAGCAAAGCTAACTTCACATCCTGCTGAGAAAGACAGCTTTTCTGCCCACCTGCTACTTTGTGACATGTTAAAAAAACCAAAAACAAAACCAACACTTTTTTAGAAAAGAGACTAAATTCCGCTCCCGGACATATATAGGTGCATCAGAGAAACGCGTCCCATAGGATTGCTGTCTCAACAAAGTCGAAGAGCGGGAAGAGAGCAGAGAGGGGAAGATGATTAGTTTTCCCCAAGGACATGTGTTGCTGTAGTCTTTCATGCCTGTAAGTGTTGCAACACCTGGATTCTGCTGCCACCTCGGTGTTATCAGTATTACTTTGGTGACAGTACGTGACTCTGCTTGCATAGCTTTGGGCGCAGAATTGGTACCTGAGTAGTAAAGGGCCTGCTTCCCTCCTACCTGTGCTGCTCATCCATACAGTGAGAAAAATGAGTACTTGTGGGCATGATCTGAAACCCTGGAGAAAGATCAAAAGAATCCTGTTGAGCACAGGGGCTTCAAAAACATACTTGGCCTGAATAGAAAAGGAGTTGGCAAGCACAGGTTCCACCTAGCGTGACATTTGATGCCAGTCCCTGACCTAGGAGCTGGGGTGGAAATATTAGTTGAAGTTAGCGGCAGCTGCTGACACCTGCCTGGTGTTTGGAAATGAACTCTCCGCTATTCTGAATATTGACCTCACCAACAGTCTCAACGCCCTTAATTGTTAGAATAGACACAGATCTGCAAAAGATGTTTTCAATGCTGCACAGAATTTACTATCTACAGTTTGAAGAACTGCTTTTTTCCAGTCTATGATACAGCTGTGTATCATACAGCAGTACGGCCTAGCAAAGCCGATGAACTTCGCCTCTAGGCATTTACCTCTGAAAGACAGGAAAGGCAGCAGGTTAGAACAGATGAGGCAAGGAGAGAAAATGACAAATAAATGATTCTTGTTGTTTGATGCAGCTGTTCTCCATGAAAAAAAAAAAAAGTCCATGTGGTATTTCTTTATTTATCTTGTAGTGAACTATTAGTGTGGGAGTGGATAATGGTAATGGAATGGCATTCTTTTTAGGAGATCCCAAGTAGATAGACTTTTCAGCTCGGAAAGAGATGACTACAGGGGAAGCGATAGTAATGCATGAAATCATGAATGCTGCAAAGAATGGTTGCTACAAGAAGAGGTAGGGTACATCCTGTGAAATTTTTAGGCACTAAATGTAAAGAAAACAGGAAGGAATACTTTTTCAGACAATGTACATGAATGTTTTTAATCCACTGCCAAGGGTGCTGTGGGTGTCCTAGTAGTTAGGCAGTCCATAGACGATGGGTCCGTGGGTGGGTTGTCTGGATCCAGTGTCTGGCCTTGTAGCCTTAAACCTGTGAATCCTGGAGACAGGGCTACCAGAATGATTTTACACATGCCCTCTTGCTTACGCTCCCCCCCGTCCGGAAGCTGCTCAGATCAGAGTATATTGCTCAGAGGGTGATCCGTAATCTGGTGTTCGGTTACTCCCTGTCATTCAGTTGGACTCTGGAATACCATTTTGTGGGATTTGCTAGGAAAAATTGTAATCTCTGACTGTTGATGCGATCCTCTTCCAGTTTTGGAATGTTCTCTCTCAAGTACTCGCTATCATTACAGACTGTCACTGTTACAATAGAGGGTGCCCGGGCCTGGCTGGCTGTGCAGTAATTGCGATGCAGACTTTACTGTCTCTGGGTAATAAGCTCATTTCTGGAAAGTGAAAGAAATGTTATGATAGATCATCTGCTGATTCTTTGCTTAAGACTTTTTTTTTTTTAATATATTTTCATTCACAAATAAGGAAATTGTAGGCATGTCTCAGAGCCAGAAGTTACTGGGATGTGGAGTGCCTGGAGGGCTTTGGAGAAAACCATGGCATCAGGGGCAGGCAAATGCAGGGAGAGGGATGGAGAGGTAACGGGCAGCCCAGGCTATGAGGAGGCAAGAAAATACTGCCAAACATGTGGACCATGTAAAATGTTTGCTGCTTTTCTCTGTCTTTAATTACTTCAAAATCCCATCTTTTATAAACCGTCCTATAGACCTTCTGCCTTCTGAAGGCATCAGGTATATGCAAGAGCAGCAAAGGGACAAAACGATGAAAGCACTGAGGAAACTGATGGGTCAGGCAGGGCAGGTAGAGCTGCTCCTCCCCAAAGTTCTTACAAGATTTATGCTTTGGCATGTACATCAGGCATTTATGTCAGCCAGTTGTAGTCTTTCCAGTGATGCCTAAATTAAAACCGTACTGCTCCTGTAAAAAGAATTCTTTCTGTGTCACGTGTGCACAGTGACTAATTACCATCCCTGCCCATTCATTTCCCCACTGTCCTATTCCTACAGGCTGTCCTCTGCATTTAGTTGGCTGCTTTGGGTGTGTGTTTTCTCGAGTGGCCACCCCTGGGCCTTTGCATTTTTGCAGATGTTGCAGTTTAGAGAGGTGCGAGATCCAGTCATGCACAAACGGTATTTCATTTGTGAGCAGGAATATAGCATGCAGAGCCACTGGGGTAGTATGGGAAAATAAAATTTACATTTGTGTGTTTGAAGGCAAGCTTGACGTGTCTTTCTGGCCAGACGTGTCTTTCTGCCGTAGTATGTCCTGGATTTATTATTTCTCAGTATCACAGATGTAACCCCAGGTACGCTATGTACCACTCTTTTTTTTCTTCTCTTAACTTGCTGAATTTGTGTAGGATGTCCAGCTGCTATCCTCCGTTCAGACCTGAGAAAAGAAGGCTTTAAAATGCTTCTTCACCAGCCCGTAAATGCCTGTTGTTGCCTTGCTGCTTGCCGTTGAGCTTGAAGGTAGTTTTGCTCAGACACTTGCAGTTCTCGATGGCTCGTTAACCAGCGCAGGAACTCCTGCATGGTCATCACCCTCTACTTAGACACAAACCACAAAGGAATGAGAAATTGAATAGTTTTTGTTTGAAGAAAACGCGGAAATTTACCACGTTGTGCCTTTGTCTCTTGCGACACTGCATGCTGGAAGGAGAACACGTGAAGCGCTGGGTGAGTGTCTGCCCGACTGCTCTGAGCTCTAGAAAAGCCATGGGAATGGCTACATGAAACCCTCACAACTCAGCAGCCACCGGGCTCAGGGGATGGGGAAGGAGCAGTACCTCAATCATTTCCTTCCTTCCTAGTCTCTTAACAAGACCCCGATGAGTAGCAGAATTAATTTTTGGTCCATTTTTTCATTCTAGAGGCTAAATGTTGAGCCAACATAAAGCATTTTGTGAGATCCTGTACTGTGACCCTTCCTTCTGTTGCTTCTGTTATGTTTAGGTTATTAAATCCATGTTGGTTTTTTACCTTAATGAAAAAATGCCATTTTAAAAGGGAAAATTGAGAATGAAGTGCTTCAGTGTTTCCAAAAAAATTACTTCCGTGCTCTTTCAGAGTCATTCACAAATGTGATCCGGACTCACCTGTATCTTTGGTCCTTCCAGAGCTCAGGTTTTCTGTGAGCATCTTTGCTGGGAGCTGGAGGAACGGGCGCGAGGCCGCTGCAGACCTGCAGTGCTCCTGCTCCATCAGGCACGGGCGTCCCCGGGCTGCGGCGCTATCTGTCAGCTGGCTGAGGAGACGGGGAAGCTCTTCACCTTCCTGTGTGCCCGCAGAGCAAAGCTTTTTAACTTTGCTCTTTGAAAGGTCAAAGGCAAGGGAAGGGCACTAGTGCCTCCACGTAGGGATTTGCAAATACCTGATAAGACAAACTGGAAATGAGAATAAAAAAGGGTGCACCTTTCGCCAGAGTCCATTGGGTTAGATTTTAGCTCTGTTTCTTCACCGGGTGTTCAAGGGACAGACTGGGAAAGTGGCTTCTTGTGACTGTAACGTAGAACGGGGCTGTATGCAATTAGGGGTAGCTCTCGGCAGCCTGTTTGGCCTCTCCCCCGGTCTCCTCCTACTTGTAGTAACCTAATGAAGATTCCCACTGCCTCCCAAAAATGTAGAAACATTTGTACGTGTTTCTGTAACTTTAGTTAATGATTATTCTGAATATCTTCAAATTGTGCTGCTTTCTGTCAGGTCAGGCAGCTAGCATCCCCGCGACCGCAACCCGGCCCCGCAGGTGGGGCGGAAGGTGTGAGTGCCGGCTCCTTGGTTCCCGCGGCCCCAGTGCGGTCACCGGCCCGCGCTCGCATTGCAGACTTCAAGGCAGGTTTTATGCAAACTCCCTGCCTGGATCTGTTCTTGCTTTTTGCCTGGAAACTGCAGTTAATTCCACTTGCAGGAATAAAATAGCTCTGATTTAAGAAGACTGAGAATAATTATCTTCTGTAAAAAATGGATGTCACTGCCTGCATCTACATATTAGGATCTTTCTTGGAAAGCTGCGCTGTCTTTCCTCTCCATAGAGGTGCTGGAAGCCCGGCTTCGCTGCTGGTGGGACGCCCGGCAGCCTGCAAGGAGGAGGCACAAGCATGCCAGTACTGCAGGGAGGACGTTGTTGAAGAAATGCCACCGATTTATGAGAGATCAGCCGAGTTTGGGAGGACTAGACCTGCTAGAGGCAGCTGTGAGCAGGAGCAGAGCTGGAGGGAGCTTGTGGGGCACTTACAGCTTCCTTGAGCTTTGTTTTCCGATCCTTAGGTAGGCAGCAGAAGGAGGAGTGAGAAGCTTCAAGATGTTTTGGGTTCAGAGCTGGAGCTCAGCTATACTGTTTTAGTTATAGTTTTATTTAGCTCAAGTGAGGCTATTGAGAAGGTTGTTGGCTGGATCGATACTGTATGGTGTAGATATCCTTTAAATGCTAGTATGCTGGTCAATTGAAAATCTTCAGTAATAAGATAAGGGTGACTTCTGCATCATGCAAAGCATAAAATCAATGTGTAACTATAGTCACGTGTGCCTGTAATGATCTGGCACAGCTTTTATTGCATGGACTTTGGATGTATTGTTTAGGGGAAATTGTTCAGAAATGTTCCTAATGGAGATTAAGCGAGAAAGAATTCTGTGCCAGTTAGGCAGCACTACGCTACTTCGGTATTTTTGTGTTGCTGTTTTTCATTTATTTTCTTTTTTACTTACATCATACAGACTAAATATATGTTTTTAATTTAAAGCTGAGATTCTACAGTATTTAACAAACATATCTGTCAGCTTCTGTGCTGCTGTGAATAAAAGTTTTAGTAACAGAGTAAATAAGTAACGAAATTAATATTTTTAATAAAGTAGCCTGGTTTGGATTTTACATAATTGCTTTAAAAGTCCCTAAAACTCCAGTGTATATATATTAAAGGTCAATAGCCAGGTGGGGACTTCATGCAGCAGCAGAATACCAAAATACCTATACTTCAGTCTGTTATTATTCTGTCTCTTCCTGATGTGGCTAGATTGTTAATACATTAGGTCGATAGTGGTCTGTTCAGTATGTCTTTGTCATTTGACCCTAAACGCCTGGCATTCCAAACCATCTGTGTGTTCACAGTATAACTATTCATTTTTTTTGGAAAAATTTCAGTGTTTACTTCCCTCCCTCCAAAAAAAACCCAAACCTGAGCAAAGCAAAAGCTAAAAGGAATTTTTTAGTCTTCAAATGTTTTGGAGGGAAAAAAAATAATAATAGCTGGAATAATTTGGATGTTCATACTTTTTAAAAGAAACAATTTAATGAAAGTAGGTTTTGATCATTTTCAGATGTGATGTAAAAATAAATACTAATAAAAAAAAAAATCTGGACAGCTGTCTATGTCGAGAAATACTTTCTTTCATACCAGAGGAAAGAGTGAAAAAGAGAAAAAGATAGGCAGAATATGGACTGAACTAGACCAAAACAGTGCCAGAAGATCAAGCAGACTTTAGGGGAGTCAGAATAAGTTAAAAAAGAACTTTATTTTAAAAAGTGGCTTCCTCTCCACCAGGTACAGCCAGTCAGTCTGGTTTCCCCCAGGCTTCCGTCAGCAGCCGTTGTCATGTCAGCAGCCAAAGGTGTGGCTTTTTTCATCCCACTTCCCCTTTTTATGTGGTCCATGAGTTTTTCTTTATTATCACGTCATATGTTGCCTGTTGCCATACTGGCAGCAGCAGGCTTAAATGGAAAGTGTTTAAGGAAAACTTAAGAGTTGCTGAGTTCTGCCAAGCTGTCTGTTTTAGGAAAGTAATTCCTAATTTACAGATTTTAGTTGACTTGTCAATTTCAGGAATCTTTCTGTTTTATAAAGGTGACTTTGATTTGGGAGGGCTCTGAGCTGCATTCAGAAAGGTTATAGCTGAAGCAGGGGCTAAACCCAGTGCTACTGGAGTGACAGAGCTGCCCAGCCGAGCAAATCCCTGCCCAAACCGAGCACCCAGGGAAAAGAAGGATGCTTGCTTTCCCCAGTCTGCCAGCTGCCGTCTCCTCTTCTGCCTTCCGTCCCTTTAGGCTTCCTGGAGTCCTCCCATGTCCCTGTCCTCCTCTCCCACTGAGGGACCTGGAGCAGCCACATGCCACAGAACAGGTTTGAAAGCAGTCGGCAAATGTTATGCAGGTTGAATTACGGGAGGAGGAGAAGCATTTCTAGCACACGTTCTTCTCGCAGGGGAGGCGAATTAGAGCCTTGCTGCATTGACCTCTGGAGTTCACCTCGTGGGAAGAGATGTGGCATCTTTCAGATGTTTATGTCATTGGACACTAAACTGGAGAAATGATGCCGGCAGTCAGGAAAGCCACTTTGTCTTCCCATGTAGGTGTCTTTATTTGATATCCCTACAGGTGGTTTGTTCCGTATGTAATAGAATATAGTCTGGAGACCTTTAGACGGTTGTGCTAAATGTTGCAGTACAGGTTAGGTTAAGTTTTAAAACCTCTGTAAAAGCTACAAATGATCCAAGTTTGAAACCAGTGTGCCAACTATAAAATGTTTGATTGGTCTGGAGTGTGAAATGGCCAAATACTGGGGAAGGCTGCACCAAAGGGGACCTCCAGTCTTGCCAGGGAACAGTCCAGGAGACAACCTTGGGTGAGCTGCTTATCAGATCATGACAGTCCATTAGCATAAGGAGGGAAAGGTCTCCCAGGGAAGGTGAAAAAAAATCACGATGTGTGTTAGTTTTATACATTTCACTTATATTTGCTGTTTGTGAACATGTAAACCTTCTGCACTTTGCATTTTTGATGCCTGGTCTATTTACTGTTGAATTATTTCATGTGAAAGTCTACCATTTGATTTTTTTTTTGTAGCCCTGAAACTTGGGGTGTTGTTTGTTACCCTGGTACAGTTCTGTAGATCTTGGTGAAAGAGAAGGCCCCGTAACTTTCCAACCGGCTGCGATTCATTCAGAGATGCATGAGAAGGGCATAGAGTTTAGGTTTAGAAATCTGGTTTAAATGCTTGATTTAAAAAAATCCTATTTTTCCAACTAGGAAATAATGGCCTACAAATATAACATGCAGTCATTTAGGCTACTTAACTGACGTTTACGGAGATCGTTTTGCACAGCGCTGTGTGTGGTTGGGTCTGATTCAGTAAAACAAGCTAACAAAATTACACTCGGCTCCCAGACCGAAGCTTGTCTCCTACAGACTCCGCATGGGAAGGCAGCCGATGCTCTCATAGGAACTGCACTCCTCATCCCGACCCACTCAGGCTTGGACCTAAAAATTCCCTCTGGCGTCGCCCCTGGGTCTGGTGATGGTTGGTCACAGCCAGCACCCCTGGAACGGGAGTGGTAGGGAAGGAAAGCAAGCACCCTGGTTCAAAGGTATTTTTGCTTGAAGCAAGTCATTTGCCTTTGTTTTCCTCTGGAATTAGAGCTTTTGAAGATGAGTAAAACATTGCAGGATAATCTACCTCAATTTGTAGTTTGGCTGCTGAAAACCCACCCAAAATTCCTTAATCAACATCTGTCTTGTCATTAGCACTGTAGGAAAGCAAATATGTTTTCACAGTCAAAGAGCAGATGAGCTCTTAGATTTGTGTTTGTGCAGTACTTCAACATTTCCAGGTTTACTGACGCATTGAAATCTTTCCAGTGAGCTGTAACAAACAGAGCTGTGAGAGTGAGGAATGTGTAGTATCATGTCAGTGTGGCTGGGCAGAGGGAAGCTGAACTGGATGAAACAACATCTGTAGCGATTGGATGCTGATGCTTATGAGAATTAAGCCTTTTAACCTCTTGAGAATGAAATATTATTTACCTCCTAGAGAGTTCCCCAGATTGAATGGACTTTAGAAATTAGAAAAAGGAAGAAGAGTCAAAAGAGAAAAAAAACCCCACAATATTTTCTCTTCCAAGTATCTGCAGCGTTCTGATGCGTTGTTTTGTTACAGGAGCTCTCAGCTGACCAGTAATACATATCTGGGCTTGAGGGTACGCTATTTTGCTGCAGACTGTAAAATTAGAACTGGACTACAGTAGAGGCTCTTATCTGTTTTCTAGCTGTATATATTTCTACAATAGTAAAATTGCCTTATGAAGTACACGGTTATATTCTGCATGTGAAGTAGCATGGGATGGGAGACCTAAAAGATGGGATTTTTGAAGCTTGTGTACTAATCTTGATGCGTTTAAGAGCCTTAATGGATATTTTCTGACTGCAAAGAATGTTGCCTTTACTCAAAAAAAGTGGTGGTGAAACATCATCTGCATCTATGTAAGAAACAGTGGAGTTTTCAAAGCAGTTTTAAATGGAGAGCAGCTCACTTTCCTATGGGTGAAGCATAACATACTGAAGTAAACTAATCAGCAGAAAATTGTAGTAATATTCACTGTTATATATCTAATATCACTAATAATAGTAATAAAATTCCCTGGCTTGTTATTTAACCTTTTAGAGGCATAATGTTGCTCTCCTGGAGATATAAGTATTACTCGCTGGCACTCAAATTTGAGGACCTTTGGGTCTGACAGCTGATCTTAAACCAGAATACCCTTTCATTATCTGCCCCTATTGAAGCACTGCAGGCAAACGTATTTCTTCCTGAGGCTGTCTCAAACAGCACGGTCTTGTCATGCTGAATGTGCTGTCAGCTTTTGCTAGGGATTCATTGACTAATTCCCTGCATTTTCAATCGAACCTGATCATCCTCTCCTATCAGATTCACCATATTTTTAGAAATCTGTTTATCAAATATCTGCTACCTGTGCCTGATAGCTTTTAAATGGACACCTGCTGCTCCTATCTGCAGAGCCTACGCTCTGCTCTTTGAAATGCAGTCTTCTTTACAAAGTCTTTGGAATTAATGTGCTGTGCAGCAAGCACAACGGTCTTCCAATCATCCAGCTCCTCTCCGTGGATGAGTGTATGGACATAAGTGCTGTCCCTTCACCCACTGGGAAGGGGTAACCCTGACAGCTGGAATATTACCGTGTCAAAACCCAGCTGGTCACATGAACAGAGAAAGGCAAGAACATGGTGCTTTGATCTTCACTGTGATCAGGCCATGTGTACTGCCAGCAGCATAATTGTTTTTATTTAGCAAGCTCATCTGGAGAGTATTACAGGACTCAACACAAGGCAGCTACAAAATCCTTGTAATTTTATCAAGCACATTAGACTAATGATGGCAAGAGCCATGTTTCCAGCAGTAGGTCATGCCACAGGCACATACGAATAAAACAGTCCACCTTTCCCTAAAATGATCCCACATTTGAAGTCTTTCTCAATGTAGTCAGAACTCTTATCTCCGGATTACTCAACAACTATGCAAATGAATAGCTAGAGAATGGTTCTGAATTATGAATGAATGCTTTGTTTAAAATCCAGTAGCTTTTTTTTTTTTTTTTTGGCTCTTTTACATAGGAGCTTCTCTGGTGCACTTCTCCGCTTGGATTTCACCAGAGTGTAGAATGATTTTGGCCTTACAGAAATCTGCGTCGTGATCTTGATAATAATTGTGAACATTGACTTTAATCCTGACTGGGGAAATGGAGTGATGGGGAAGTATAGGTACAGCAATAAACTGGAATATAAAACAGGAGGGAAACATCCTTCCTGCAAGTCCCTGGCCTCCAGGCTTTGGTACTGCTGAGAAGAGCGATGGGGATGCCTGTCGAGAACAGCGCAGTTCTCAGTGTCTTCAGCCATTGGAAGCATCTCTATCCCTGCTAGGTTTGTTGGGGTTTTTCCATTTGGCAGAGGACGTCCCATGGAGATGGATGTCATCCCCAAATAGATTTCCTGCATTCTTAAGGCCATTTCCGTGCTGTGGGTAGGTGACTTACGGTACTGCTTAAAGACTTGGTATGGTCAGTTATTTTAATCTGCTAATAGAAGTATTTGTATAAATGTGAATTGATACTTTTCTCCCAAAGGCCCACTGGCATTTAAAAGCTAGCACTTCTGTATTTCAATAATACTGCTAATTCGGAGCATGAAAAAATCATGGGTCAAACTGTGTAAATTTATGACTAGCTTTAAAGTTGAAATTTTAGAACAGTGTACGTATCGTGCTTTATTTAACCTAATATCCTCGGTCGCTGAGGTCTGCCCTTTGTCATAATAGTCATCTCTGCTTCATAATCTGGTGATTTCTTTAGTAAAATAGTCAAGCTCCCTTTCCAAAGTAGTTGGTTTCTTCTGTTCCTTATAGCCTCTTCCGGGGACGTGCTGCTTTGTTCGTGACCTGAAACGTGCAATACTCCAACTGTTAGTGATTACGATTACTGTAGAGGTATTCATGCTCCTAGTCGTGTGCCACACTGCATCCGTCATCTCCCTAGCCCTGTTGTATGGAAGTCTTTATTGCCTTCACTAAGGTCTCGAATCTTGCTGGAGGAGGGGCTGGGGCCCTTTTCTCACCACTGCAGAGTGGTGATGCTCCTCCTGATCCCCAGAGAAGCGGCAGAATAGGAAGCAAAGCTGCTGTTCACAAAAGGTAAGGGAGGGTGAGTGGGAGAGGATGCAAAGGGGAGAGGTCCCACGGGGAGGGGAGAGCTGCCAGGGGAAGAAAAAGGAGAGGGGAGGGATCTCTGCTCCCACCCTCAGCCTCCCCCAGGCCACGCTGACGCCACGTCCAAACGTCACGCCAGGGCTGGAGATGCCTTCACTGAGATCTCGCGGATTTCTGGCACCAGGCACAGGAATGCTCTTCTCTGGCCGTGGCCCCGGCGTTAACCATGTTGCTTTGTTTACTCTAGATACACTTTATACTGCTGTTCAGTCGGCAGGGGAAATTAAGGCTTCAGAAATGGTATACGACGCTACCTGATAAAGAGAAGAAAAAGATCATTCGAGAAATTGTTCAGATTATTTTGTCTCGCAATCAAAAAACAAGTAGTTTTGTTGACTGGAAAGACCTCAAGCTTGTTTACAAAAGGTGTGAGTAATTTTATGAGAACGTGTAATTGCTATTCATATAAATAACACACGCTAGAAGAGGAAAAATAAAGGCTCACTAAGAAAAACACCAAACAAACCTTAAGTGCTAGACTAAGCTGGGCTAAGGAGCTTGCCATCAGCGGTCTCCAATGGCGCAGTGTCCCTGGATAAACCGGCAGGGTAGATTGTGGGGTGAAAAATCTGTCAAATGGGAGTAACCTACTAAGTATTAGTGGTTGAGATTCTGTTAGAAGGCTTTAGACTTCACTGCTCCTTCTCATCCCCCGGGGCAGCCTGCCAAGACGCGTGCTGGGCTTTACCAGGCTCTTCAGGAGGCTGCAGGAACTGTTCTGAGGCACTTTCAACATATTGTCAAATTTTGCCTTTGAAATATCTGTTGCTTTGGAAAGTGTCAATTCCCATTTCCTTTTCCAAACAAATCACTGGTCCCCAGTTACATGATGCTTAGCATTAGTTGCCTTTTAATTTCTGTAAAGTTGTAGCAGGCAAAAAGTAGCCTTAAGGCATAGCACTCTGGATAAATCAAGCGGCATCTCCCACTTAGCAAAAATTGAGTTCCTTGCTGTGAAGTGATGGATGTAAACATCTGACCAGATGCTCTGACAAGCTGGGGCTCCAGCCACAGCACCAGAGTTGAGGTAGATCATTAACTCCCAACTTGGGTTGATTTAAACAAAGTTTTGCTGCGAGTAAGTTATGAAGATCGTTTGGCCCGAGCAGTTCCATGCTTTCTGGCCCTATGTGAAACGCTGTCAGTCATTTGATAGCCAGCAGGCCTGCTGAGATGTAACTCCTTCCACCTTTATTTTTGCCTTTATTTTTATTTTTTAATAAAGAGCAGTAACTCATTCTACAGTTTAATTAACCCCACTTGCAAGTGCTATTGCAGCAGGTGAGGGAGACCTTTAAAGTACTACTGATCTACTGTTCATTTTATTAAGACCAGTGTTGGAGGTATCCTACTTTGCCAAGGCTGCGCTTTGTTTTTCTAACTAAATCAATAATTTGTTTAAATTATGTGATCTTTTTAAGTGTTCTCTGGGACACTATGAGTATGAAAGAAAATTACTGTTTTAGAGACAAGGTAGACACTAACTGTCATTTGCGTAAGTTCTAAGAGACGAGCAGAGCACCGAGGATCCAGCTGTTCACCCTCACGTTTTTGCCTTTGTTCCCCTAGGTATGCTAGTTTGTATTTCTGTTGTGCAATAGAAGACCAGGATAATGAGCTCCTGACACTAGAGGTCGTTCATCGATATGTAGAGCTTCTGGACAGATACTTTGGAAATGTAGGTTTTATTTTCTCTCATGAACTGCATTCCTGGCTCTCTGACAAACAAACAGTTATCTGTGGCTGTTTTGCTGCGTGTTTCCACCTGCACTACTTGTCCTGTAGATTCTCTCCATCCAGAGTGAAATTCATCATTAGAATATTTTATAAAATAGTGCTGAAACTATCATTTTTTTTTCCCCATCCATTTTTTCCCCGAAAATTAATCTTGATGCCTTGATCTGCAGAACAGATTTCAAGGGGAAAGCTTAAGGAAAAATACTAACACCCCCCACCCCAGGTGCCAGTTCTTTAATTCTCCCTCCTGACATCTTCAGATGTACTGGTTTTGTTTGTTTCTTGGTATTGTGTAAGAATTAAGGACAAATAAAGAGGAAAAAGGTAAAGTGTTGGGTTTTTTTAAAAAGAAAATACCTGAAGAAGGTCCAAATAAGTCTTTCAGTAAATCTTTAAAGACTACAAGAGACCCACCTTTTCTACGGCTATTTTTGAAATTGTCCCCACTACCTCAGTTCATCCCTTATTTAAATCACTGTACCATGACTCACATTTGTACCGCCTCAAAACAAAAAAGCAGTTGGTACTGTAAGGTCACAGGGACAGGGAGTCTGTCGTGCTCTGTGAGAGTGTACGTGACCGTATGTAACCCATATTACAAGTGCTATGTAAGACCTATCGTAAGGTTAGTAGGGTAGGAAGGCAGCCTTGTTCTTTGAAAACCAGTATGGAAGTGCTCTATCATATAAAATACAGTAGGTGGAATATCTTTGCCATAAGTCTAGGCGATATATGTGGAGAGAATACATGCAGAAGCTGCAATAGTACATAATATGCAGTATCTTCTTCACCCTGATACCTCCCACAAGAGTGCATATGTTGAACACATTTGATCATCTTAACTTTTGGCCCAGTAGTGCTTATAATGCTGTAAGAATCATTTAAATGTTGGGTGTCCTTTTGTTCTGGCAGGTGTGTGAGCTGGATATTATCTTTAATTTTGAAAAAGCTTATTTTATTCTTGATGAGTTTATAATTGGTGGAGAAGTACAAGAAACTTCAAAGAGATCTGCAGTGAAAGCCATAGAAGACTCTGACATGTTGCAGGAGGTAAGGCAGGGGAAGACTAAAGGCAAACACCACATCTTCCGCGTTTGACAGGAGCTTACAATACAGCTAAGCACTTCTGGTACTTAGTTATCCTGATGTGTCTTAAGTTCCATTTTGATAGGTACAACAGTGTAAGCTTTCAGTTCAACCCTCCTGCATCTTGCGGAATCATCTGGGGACTCTTTATGTACTGCTATTGCTCTCTTGCAGTTTAACTGCTAGAGTTACTCAGCTATTATATTTATAAGCAGTATAAGACAAATCTAAGGTATTTATATAAGAACATAATCTAAGACTACATTTTATGTGTACTTATGTATATATAAATAGAGAAAAATCAATTCTGTTTCACTGATACATTGGAAACAGATGACCTACTGTTAACATTTCAAATCAGAAAGTGTGTGTGCTGGCAAACTCCACTTCCATTCATACACACCTCTGGAGTTTTTCTGCAGGGCACCGATATGTAACCTTTATTCAGAACCCTGCAGGAATTCTCTTCTGTAACTTGTGCTGTTGAGCCAGGAATGGCAAAACCAGATGAATGTGATGGATTTACTAAATTTTTTCCTAGGTAGTGAAGGATCCGTTCTCATAGTGAGGGAAACAGCGTGCTGGTGGAACTCGCTGGGGGCACGCTATGCGAGTCGAACAGTTTTTCAAAGTGGTCTGTCATCTGCACATGAGAAACTTGGCCAGCTGTGTGCAAAGGCCAGCTAGACGTGAGGAGTTTAGCCACAACCGTGGCACGTCCTGATTTGAAGCTCAGATTCTAAAAGTCTCTTGAAGGTTTTTAAGGCAGAGTTATTTCTACATTTTAATTAACCTGATCCATGCGAAACTACAACTGTCTCCAAAGAGAATGAGAGGGTTTGTTTGAATATTACTGTACCACTCCATAATGCATCAATTATTTGTTTCTTTTTTTTTTCTCCAGACAGTGGAAGAGTACATGAACAAGCCTGCATTTTAATGTTAAAACTACCTGGAGAGGAACTGTTGTATGCACCTGTAAAATGCACTTCCTGAAATCGCTTCCCAATGTGCCAGATCCTCAGAGAAATACCAAAAACCAATAACTAAAAGGGTTTGTTTGTATAATGGTGAAGATGAAGGTCAGCGAATGTAGCACGGGGTTTAACAATTCTGTATTTACATTACTCTGCGTATGAGTTTCTCAGAATTGTTATTACCTTTGATCTAGTTTCTCTTTTCCTTGCTGGACTAAACACTTGTTTTGTATCATGTCTTTTAGCTACGGGTTTTGTCATCATAAAATGTTACTCTGACAGTACTTTGAAGAGGTATTTTAACTCGTTTTGGTCCACTGCTGACCGTATGACTCTACTTTTGTACAAATGTCCATTATTTTGAATGTAATGATTATTCTGCTCTAATAATAATTCTTTTTCTAAAAGCCAAATTGTTGTGGGCCCTGATTTCACAAGTTTGTTTTGAAAAGATTAACTCCCATCTAGTATAAGAAGAAATATCCTTCTCTTTGGACCAGCCCCTTTCTTTCACTATCTTCCTTCTATTTTCTGCCGTAGTCTGCTAATAATAATAACTCCAACTGCTATTAGAGCGCACTCCACGCCTCCATTTAATCTGGAAGACTGTGCCGACTCCAGATAGGCTTCTCCCAGGTTTAATGAATCCTTTTCGCTACTGCATGCGGCTGGCCTGCTTCTGTATTTCTCCTCATTTTCCTATCCTCTTCCTAAATCCCCTGGACCTGGAAAAAGGCTACAACATTTGGAATTGTGCAACTTGAGCGCAAGAGATACCCTGAAGAGAAGAAATTAGTCTTTGGGATTTTGGGGTGAAGATCATCTTGATCTTTTGGCTCTGAATCCACCAATAACCATCTTTCCCAGTAGAGTTTTCCAGTCCCCAGTTCACATGCCATTTGGGATGATCAGCTTTCTAGTAGTTGAACGTGGCCCATTTTTGTGAAGGTTAGACAATGTAATCAACCTTTTATAACTTTGCAAGCTGCACCAAGGGAAAAAAGGGTAAAACAGTAGAGAGGAGAAGAATCAGCTGGGCCGTACATCTCGCTGTGTGCGATAAAGCATCGGAGCTGTGTGTGTGGAGCCAGGTGTGTTAACTTGCCTGTCTTTCTGTCAGAGCAATTTGGACTCTATAGTTTGAACTGCCTTCGATAGACAGATTATCTCCTCCTTTAACAGAATTCAAAGCTCAGAGAAATTCCGTTTATCTTCGCCTATAACTCACAGCTAGATGTTTTGTCTCTGTCAAACCACGAAATCATCCTATACAAAAATTAGGTGAGTTATCAGACAAATATGCCAGAGTGATCTGAGCACTGATTCACATTTCTCTTCAACGTATATTTTCTTTGATTTCTGGGAGGTACAGTCAGTGTTTTTCTCCAGAGATTTTTCTAATCTTTAAATGTCCTGCATGCTTATTCTATTTTTTTCTTTGCTCTTTCCTTCCCAGTCTGTTTGTATCTTCCTGGGGAGGGGTTTCGGGTTTGTTTTTTGGAAGGTGGGAGCACTTGGACACAGCACGACAACTTTGCTAATTGTCAGCCCACTTTTCTGCCTGTGTTATCTAGTCTGTTAGTAAAACTGTGACAAGCTGGTTCATAGCGTCATGCTGCTCTTTTTATAATTACTTTATCCATCTGTTTTCTCTGTATTGATGTCAAAGGCATACTTTCAGCATTGAAAAAAATAGTGAAATTGCTGAAGGGCTTTTAATAGCTCTGAAGACATGCAATTTAGTAGTAAATTAATGAAACTGTATGAGTTGTATATTATTTTCTCATGGTTTGAAATGAAGTTTTTTAAAGTAGAGTGTTTAATTGATTAAGAAGCCACTTCAGAATGTGCAAAGAGGCTCTTTCCGCTCTTTACTTTTATAAGTGACTTCTATTCGGTGAAATCATCAGTAGTTTCATTTGCTTTTACTCTTTTTTGGAGCCGTGCTGTGATTCTGTGACTTTTATAACTGTGATGTTGCTTGACTTCGGCAGTGTATCAAAACAGGAGGTCCAAAAAGATTTCTTGTTATGAGTAAGGATATCATAAGCCTGTCTTTTCAGTCATTCTAAGAAGAGCTGTAGGACATCTTTCTCTCTCTTTTCAAATGAAGAAGAATTCTGTATGGAAAAAAAGAATACATTAGCTAGGGCTACTTATGCCAGCCATATCAATATAGCATCTGGCATAAATAGCGCTGCCAAACTGATGTATCTGGTGTCAACCTGAGAAGTGGGAAGGAATTCATATGATTTCCTTGCCCTAGTGCAAAAGGTCACTGGAATACAGTGTGCCTGTTGTGCCAGCTGCCTTTGTGCTACAAAGTTGGATGGAAAGTATGTGTTAAGCACTCTAAAGAACTGGTAAATTATATTTTTTTATATATATATATATATAAGAAACATCTACAGATTCCTGTTGCTTTTGCCTATAGATGAGCTACACAAAGTAGGCCGGTGAGCGTTACTTAATGGGACTGTTGCAAGTGTCAGGCTGTACGTATAGCATACTTACGCTTCAAACCAATTTGTTCTTAAAACTTGCATTTATACGTTTTACAACCTTCAGTGAGAAAGGGGTGACTCACCTAAGTGGTGTTATAATAGCATTCAGCTCAACCCAACTCTTTCTCCAAAGGGAAAAAGCCCAAATGAAACCCACTTATTGTCAGGTTACCTTTAGGTCACTGTGCCAAAGTGCCCGTGCCTCCGTCTTTGTGGAACTGCATTGCCATCAGCAGGACTCTGCATACATTCGTGCACTGTGGAGTAGCACTCATCAGAAGATTTATGTTTCTCTTGATAGCGTAATTCTTTGAATTTTCTTAAAGCAGGAGATACGTATGTCTTTGCACGTATTCACAAATCTCTCTGAAGCATTGCCCGTTTCATTTGTGTTTGCTGTTGATGTTTCTCTTTGCAGCCTGCCTGACTATTCTAGGAAATGCCCAGTGTAAAGTTTTCTGAGGTTACTGTATGAAATTATTATCAAAAAAATCACTAGAAAGCAGGTTCCTTAACAGTTTTCCCCATCTCACTAACATCTTTTGAGGTTATCTAAACTCTCACCTTGCTGACAAGCTTCAAGCAAATACGTCCTAGTTTGCAAAATTGCATTTACTAAAACAACCTTTAGTCATGGTCATGTGCTAGCCTAGATTCCCTTCCTTGTTTTCGCCAGCTGCATGTACCAAAAAGCTTCTTGGTTTTCTTACGAGTATCTGTGCCTGGAGGATTCTTACTGTGATCTTACTGCTTACCAGTTGTGACAGGGCTGGTTCCCCATCATGTGACTGTTCGCAACTCAGGAGTTGTGACATCTTTGAACATATTATGGCAATTAAAAAGAGAGAGACAGACATTAGACTGGGATAAAAATAAGTGTAATAATGTCAAAAGGAAAATTAAAAAGTGTGACAAATCATGATGAGTGAGTGACAAGAGCGGCAGGATCTCACAGGATTCATGAATTCTTATCATTTCTGTTTCTTTTTTCATTATTCATTTCTGAGTGTTGTGGCTCATTAAAAGGTGTCAGCTTTTACAAATAACTGTAGGAGAACTGGCATTTAAGCTACCTCCTATCAGCCTTTGTTTGACAAAAAGCCACTGAAAGTGAATCTTCAACACCTCCCCCTAGCTGATCCTACAAAAAACCCTGTGCTTTCAGAAACCCGGGTGGGAAACTTATTGTAAAGTTTAGGCATGGTTCTGTGTCTGAATTTTTGTTGGGCAGAGTAATGCTGTACTTATGAAAGGATGAATTACTATTTTCTTTCATTTATTTTACAGTCCTTCCAACAGTTAACACATTTTTTTATCCTTGGCTTAGCACTGTGCTGCGTTGGAGTAATACAGCATGCAGTAACGGTACATTAGGGGTCAGGAGGGATTGGATTATAGGGGAAGATTAGAAGAGTTTAACAGTGTGAGTGAGGCTTTCAAAGATACCCAGAGACATTCGCTCAACAGTCCCCTCAAAATAACAAGGCTTAATGCAGTTCTTAAAGAGAGAAAACTCTGATCCGTGTCTGTTCATGACGTTCTACTCCACTGAAAATGCGTTAGTAAATACTTCTGTCAGCACAGCTCCTGTGTGAGGGGGACGGTGCTCTCACCCTGCATAAAATGACTAAGCCCAGAGGTCTCAATTCTGCGGTTAATCCCTACGGTGGGATTTTCATTAACTCTACCTGATGCCTTCGGGAGCACAGGGTCTGCATCATCGCTTACATCATTGTATTTTTGTTTTAGACAGTTGCCGAGAACTTGTGAGCTCAGACCAGGTAAAAGCATCCCTCTGGGGAATTAGATGACATTCTTACTGGATTCATTAGTGTGCGTGTTCCTTAGCAAGATCATAGTACAAATAAAATATAGCTATTGATTTACATGTCTATTAGGGTTTTTCAGGGAATTTTTTTCATGAAGATAGCTGGTCTATGTTGAAATATAGTAGTGAAAGCCCAGCATTTATAGCAGAAATAACGGGCTGTGCTGGAAGAGACTTAATGTTTGCTGTCATGGAAACCTGTTGCCTTGGAACATGACTAATGAGACCCAGGCTAAGGGAAAGGAAGAAGCTGCTGTTGAAATTACTGTTCACCGAACCCTAAGGAAGACCAGCAACATACGTTATCATAAATTATAGTTATTTCGAGTTCCATTGCCTAGTCCACTTAACCTTATCTTTTTATTTACTTATTTAACAGCTCTTGTAACCAGATGTTTAAATACAAAGAATGCTATAAAATAGTTCAAAGCTAATCTCTTGGCCATCTGGAAACAAATAGCATCTTATTTGCATTCCTCTTTCCCAGTACACTACAATATTTGCCCAACTTTTGTGGAAAGGACACACTGAAAACAAACTTGTGGCTGGTCCGGAATGCCCTGTAAGCCAGGGGATAGTTAGTAGTTTAGCTGAAGATTTTTGGCTCTGGTTGTAGTTGTTCATTTTAAAGACAGTCCAGGTATACGAGGTAGGGAACATTTTGGTGTATATACCCATACTGAAAAATCTGGTTACCCCTGTGTATCAGTTCTCTAATGCTGAAAGGAAACTCGGGGGGAGAAACATATCGAAGGTGTCTTAAAGTTTACTTTGCTCTTCTGTCATCTCCTTTGGAAATTCTCGCTGAGAATTCTCCTCTCTTCTGGAGCTTCTTGCTCCAAACCCAATACGTATCGTTACACACCAGATTCTGCAATGGGGAGAACAGAAACTTGCTAAGGTCTTCTGAGTGCCGATGGGTTTTTCCTGCAAAGGTGAATTTTGTGCGTCTGTTGTAAAAAACAATGCCGAATATAGAATCCCTGGTTACACAGGGTGACAAATTCATTACAGCTTGCTGCGGACTTCAGCTACTCTCCGGACTGGGATCTTGCATGAATAAATTGCCAGCAGCTGTGTAACCCTCCCTGCCTTGTGGAGAGCACGATTCAGGGTCCTTCTGGAAGCGAACAGTGAGAAGTCAGCCTTAGCTGAGCGGAGCCGACAGTGACAAATCACAGAGGAACATCTTCACAGAAGTTTCAGGTGAAAGAATCTGTTCTTTTTTATTTCTCGAGAGGGCTTGGGAAGTGGTCCTAGGTGAGTACTGTGCTGGATAACAGCTCTGAAAGAACAGCCTGACAATGTGGCGAGAAAGGAATAGTCTGGGAAAAAAAAGAACAAAGAACTGGCTGGGTTTGTGAGCTGACAGCTGCATTTGGGGCGAAGGAGGATTTTTTTTCTGGTGTCTGTTGTCAGTGACAAGGTGGTCCTTGTTCTCAGAGGAAAAACTGGCTTAGGCAATCGGTTCTTGTTTGGCAAGCACTGACACAGAGTGTTATGTTGGCAGCGACAAGAATGTTCTGCTGGCAAAAAAGGTACTGCAGAGGGCAATGAAATATTATAAATTATTTTTAAATACAATAAAACATTGATTCATTCCAGTTGGGTTAATATGGGGGAAACTGCAGCATTTAGCATGACGGTTCTGTCTGAATGATGATGAAAATAATTAGTATGTCAAAAATGTTATGTAGTAATGTATATTCTAGCGTTTGTGTCTAAACCTGGCATAAAAGGAGAATGACGAGGACCTCAAGGAATCATACTGCTCACCCTTTGGTCCCAGGCAGGGTCAGCTGCACTTATATCTTACCTGAGTGATGTTTTTCTAACTACTTCAAATCAGTCTATGGTGCAGATCCCAAAACGTTATTGGACAGTCTGCCCTGAAACTAAACTCCCCCTCTCAGCTGAAGTGCTCATCCTGATGCCGGCTCTGCGACAGAGGTCCAGTACCACTTGTGATATCAAGCACAGACAGAGAAATCCCTTTTATTACCTTTCTCTTTGCAGCAGCCTTTTAAGGGGTTCTGCGTTTTGCTGTCTAACTCCCAGGCAATGCTTAGGGAGCCCTGGAGTACAAGGGTCGCTGTGCCTTCCCTTTAGGGATGTCGGGTGGGTTTAACCTTGGTTCTGTTGCGTGAACCATACTCAGTTGTGGCTCACTGGTAGCTGGTCAGAAAATCTAAACAACTATATTGATGAAAAGCAGAAGCATAATTCCTTTGTCTTCCTATTTTCTCACACTGTAACTGCTGGTAACAGCCGTGCCTGTGCCTGGACTCAGCACTTCGGGGTGTCCTCTGTTACAAGCGCATCTCAGACGGCTTTAACGGGGCCACCTGCGTTTTTGAAGTTGAAAGGAATCCCCCTGCTTTGCTGGCTCAGCACTGTGGGAACAGCTATTTCTTTTCAGATGTGGAATGGGGGAGTCCTCTTCACTATTACAACTCCAGAGTTGTGCTTTGAAATAAAATCAGTGAAAAATTAAGTTTGTTTGAATTCTAAGAGGTGATGGCTGCGGGTGGGAGGTTCCCCCACGTTATTTTCCAGCTGGAAAGCAGCAGAAGAGCTCACCTGCGACAGGCGGGGCTTTTCTGGAGGCGGGGGGGGAGGTCAAAATATGAAACTGGGTATATTTTGAAGCCAAGGCAAACAGGGAAGTGCGGCATTACACGAGGGAGGATTTTTGCCTTGCCTGGCTTCTCTGCCGGGGTGCCGGGCTCGGCAGGGCTGGAAGCAGGGCTGGGAGGGTGGTGATGTGCTGAAGCGGGCACAGCTGGGCACAGCTGTCCCTGCAGGGAGAGGTGTGGTTTAATAAGTCAGGGCCATGCTGACTCGGCTTTGAAAAAATCTATCCACTTAAAATGCTTTTACCCTAAACTGTCAGTGTTTCACTGTGTGGGAAGGGCCAAGAGCACGCGTAGACAGCGGATGTCTGAGGCAGCGTGGTGGTCGGGTTAGTCATGTTCGGCGTATAATCACCCAGATGGTGCCCCAAGCCGCTGCCAGGGCTTCCAGAAGCAGGGGGAGACCAAGCGCTTTGGGACCCGGGGAGGAGTGGAGGAGCGGGCTGGGAGACACAAGGGTTTGCTGCTGGTTGACTTGTCCTGCCACGGGCTAACGAGCAGAGCAGCCTTTGTGTCCTGTGCTAATAAGGTTGCCCCAAATATTATAACCAAGTTGGAGCATCCGGTTCTCCCCTAAAGAATGGGAAAAATCTGAGACCCCAAATATTCTCAGATTATTCAGGTAAAAAGAAAAACTAACAGAAAAGCAAAGGGTTGCGTAGAGAAGGAGGAGAGCCTCGGTTTTCCTTTTGTTTATTTTTCTTAAATGGAGGTTAGTCTAGAACAAGAAGGTATTCAGGCTTAATAAACAGATGTCATCTTCGCTGAATTGCTATAAATCCCAGGAAACAAGGAAAAGATGAGGACATCTTTGAATAAGGGTCTGTGGGCCAGGTGTGGAACAGCGTTTCTAGAAGACACTGTTATCTTCCCTCAGCTTTGTGAGTGAACTCCAGCACTTGGAAAAAAAAGTGAGCTGTGTTTCTTAAAGAAAATACAAGGACCATATTTGTTTAAAAGAAGGTACTGATGACAAATGCGTGGTGGTTGGAGTTTTTTGGTCATTCTTTTTACTCATGACTTTTCAGCTGCAGCATACGCGAGGCTGAGCAGTAATAGCGCGGCACAAGTAAACAGGAGTGTGAAAGTGCTTACTGCTCCCTTTCTGCTCCAAGGTGATCCTGGCCAGGAGGAGGAGGGAGTCCTCCGGGGCTCTGGCACACAGCTTCCCCTTTGCACAGCTTGGGGAAGCAGGAGATCTCCTAGTCGGGGACGGTGCCAAGAGCATTAGAGAGGTCCTCAGTGCCAGCTGGCGGCGGCAGGGACGGCAGCTGCTGCTGCTTCCAGCATCCCTGCGGGAGCAGGGCAAAGAGAGGGTGAGCCATCCTACGGGCAGGAGAGAGTTTTTGCAAGAGGGAGGAATAAAAGAAGAGGTCCTTCCAGATGCAGGCTCCACACCGTTTGGAGAGGAGCAGTCTGAGTAGTGTTACCCACAACTTTCCATTTCTGCGTGGGCTGACACCCCCACACACACTCATTACCGCTTTTTCACAACCCTTTCCCTGTTTTCTCCATCCTCATTTTCCTTCCTTTCCTTTTCCTGCTTACTGCTCTAGCAGAAACTCCCCTTCATATCCCATCTCTTCCCATCTCTACTCGTTTTTAACTGACTTCCCACGGAGGGGGTGCAAGGCTGTGCCTCACCGGGGCGGGCAGAGCGGGGGAGCCGTGCCCTGCGCAGCCCTCTGCTCCTGCTGCCGCCGCTTCTTCCACCTTTTCCTCTCCTCTCCTTTCTCTGTTTGTTTCTGCCAAGAACGCTAATTCCTTTAGAAATCCTTGTTTGAGGAATGCCCACGTTTCTGATATTGTATTCCCCATTTCTCCTTAAGTAACTGGAGCCCCCAGTCCAGCGGGGATGCATTTTGCAGTACGCTGGGGCTCTGCGCAGTGCCTCGCTGCCGCTGGAGAAGATGGCAGCTAGGTGCTGCTTCACATGGAAATGTCATTTAGGGCCTAAACTTGAGATTATGAGGCACGTGCAAAAGTCAAGTCTGTTAGCACTTCCTTGCTAATCGATTCTAGAAAGATAAGAAATAAGAGTATTCGCACTTCCATTTTAGAGTGGAGTCAGCTTGGACACCCAGAGGCCATTTTTGGTGTGAACTTTCCATCTCTCTGCTGCGTATCTATGTGAGAAAACAAATTCTGACTCGGGCTGCAGATAGACAGACACCCCATAAAAAAATAAGCAGTCAAACTGAGTCAAGGCTAGGAATACTAAGGGAGCCAAAAGGTCAGACAGTAAACCCATTTCTGCAAAGTGACATAAAGATAATGTTGATTTTTTAGGGTTTTTTTTTCTTGATAGAAAAGTGTGTTGGGCAGAGGCGCATACCATGGGAACTCTCAGCCTGTGTGTAACACTCTTTTTTCTGCGCCTTTTCTGTTATATATAGGTTGGTCAGTCATTTCAGCCACCCTCGGGCTTTCACACCGTGTCTGTGGTCTGACCCGGCAGCGGGGACAGCAGTGCGGGTGGGAGCGCGGCCGTACCCCAGCGGCGTTTCCCACCTCTGGCACGAAACCGGTGTGCAGCCCCCGCGTTGCCGCCCACTCCCCCCAAACCTCCGCTTTCCCCCCTTAATTGACTGCCGCCGGTGAAGAGATCGAGCTCACGGCAGCATTTCTGCTTCCAGCGGCGCGTGGGGGGAAGTCGGGAGGATGCTGTAAGGATGCTGCCCTCCAGGCAGCCGGCTGCGCACCTAAATTTATCTGCTGTCCCCCGCCACCACCGTCCCCTGCCACCGCTGTCCCCCCGCCACCGCCGTCCCCAGCCACGGAGCGAGCGGCTGGCCCGGGAGCTGGGCTCGGAGGAGGCTGATGCTGGGCTGCGCAGCCTAGAGCTAGCAGAGAAAATAAAGCATTGCAGATGTTAGTAATTAATCCCACGTAAGAGCTCAATCTCGCATTACCTGGCTTGCGCCCCTCTCCGTTGCTTTGCGGATTTTCGGGGTAAAATGCCGTTGTCTGTGTGACAGAAGGACTTGCCGTCTGGAGTAAAAAAAATGAATTTTAACTACAGAGAAACAGCCCCTTTCTAGGTTACTTCTTTTGCTTCTGACTTTCATGGCCCTGGGCCCAGGTTTGCTCACAAAGATAGGGAATCGTGGCTGCATTCATACAGGGTTTTTTTCATGTCTGCACGCTTCAGCGCAACCTTAGCAGGGCACGGAGGCAAGGGGCAGGGGGGGCTTGAATTTGGCAGCACTGGCGTAGTCAGTCATGCCCTGCATGTCTGTTTGGGCACCCTTATCGGGCGTTACTGGGAAGTGTTATTTGGGCAGTTTCAAGGACTGCTTAACAGCTACTTTGGGTTGTGCAAACATCTTGTGGAAGTACTCCCACCTGGCTACCAAGGTGGGGAGCGCGAAGGTGCCGAGCGGGGCGGCGTTCCTGCGAGATGCAGAAGCAGGGTTCACCAGAAAGCCTCATGCTGGGGTTTTGGTTTGATTTTTGAGTCGGTATCTAATAAATCAACTTGCCCGAGGAAGTATGTTTCATGTTTTTTAGTATTCAACAGAAAAGTTTACCCTTTGAAGGAGCCATCGGTGCGTACGCACGGCGTAACTCTTCAGGCAGCAGCAGCAGAGATGACCCCTGGCCAAACCCCGTGTGGTTGGGAGGAAGTTCAGGCTGTTATGTTGATACCTTTTTTTATCTTTTTAATGAAACCTCCTTCCTGCCATTTCAGAGGAGAGGAGGGTTTGACGTCATGTGCTGATGAGTCACTGCTTTTAACAGGCCAGCAAGCAGGGATTGAGAGTGCTGTCTGGAGCGGCTGCTCTGTTAATCATTCACAAAAAGCCCAGAGAAAGCTCAAGGGGAATGGTTGTGAATAATTAAATTTCTGTTTTCATTATGAAGACGCAGTTGATTTACCTGGATCTTCCAGAAGCCAGGTATTGGGAAGTGAGGGAGGAGGACAGTGATCTCATCGATTTATTGATACCACTGTAAATAGCTCTTGGATAGTCATTGGTGTCAGTCAAACATATACACGATTTAACAATTTCATGCACAGCTTATGTAATATAGCTCTGACCGTCCGCTACGTCTCGCTTGCAGCAGCGCTCCAACCATACCCACGTTTTCTAGAAGGGAGTTCTTGGGGAAGCAAATGCTCTTGACAGGGCAAGACATGGATTTTACTGAAAGGCTGAAGATCTGGCACACATCATAACCCGAAGTCATGTATTCTCAAAGGAAGCAGAGATGTCCAGGTTTGTTCATTGATGGTTGTTCTGCTCGTAAGCACCTTTCTTCTGGGGATGACTCCCTCATTTTGAGTTGATGCTGGATCAGATCTTGGCAAGATATGTTGCACTCATCCTTGTTGTGGTAAGCTTTAACCTTCAATTGCCAACATGCAATGACCAGAGAGTTCATTAGATTCTGCTTTGGATGAGTAAGACTGTTATTTCAGCAAAGGTCCAAACTGGATAAATTCCTACATGGTGAACTATTTACTGCTCAACTCTTCCTCTTCTAGGTTGTTCAAGTGTCTTAGAGAAGACAAGAGCTGCTGCCTTTTACCCAGAGGTAGAGTTAAATGGGCAGTTTAACTCCCAAAGCAAGCCCATCCCCTAAGTGGCCAGTTGAAGTTGTCTTAGAACCAAAGCATGACTCCAGGCTTTGACAAAATGTTGGGTTTAGCTTCACCTACACAGTTGGAGTGCTGGGACTTGTTAAGGGAGTAGGATTGCTTACAAACTTTTACTTTAATTATCTATACGATGTGAGTAGAAGGTTGTTATTCTGGCTGACAGGAATAATGAGAAAAAACCCACACTATGAAACCATTTGAGTCTGAAGAACCTTTCTGTCTTTGGGCATTGTTTTCATGGATTTAGCATATCCCACCGATGTGTAGGCAGAACCTAATTAGCTACAGCCATTGAAAGAGTAAACTTTTAAACAATTTGCTGAAAATGGAATATGTTTTTCTTCTTTCAGCACTGTGGCCAATTTACTGTGGATTTACCTTCTTGAATCACATCAACTTCTCCACACCCACGTTAGCCCCAAATTCTAAAGCTTCTTACCACAGTAAAATGCACTTATCTGATGGGCTGCGCTATTCTTGATAGATGGAAAAACATGTTGATAGCTGAAACCAGATAGCATCACTGTGGAAGAGAGATTTGTCCTAGAAATGCAATAGGAGATGAGTTGCCATTTCTGTAATGAGATACTTTCCAGAACTCAGTCTGCAGATACGGTGGCCAGTCTGGACCCTTTCAGAAGAGCTGACCTTACTCCTGGAGCAGGGTACCTTACTCCTGGTGGGGTAGGAGAGTGGGGTGGCTATGTAGGTATTTAGGGGGGATAGTGAAGGACCAGAAGAGATGATACGTGAAATCTCATGGGGGGAGGAGGGGGTTGAAATCTGGGATGCCAACAACAGGCAGACTGTCCTGGGCTGGGAAACCAGAGCCAGAAGGGTGGGGAGAGTGGTGAGCTAAATAAGCAGCTGAGCTGTAGCTCTTCTGAAGAGCAACAGAAGTAGGGATAAATGAAGGCCAGACTAGAGGAACATTGGAAAGGTTTCTCTGCAGACCTGTAGGAATTGGTGTTGGTGGAGAAAGCAGGAGGTCCCTGCTGAGGAGTTGGGATGAGGAGGATGTCTGGACTGGCTCTTTCCCAGGAGGACGACAGATGAGCCTGAGAAGTAGTAGGCGCTGGGACCAGGGTAGCTAATGTGTGAGTGTGGTGAGTTTGGGGTTTAGGTTTGTGTGCTGTCTGTCAGTAAATGAGAGATGGTGGGTGTACCTGGATCATTGCACAGCACAGGAGACTAGCTACAGAGAAACTGGGAACAAACTGGGGCTGAAGTGGGAGAGCAGGATGGGAAAACCAGTAATGCTGTGCCTTTTTGCAAGCATGACCGGGTATCTACCAGGGGACATGGGAGGGAAAATTTTGGACTTCACATGGCAGAACAGAAGCACTGAAGAAATTGTAAGTGCTCGGGTTGTATCTGGCTTTTCAGGTCATTGCCATGCTGTAGTGGGTAGTGTTGTCCATGCAAACCCATGGAAAGGGTGATCAAAAGGAAATGGGTTTGCATTGATTTTGGCAGTGGCAGACCTTGATTTACAGATGGTGACAGTGAGAGGTTCTGTATATACCCCATTCCAAGTGATCGGAGATCATGAACCAAGTGACTGTCTTCCCCCTAGAATCACAGCCTGAGATAAAGGATGCCCAAGGACAGCTGATTTGGAACTTTGTTCCTGTGGCACACCCTTCCTGGAGCTCTTCTTGTCTTCCTTCTGCCTTCTGAGCCTTTGAGACCCTTATGTTCGAGTTCCTATTAATTTTAAGACCTGGAGAAACTTAAATATTGAGAGCTGTGATTCTAATAAATTAATGACATTATAAGTATACCTAGCTTTACTAATGACTCCAGATATTGTGAGATTTGATTTCTTCAGTGTCATGAGCCACTGAGCCTGGGACGTGGGATAGAGCCCAGTTTGAATATCACAGCTTAGGGTGGTTATTTATACTAGCAAGGCAAAAGGTATCAGCAAAGCAAATTGTGTTGCTTGCAGATGGAGCATATTTTGTATGGCATACGATAACAATGAAGGTCATAGCAAAGTTGCTATTGAAAAGTTGGGGAATATTGAAGACAGAGGAAATCAAACAGGAACTTATGAAGTATGAGAATAAAACAAAATCAAAAGGAGGAAAGCAGTTAAAATCTGAAAAGAGCACTGTTTCTGAGGCTTCATGTCAAATGTTGATTCTACAAAAGATGCTTTTTTTCAGTTGCTCATTAAAAAAGGTCCTACTGAAGTTATTGTTCCCTGAGAGATCAGATGCATTGTGTAGTCAAATATCATATTAAAAAAGAAAAGGATTTCCAGAAAGATGTGGATGCAAGAAAGCAATAAAGCCTGAAGAGGTTATTAAAAGCCACCCAGAGAAATTGGCCATGTGAGATGTATTACAAAATGGAGAAGCAATCAGCAACAAGAAATCTTCTGGGACACCGATGCCTAAGTCTGCACGTAATCCTGAGCACCTGAGAGCCTCTGATCTCCTGCTCCTGGAGGCCTCGCCATGCAGATGAAGACAGCTGACGGCCTTTGCTCTGGCATTTCTACGGCTGGAGGCATTCTCTGTGGGAAGGGATGGCAGGTTTAAAAACAAGTCTGAAAAATGTCCCTATTCTCCAGCCACATTTTCTTCTCCTAATTGCAAGGCAAGTATAGTTTGTTGGGGTTTTTTTTAAAAAAAAAAAATAAATAACTGATTCAGCCAGCCATTTAATCTCTTGCTCTCTGTACCCAGCAAAAAAGTGTGAGTTTGTCTGGAAAAATAATAATTGGAGAAAGATTAACACAAGGGACCAAAGCCATCTGCAATTAAATGATGGGCTCTGGAACCTTTCACCAACCTACAGTAACCAGAAATTGTCCAGTGGGTTTTGACATAAATTGAGGTGTCAGGCCAGTGGCCAGGGGTGGGTATCACCAGCCCTATGACATTAAAGGGTGGGTATTCCCTCCCACAGGCTCGCTCATCAGAGCACAAGCCTGTCTGCTTGCCTGCCTTGCTGCTCGTTAGCGATCAGAGCTGTGGTGTAGGAAAAAGCCCACCTGGTTGCTGGTCAAATAATCAGACTTCTTCCCTCGCTTGTGGCCTTGCCATGTGTGCTTGGGAGAGCTCATCCACACTTTGAACCTGCCGGCTCTCTAAAGCTGCAGTCAGCGTCTCACATGGCAAAGCGTTAGGGTGTTCTTGTAATGCCACAGCCTGTTATGTTAGATGTGTCGTTATTAATTATTGACAGAGCACTCAACAATTGGATTGTGACATTTCTATTCTTTCTTTCTTTTACAACAAAAAGAATAGTTTCTAAAGTTAAATTAACAAGTTTAAAACTTTGAAAAGATGCTGGTTCTCCCATGCCTGAGGGATAGGTTTGTTTTCTTCTACGGTCAGAAATAAGCTTCTCTTCCAGCTTCCATCCTTGATTTGACACTGTGACACAAGTTCCATTTCCCCTGTAAGCCAACACATCACATGACTCCAACGCATCACCCACAAGCTCTTCTCACAGGTACAGTACCAAAGGCAGAAAAGTAGTTCTGATTTTGGTGCAGTTACTAACTACTCTCCCGTTCTCAAAAGTGGCGAGCAGGCGTCTTCGGAATCGGACATGGCTTGAGCCGATGCTCATAAAGATGGCAATATCTGTTGCACCCCCTGATCTTGCCTGTTGCAAGCGGCATCCCGCCGTGCGTTGCGGCAGGGATTCTGAGTGTCCCCGTGAAGCTGTTCTGCATTTCGAGCGGATGGCACTTTGTCTCCTCAGAGAGACAAAGACGTGCCTTTCTTTTAGATCCCAGCCTCCTGGAAAACAAGGTCAACGTGATCGTTTCAGAACAGATGGCTTCCTTCCACGTAGCGGCATTCCCCTGGCTAAATGGAGCCTGACTATACATAAATATCCAATGCAGCTATATGTGGATTTATAAGTATAGTAACAAAGTACAGGGTTAGGACAATTTGGAGCTGCTGGAAAAATGACCGATTTTTTTTCCAAAAAAATCAGGCAGTGTTTTAAGTTACTAGTTTTCTTTATCTTCAATAATCATCCTTTAAACTAAGCAAGCTAAGCTGGCAGGTGACAGGTTATCCCAGTCCCTCCTGGGGAAGGTTTTCAGTGGAAGATGACTGGAGGCAACTGCACAAGAAGAGCTTGATATATTCTGAGCCATCTCCCCCAGCGGAGAGAGGTGGTGTTGAGTTCTGTAGAAATGTGAGCTAAACCAGACCTGATCTGGATGCTCAAACACGAGGCTGACTGTGAAGCGTGGGTGAGGAGGCTCGAAAGACTACAGGTGGATTAACTGGGCACAGAAAGACTAACTGTTCCCAAGTAAATGTGTGCTGTTGTCAGTTTTGCTTGTTTTTTTCAGAATATAGGAAATGATCATGCCCCAAATTCTTGTCTGACGGTATTACAAAATGCTTGGCAGGGGGTGGGTGGGGGGAGCGACCTACACGCCTTATGCGAGAGAGCCTTATTTGAGATCTCCTGTGCTTTTCAGGATGTCCACATGCTCTTCCTGGTCCCAAAGAAACAATTTAGATTATACTAACTGATTATTTCAAATAATATTGTGCAGGAGGGAGGAGGACCATGTGACCTCCAGAGGCCCATCCCAGCTCTATTTTCTATACTTTTAAGAAAAGTGGCGGCACCCGCAGTGAATGTCACTGGTGGAGGCTGTTTGCCCCTGTGCGAAAGGGCAGCCCTGGCAGCACGCGGCGAGCCCTGCCTTTCCAGGGGTGGCATTCAGAGCTCTCCCCTCCAGCTTTATCTCATTAGCTCTGTTCAGAAAATACAGAAGAAATATAATCCAATCACTTTGGCATTCGGAGGCCCTGGCTCAGCATAGGACACTCCAGCTCAGTAACGAGAGATGCCGCTTCGTGACTCATTTCCCCTCCTCAGCCACTGAGTCACTGTCCATTCTTATTGCTAAAAACTACCTGAAAAAGTCTGAATGGGTTCCTGGGCACTTGGTGTTTTGTCTAACATCAGATGTAGAAGGCGGCACTTAAAGACATGTGGGTTTATGTCCCTCTCCAAAACACCATGAACTGCGTTGAAATCAAGATTTAGCAAGTGTGTTTGAAAGCCTGGCTTAAAAATGTACAGGTTTTCTTTGGCCGGTAGGTCATCACTAGAAAAGGACTGAACCACAAATACAAGGACCTCAAAAAGTTTAAAATCTGAGCTGGAGCTGAAATTCTGTTTTGTAGCTTGGACTTGTTTCCAGAGCAGACCAGAACTCAGATCTGGATTTAAAATACCGTCAGTCTTGTAAATTAAATACCAAGTTCAGGCGTATAGTCAAGCACGGACCTTGACCTAGATCTCCCAGCTGCGCCTAGCCATAGTTTACATGCCTTTGTGCTCATGCATCTGTGGAGGAGGAGAATCCACCCACAACACCTTCACCCTGCCTGTTTGGCAGCCCGACAGCTTTCCTCTGACTATCACAGAATCAATGAATGGTTTGGTTTGGAAAGGCCCTCAAAGGTCATCTCGTTCCAACCCCCCTGCCATGGGCAGGGACACCTCCCACCAGCCCAGGTTGCTCAAAGCCCCATCCAGCCTGGCCTTGAAGACCTCCAGGGATGGGGCAGCCACAGCTTCTCTGGGCAACCTGTGCCAGTGTCTCAACACCCTCAGAGTGAAAAATTTCTTCCTAATATCTCATCTAAATCTACTCTCTTCTAGTTTAAAACCATTACCCCTCGTCCTATTACTACACTGCCTGATAATGAGTCCCTCCCCATCTTCCCTGTAGACCCCCTTTGGTACTGGAAGGGGCTGTAAGGTCTCCCCAGAGCCTTCTCTTCTCCAGGCTGACCAACCCCAACTCTCTCAGCCTGTCCTCATAGCAGAGGTGCTCCACCCCTCTGGTTGTCTTTGTGGCCCACCTCTGCACCCACTCCAACAGGTCCATGTCCTTCTTATGTTGGGGACCACAGAGCTGGACGCAGTACTCCAGGTGAGGTCTCACCAGAGTGGAGTAGAGAGGCAAAATGACCTCCCTCACCCTGCTGGCCACACTGCTTCTGATGCAGCCCAGGATGTGGTTGGCTACATCTTTGTGTTCTTCTTTATAATGGCTGACTGTACTTCCAGAAATGCTGCCCGCTCCCCATGAATTTATCTCTTCTGTGGGGTTTTGTAGCGCTCACATTGACTGCATCCCACAAGTCTCCCTGCTCCAGCTGACATCCCGGAAGCCAACGTGGCCTTGGGACCGAGCCTGCTCAGCCTCTCCTTCTGGCCCACATAAGCTAATCCACTCCTGGCAAGTGATCCAAGGTGTTTTAAAAGCAAGCCCAGTTTATTACAAAATAGAGAATTTTCTGAAACAAAACACTTTGTTTATTTTAAGGATTTTTTTTTTCTTTCTTCACTCAAAGGTTTTTTTTTCATCTTTATCAGTATTAAAGTCATCCTGTTTTAAGAAATTTAGATTTTTCTCTTTTGAGAGGGAGATCAGCATACTCTCAGTATGCTGATAAAAACAGCTCACTTGTTTAAACCTCTTCGTAAATCCCAGGGAACAAATACCAGCGTAAGCATTAACAGACCGAAGGGAAGCTAGATGCGTCATGTATTTTTCAATAAATTTAGGCTAGCCAACCCCCAAAATTCATACCTTTTCATCCTTTTTCTTGTGATTTGGTTACCTAATATAATCATTACGTAGTGGTGTGATATGATGTAACGTGGCTTCACTCAGACCTTGTATTTAGTGCCAGTAGTTCCAAAGGAGACCTCCCAACCTGCTTAGAGCAACCTGCCAGAAGGCAAACTCGTTATACAGACCTGCTTTACGTAGGTGTCCTTTCTGCCCCCGGGCAAAAGCGACCCTAGTCATGAGAGTTATGACCCCCTCCGTATACCTGGCAGCATTCATCAACCCAACTGTTAGTCCAGAATAGTTTCTTTTGACTTTGTTACAATCTAGTGAACACTCAAAGTGATCAAAAGAGAGTTGGATCCACTGTAGAGCTGCTGCCTTCCTGGTCCTGTGCTCCTGGTGCTCGTGCCTGACCTGCTGCGTGGCTGTGGCTGAGCGTGGCCGCAACCAGGAGCTTGGGCTGAGACCGTTGTTTACTCCAGCAAGTTGATATACACCCCCCCGTAATAAACATGCAGCCCAGAATAGGAGCATAAGTAGGCCCATTGTGTGAGACAGCTAAGAAATTAGGGGGAAAACAAAGCAAAACCCGGCTCTGTAAAATCTGATTAGTAGTTTTTGCTGGAAGGTGCTGGCAACGCAAAGACTTGGTTTGTCTTGTTTCATAGAAATTGGCTGAGACTAAGTGACTGAAGCTGCGCAAGGATTGAGGTGCGTGCACGTGCTTGGTTCACATGTGCTCTGTCCAAAACGATCTTGATGTTTATGTGCGAGTTTAAACGTTCCCAAAGTCTCTGCAGAAGCAAGTCCCTGAAAATTAGCTTTCAAAGGATGGAAATGTATTTCCCCAGACTTCACCGATATTTAAATCCCTGCTATTTGGCTTTGCTCATTATAGGATGCATCCTTCTCTCCTGATTAATATGTTTATGAGATATGTATGGTCAGATAAGGACGAATAACTGAGATTGATTTACAAGTTACCGGACCTCAGTAGCCCCTGGTGATTGATGCAGTCTTGGTGTGGTTTGGGTGGTGTCTCCAGTGCAGCTGCTAGGAGCTACCTGTACCCTCCTGTCGGCTTTCCTTCTGCTCTGGGAATGAGAAGGACTGTCCCTGGAGTCTGAACATGGCTTCTGAACTTCTGCACTCTTTTAAGGTTGTTTTTATTGCTTGTATCTGAGACACCTCATGAGGCAACTTAGTTGTAGGGTATTGAGTATCGCTGAATTTGCGGCTTCTTCGTTTGGTTTTAGTTCTATAGCTGCATTTTAGTTAGTCCTCTTTTCCATCATTTAAATCATATTAAAATACAGTGTATGTTTTGGAACAGAAAATTAAATGTACCAAAGCAATTTGAAAACTAATGGCTATCAGGAGCTAAATTTAAGCCTGCGAGCAGCCTAGGGGTTTGCTGTTCTTGCCGACAAGTTTTCAGTAAACTCTCTGGGTAAGATGCAGCAAGGTTGCATCATTGCCACAGCTCTGGCTGGCAAAACATGCTCTAAGAGCAGAATCCTGTTGCTTAGCGACTCGTGAAAGATGATTAACCCTTTCCCAGCACTGCCCAACATCTGTGTGCGATCCCTCCTGAGGCATCTTTGTGGACAATAATTGAACATGAAGAAACTACTCTAATATCTCTAACTACTAGATATATTGATTTATTCATCATTACTGTCAAATGAAGGACCATCTTAATCTTATCATTAGTTACTGAAGGAGATTGCTTAATAAAAAGTCATTCTTCCATGGTATGACGTGCCATTATTGCAGAGGAAGCATCATATAATTACAGTAAAGACGGAGTAAGAAGTGATTAAAAGTAATTTGGGGGTAATGGCGGTTAATGCTATTGCTGGTATTTCTTCATATGAACTCAAGTATTTCTAACACTTCTGCTAGGTTTAAAGACTGAGTCCATGTATTGACATTGCTCTTGCACAGGATGCCTCAAAGCAGAGATTGGTAGCAACAGTAGTTAGGGGAGTTCCTCACCTCTCATCTCCTTCTAGTGCAACAGGGAAATTATAAAGGCCATTTCAGCCTGAAAACACTCTTTTTAATTAAAACTGGAATTAATCGCTGAGGTTGATGGGCTGAAAACTTTCAATTTTCTTCTTTGAAAGGTAACTGAAATTCAGCAAGAGCTGCTAAGCCTGAATGTGTGGGTGTGGTGGGTGTGCCCTTTCGCAGATACTACCATGCAGAAATTTTCCACACGGTGTTACTAACATGCTCCAGCCCCTTGGGTTGATATATTTTTCAAATGTGATCACTTTGGATGGTGCTCACCTCATCCAGCTTGAGCTGTCTCAAAAATCGGATGTGGAGCCAGTCGAGCCATCTAGGGTCAGAGCGAGAGGAACAATTCTGATGGGTCATTCCTTACATCTCTTTTGAACATACCTTTGGGTGGGCTGAGCTGCCCTGGTTTGCCACCTTTTGAAAGCAGCCCAGAAAGATGGTTGCTCTCCAGCCTAGAGCAGGTGTTAGGGGAGATGAGCCCAGCCCTCTGGTTTTAGTGGTGTCTTGTGGAGCATTATTGCCAGAAGGATGGCTTTCTAGTGTTCAGTGTGCTGCTTAATAACAGAGACAGAGCAACTTTCAGTTGGCTTTCGGTTGCAGCGGTGGAAAAAAACCTCACATACGAGCAGAGGTTAAGGCATAGACAGAGGATTTTAAATTGCAATGGCCTCTCTTTGTGAAATTAGCTGGTAATAAAGGCGAGAATTCCCCTAAAGCAAGAAACGCGCTGGGTTTCACCTCTCCCCCCTCGCACTGTTCCAGCAGCAGCAATTAGTTTCTGTAACTATTGGCCCTCAGTTCTGGTAGCTTGAGAGTAGGTTGGGGCTGTTGACTGCTGAGAACACTGCTGCGTACACATTAATCTTTGTGCAGCATCATCCCAAGCATCTTTGTGCATCTGCTGTCATTAATAGAGAAAACTATCTGAGCTAGGAATATTTTGTATTTGGTAGTGTTGCGACTGTGTTCTCCTCTTATCTGCAGGTGGGTGACGGCTGTGACCCTCTCAGGGATGTGTAAGGCGTTAGAATCAATCCAGATGTCAACTTGCCATGAACACAGCCTTTCCTATGACATCTCCAAATCCAGCCCCTGTGTTCCTTAATCTGTCCTTATTCAGGAGTATTGTGTGTGCTCCTATCAGGCAAATACAGAAACTGCTGGAGATCTTGTTTCCCAGATGTCTTCTCCTGATGCATTTAAGACTTTCAGCTCCAGCGAGCAGCCCCTGTGATAAACAAGCTGACTGCAGGCCATGTGCTGTTTTGCACTACTGCTTTTCGTATGAGTCTCCATGCCACCGCAAGATCTCAAGGGAGATTAACACTGTAACAGAGGCACAGACCAATGCAGACAGTTCTGAATTGTTAGGCAGATTATTTACTGCTGGTTTGAACACGCTTTCTTAACTCGCCAGCAGCAAAAAGCAACTTGTGCCACCGATATCTGAGCTGTTTTCTTTCGCTGCTGTTAGTAAGGAGACGGAGCTTGAAAACTGGGGTGTTTTGGCACTTCTCTACGATGGACGGGTTCAACTTGTCTGAAATACAATTTCTGTTGGCGCCTGTGAGAGGAAATACCCATTTATCTTCCCTCGTGCTTGCCAGTGTGTCACACAGTGGGGACAGCATGTGTTACTAGCCCAGCTTGGTACCTCTCCTGGCACGTGTTCATCGTGCACGTTGTGGCGGTTCGGTTACAAGAAGTAACCCTGCGTGTGTGCTTCCAGTTTCCTCTCTGGGCAGAGACCAGCCTGGGAAACCCAAACATAAGTGCCACGTACAAAAAAAAAGTCCAGCAGTCCACTGTGCGCTCCGAAGGAGAAACAAGAAGTGCAGGGCTGCTCCTGGGGCTGGAGAGGGACCGAGCTGAAGCACCATTCCCCCAAGCTCTCTGCTGAGCCCTGGTGAGAGGGCAACCTCTGCCTCTCCACTGCTTTCTCCTTGCCTGCTCACTGGGGCTGGAAATCAGACCACTGGCACCCATCAGTACTGATGGGCACACCGGGAGGCAGCTGGGGGTCACACCGTGTGCTCTTCCTTGGCTAGACACTACATTTCTGTGTTCTCTTCGGTGTGCTTCCAGGGGGAGTTTTCATGGAGTTGAGAAGCTGGAACTTAATAATGCGCTTTTAAGAGAAACAAACTTCAGCCAGGATTTTTGTGGGCAGCAGGGCCATAGCGAAGTAATATGTGCGGATGAATCTGGTTGCCACTGGGGAAGTGCTTTGGGATTTTTCGTACCTTTCTGATTCAGATTTTGTGTGTAGGTGAAGGCCTTGTGATTTTGAGGAGCTGTGTGGTTTTATCTCTGCAAGAGAGTTGCAACTTACTTTGGTAATGAAATATAAGAGCAAATTGTGCATCCCATTGGGGTATGTGGGTTTCAGGGTGAAGGGTGATCCAGGGGGATGCTCCTGTGGGCTAGGGCAGAGTAGGATCAGTTCTGGGTCCTCCACAGGCATCCTGCATGAGCACCTCAGGTACCTTGGGCTTAGGCTCTCTGTGAAGCCACAGCTACTTGTGAAGTAACGTCCTCTCCTCTCCTCTCCTCTCCTCTCCTCTCCTCTCCTCTCCTCTCCTCTCCTCTCCTCTCCTCTCCTCTCCTCTCCTCTCCTCTCCTCTCCTCTCCTCTCCTCTCCTCTCCTCTCCTCTCCTCTCCTCCACCAGGGGAGGAGTACCACGGTGGGGAGAAAGCTCAGGTCCTCTGGTGATGAGCGCGGGGGATATAAGCACCTGAGAGCATGCTTGGACCTGCCCTCACCCATCTCCGTGTGCTCCACGGTGGGTGGACCTGAGTCAGCTCTGGTCCAGCATCCACAGAGCTGTGTTAGCACCATGCTGGATCCGCCACTCAGCAAATACACAATGTACCTGCCCTCAGGGATCAAATTCCTATAAATTCTTTAATTTAGGGGAAAAAAATCTGAACATGCAGATATTCATTAGGTCCAGGGATGCTTCAGCCATGTGAATTGTGAACAAAAAAAAATAGCACATGAAATTTTAGTCGCTAGAACGGGGAAATAAAAGGCAACTGATCTAGAAATTACTGATTTTTCTTTTTTACTTTTTCTTGGTTAATATTTGGCCATCCCTAGCTGTGCTCAAACACAGCTGCAAACACAAAATGTGAGACAGGCAGTAAGGAGTAGCTGATCTCATTTTAACATCCTTTAATTAGTGCAGAAAGTAGGCTGTCGACCATATCTGAAGTGGAAGGGCTGCACACTGAAGCGTTCCCCGGGATGAATTAGTATGTGACTGCAGGTGAGGCGGTTTCTTTCAGTGCTGTCAACAGTCAGCCCTGGGGAGTTTGTTCTTTCCGACCGGGTGACAGCTCGTGACAGATTTCTTAATATTCGTTACGGTGTTGATGCTTCTAACTGTATGGCACATCAGGAGAAAAAGATTCAATGCTCTGAGTAGCTGAACCTGGCCTTTTTGGGCTCACCATTTGCGTTTAATGGTATAGCTTAAAATGTAAAGCCTGTGATATGAGGTTATCAGAAGTTCTTCAGTTAGACTGTAAACTGCCATATTTTAAATGGCTTTAAATTGATCATGCTTCAGAGCTAGAACAAACCTTAATGCCACAATGCTATAGAACACAGAACTTTTTGCAGGTAACTTCCATATGAAACCATAGAAAAACTGTTTTAAGGCACAGTACGGGAGGCTCGGTTATTTTTATTTCTTCATTTCTCCATTTTTGAGGGATTTTTTGCGGGATTTTTTGTGCAGTTTTCTATCCTGTGAGTTGTTTCCCTTCCTACGCCCCTCAAAACCTAATGAAAATTTTATGACCTTTTTTTATGTTAAAGGGGCCTCCCAGTCTTGAATGCTTAATGCTGTGACGGGCAGAGAAACCAGTCTGTTCTGCAGAGAAAGAACTGGGGAACGGAGAGGCTAAGTGAGCTGCTGAAGTCCCTGCAGGAAATCCATGGCAGCTCTGGGAAGACACACTCTTGGTTGCCCTGCTAAGCCACGTGGCCGGCCTTGCTCCCCAACTTGCTGTTGGACTCGTGTGTTAAGCATCCCCCATGCTGAAAGGAAGGTTGTCTATTACCAGGAGCTAGCCCCGTCCCTAAGCAAAATGCAGCGAATTCTGGAAAGAGAAAACCCACAGCTCTGGGTGGATGTGCCTGCAGATAGAGTGCAATAGTCTCTTTTCCACCCGGAGAGATGTCTGGGTGCCCGCGCAGCCTCTGCAGCCAACGTGGTAGCGTGACAGACCGACGGCTGCTGCACTCTCCTAGCCAGCAAAAACAGGAGCAGAACCTGGAGCCCCGTCATAATCTCACTTTGGAAATAGCAAGCGGCCATTGTGTCTGGAAACCTTCACCATCTGACTTATTTTCGGTGACTGGGTGAACCTATTGCTGTATTTTGTATTACAAAGGAGAACCTGCGCTCTGTCTAGGCTTCTCCCCTTGTAGGCTGCCAAGCGGTAGCAGAGACCTAGTAAAAGCGGTTCTTAGCAGTGTTTCTTTCCACAGGGATGTGGATAACTGGAAGGACGGTTGTAGGTGTTCAGGTCTGCCTGTTGGACCTTACCGCTCAGAGCCACTACGTACAGGCAGAAAGGCTGTAATCACTGCTTAGTTTCTTCAAAGTCTCCATCCAGTCTGAATCCCTTGGCCGGGACACGGGTGAGTGTCGATGGAGAACAGCTCTATGCTTTGTCTTCAAACATTAGAGAGCAACTGCTAGTTGTCCTAGCAAGTATTTGAAGGTTTTCCAGCCCAATAAACTTGGATGGTATTGCAATGCAATGGCTGAAGATAATGTTCTGCAATCGTTACTCAAACTGAAAGTTAGATACCTTTTCACAGGTACTGAAGCCGGCTCCATGAAAAAGGCTTCCCCCTCTGGCTCCAAGAAGTTCCTGGTGATGGTAACAGAGGTAATAGTTGAATGTTTTGATACTGTCTAAAAGCTAATTTGCATGGTATCAAGAGGCAGAAAATGCTACAGAATTACATAGTTCCAGGAAAGTACACGTGTAACAAATGTTATGTTGTGAGAAGGAGGCTATCTGCAGGTAATGATATGGTTGTTATTGAGCAAGATCAGAAGACGCCCAAGAAATACATGACTGAAAGTGTGTTTGATAGTAGACAAAGGTGGTCATTGAAATCAAAAGTCTCCCAGTTACAGATATTCAGTGCACTTCTTGTGATCTGGATCACCTAATTCCGTCTGATAGACATTACCTTCAGTTTGGGAGTGCTTTTTCTCCTCCTTTGATTTTCCTAGCCCATTTGCAGCAGCATGTAACAGCAAAGCGTGTATCTTAAGATGTTGCACAGGGTTTTATGTCCTGGGATCCTGGCTGTAGGTCACAGCTTGGAGCACTGGCAATATCCAGTAATGAGGCAGTGCCATGTCGGATACAACTGGATAAGTTATTTGTAGCAAACAACTGATATAATTTCTTTCCCTCAGTCCCTGAATGATCTGCTGTGAGGTTTTGACTGCCGGAGATCTGCGTGTGTGAAATGACAATGACTGTTTTATGCAAATAGGTTTCATGCTCTGGATTGCCTATCAGCTATTCAGAGAAATTATTTCTCATTATTCGCTATTCTGGCTGAATGACAGGCCTTGCAAGTCACGGGGCGCTGAGCCTGATCCCTGAATGAATAGCTTCCAAACGTGCACGGAGCTTTCAAGATGATCTTTCATTAGGGCCGTATGCATGCTCTGAGCACAAACCTCGATGAAAACCCATTTGCCGTGCTTTCCTCTTCCATACGGCGTTCTCGTCGATGTTTGTTCATTGCCGGCAAGGAATGGGAGCCTAGTCTGTAGGGCCATCAACTGCTTGTCTTCAGACACAGCTTTGTGAGTACTTTTTGGCTGCATTTTCTTGGTTGTAAGTAGGGGACGCATTGGTGCAGGAAGACGGGGTTGAACGTACAAGCAGTGTGGTAGTGGTTAATAGATGACTTGGTATGGGTTTGCTGGTGCCACTGCAGGCGGCTTGAGCCGACCCGTGCCAGTGGGGTGCGGGGGCTGTCCCCGTTCCTGCAGACAGCCACCAACATGACCAGGTTGCAGCACTCCTACAGCCCAGGCTTCATCTCTGCCCGGGAAGCA
>NW_009646736.1:3028014-3036173 GCF_000708025.1 Charadrius vociferus | reverse complement strand
AGTGCTACATCATTTGTGACAGTTGTAGCTGTAAATAGGAAATGATTAATATTTCATGATTATTTTTCTGTAAGGCATGATTCTTGGGAGAATGCATCAGTCTGACTTGCTGGAGAGAATGAGCCTGCCTTGCTCAGCTTCAAATCAAAACGTGGTCAGGCGCTGCATGCTAATATACCTATATTAGATGAAAACTCTCTGGCTGTCTGACTAATGCTCTGCTGCCGATGCGTCAGTACAAAAGTGAACACTTGTGTTTTAGAAACTTCTGTTTCACTCGTCGGTCTTGCAAGTTAGCTGTCTTTCTGCCTTTGTCTTACGCACTTTTAATCTAGGCTTTAAAACAGTGCAAGAGTCAAACGTCCACTGATTACATTAATTGCAAAATCTTTGATTCTGATGAAAATATTTCCTTTTTTCTTATTTATTTATTTTTCCCTTTCTTGAGTTGTAAGCACACCTCCTTAAGATATTTTAGGATTGCACTAGAGAATAGCAAACAATCGGTCAAGGAAATGTTCTCGTATCTGTAACGCAACTTTTCTGTGAAGGCAGCTGTTCAAAACGCCTCAAGGTAAAATACATTAGCAAATATCTTCCAGAACTTTTGTTGTTATAATACTAATGGGATGGTCCCAGAGCTACTGCTAATCGGCAACTAGGCCAACAAGACTGTGACTTATGTCCTGAAGCCTCACAAGAAAGTCTACAGGAAGGTCATGGAAAGGTTGGCAAGAAAAGGGCAACGGAAGCCACTCTTCTCCTTTCTTCTCTGCAAGTCGTTCTGTAGGAAGACTTATGCCATATTGTAGTAGGATGTTGTTAAATGCTTCAAATCAGAATTAAAAAAACAGTGGGACAGGCTCCATTAGGACAGAACAGGACAGGCTCTATTCTTTAATCTGATCTAAGACAGTGCAGAATAAAATGAGACTGAAAGATGATGTATATTCCCGCAGACTAGTATAATGGCTTAATCCTCGTGCAGCAATACTGGAATATAAATAATTCACAGCGGACTCTGCTGGTCCCAACCAGGGTTTCATTCTGTGAGACACAGTAGAGAGTAATTACAAAAACATGATGAAGGAGAGTTAAGATTGCAGAGAAACCAGATGTTAGGAAGTGTCAGCATTAAGGTGGTCTGTGAAATGTTAATTTACCCGCCTGCCATCTCCCTCATGCAAGCGCTACACTTGTTCTTCATCACAGTCATGCCTCCCCACTCTGTACACTGGAGTGGATATAGTTGCTATAACCAAGCAAAACAAGGACTTCTGGTTCTTTCTAGGATGCTGTTTTAGAGTTGGATTTGTTTTTCTATCACAGCTGTTCCAGATTTTTTAAAGGCTGTTGGTAGACTCTAAATAAGGCAGAAAGGAATGTGTAGGAACAGCAACTCCTTTATAAGACTAGTTTACATTCACAAGACACTTGAGAGTAAGTTTTGGAGAGGAATGATTTACAACACTAGAAGTATTTTGAGACCTCATTAAGAGACGGGGTCATCTCAGAACTTTTGTCTGCAGTATCCAAGGATTCAGGAAAATTACATAGCTGAATTGCTTTGCTTTTCTGTCTAAAAAACCTGATAAAGCAACCCCTTTGGGCTGTGTATAACTTTCTGCACGTGTGGGTATATACTATGGTATTTGATGATCCATCTTTTTTATGCTAATGAAGCTGGTATGTCAGACGAGACTTGCTCAGCATTATTAAAATTCATGTTGCTTTATGAATTTAGGGCTTAGATCAGCACAATGCAAAGTGTGAATTCAACAGCTGCTTTGGAGGTCAGAGAAGTCTTCAGATAATATGGGAAGATACTGCATTTATCAGTGGATTGTGGGCACCTTTGTGGCTTTCGATGTAGCAATCAAATTTGCAGGCTTGTTTTACGATCTGTTTGCCTGAAAATCATCGTTTGTTTGTCTGTTTGTTTGTTGGGATCTTTTCTCTTAAAGTGTCACTGTTTGGTAAAAGGAGTGGTTGGATACGGTCGTAATGATTACAAAATGGAGGGTTGGTTTTGTGGTGTCTGGTGCCACTGGCACAGAAAGGCCTCTGCAGTTGTTTTTGGTTTCTGTGTTGAGGCGGTCTCAGTGCCGCTGGCTGTCGATAGCTGGTCTCTGAGCCCTGGCTGCCTAAGCAGCTGCGAGAAGTAACAATATAAACTTAGAATTAAGAATTGTCAGTGGTAATTAAAAATCATGGTTAAGGGCTCTCATTCAGCAAACACTGACTGCTGCTCAAAGCACTGAGGCGTGTTTTTAATTTTGTGCATATTCCAAATGTATTGGGTCTTATTACAACCAAAGCAGATACTTTCAATTCTATTGTTTTACTGCTTTTTTTAAAGCAAATAAATGGCTGTAATTCATGTACGTACTTGGTAGGTAAAAATCAGAGAACACAGCTGCAGTTGTATGTATGGATTTACTTTTGGGACCAGGTTCTTTAGTTCTGCTTCCCTGCAGGTTAGTTGTGCCGGGATTTGCTCTGTTATGCTTCTCCCTTCAACTTATTTTTCCTAAGATTTCTCTCGTACCGCAAGCCTCATTTCATACATTTAACATCACTGCTCATCAGCCTAATTACCCTTTGGTCCCACCTCTTTGGCACAGACCCTGAAAGAGAGCCTCGATATTCCTGCCTCGGCTCCTGCACCATCTGGTGTTCCCAGTTCAGAGCCCCTGGCCGCGCTCCCCAGAGGAGCACACATCTGGCCAGCTGTGCTGGCTCACGTGCTGCAGCTGCATCGCTGGCAACTGAACTTGTTCTTTCCCTTCCCGGTTTCTGCTGTGTCGTCTCACACGTTACAGTTCTTCCTTCCCATTTCTTCCCATTCTGTACGGAATACCTCCATTCTACAAGAAATGTAGTAAGACGGGAATCGACGTCTTTCACAACAGTGAGAAAGGAAATCCTTCTACGGGAGGTCAGGGTGGACTGCTTCTACACAGGACCAAGTCTGTACCCACCAGCCACTGCCGGCTCCTTGCAGAAGAGAGGGTGAGGAGTGAGAAAAGGACCTCGGTGTGCCAGGGTGAAAACCGGGCAGTGGAGCCACTGCCGGCTCCTTGCAGAAGAGAGGTGTGGAGCACCACGTACATCCGCTGCAACAGCACGTCAGGAGGAGCTGAGAAGATACCACTTCGACAAACACACGGTCGCGACTTCCTGGCTAAAAGCAAGCAACATCGACCCAGAAGGGCTGCGTTTGGTTTTGCCTGTTTGTCGTGTAATAATATCCTGAAACAGTTATGTAAAATTGAGACCCTCATCAATATTACATCTGCAACAAATGGTGAAAACCTCCCTGCGTGGACAAGTAATCCATTCGGTTGTTCAGACGAGATCTCCAGGGCCAGATGTAGTATCTGGCCTTTTTGATTCAGTTTTGAGATATTAGTGGAAAACCACAGCCAGCCAAACAACTCCCTGGTGCCCCCACGTCTGTGTAGTGCCACATGCGAGCCACGCTCTGGGTAAGGCTGACAGTAACACATCGTGGGGCTTTATGACCTGATTTTAAACAGCTGCAATGAATTCCTTTCGCCTTGAGTTGCCAGCAATTTATTTTGGGTGAAGCAGAACACTTCCATGGGGTCCAGCACCATGCTGAACGCAGTAGACACAGATGACAGGATACCTGTCGTTTTTCGGGAGATGGCCACGGATTCCTTGGAGGGCGCAGCTTGTGTCTGTGAGTGGCTCCTGGGCTGTGCTCTTCTGTGTGTGCAGATCTGCTGCTGGTGGGCTGGACACGGGGTGATGGTTGGCTGCACAGTGGCAGCACTGCTTCAAAATAGAGTTAAGAGCTACAAGTCTGGTGGAAAATGTATCATCATGCTGATCCAGACCTTTCCCCACCACTCCGCCTTGTACAGGGGAGATCATCACTGAAAATTGGGTTGGTTTTAGGGACAGGCGAACAGCTTGCTAAAGGGGTGAAACAGAAGAGGTAGAAAAATTACGGCATTAATGGCTAGAAATAGGCAGACCTGAGCCTCACGAGCAGCCCTGGCTCTGGCCCTGCACAGTGTCCCTGCGCCTGGGACGCCTGCTCAGCCTGCGCAATGGGGATGGCACTGGGGAAGCTACCGCCAACGCCACATAAATCCACGCTGCTGCCACCAGGCAAAGACAAAATAATATCATCTCAGTCATCAAGATGCTCACGTGATGCACGTGGCAACAAAAGTCGGTTTTGCCCACTCAGTTGAAAAGCCCCGCGTGAAAGTAAAAGGGCTTTTTCGGTGTGAGCGGTAGCAAAGGGAAGGCAACAACCCAGACTCGTCCCGCTGGAGGAGTGCATTTCCTGCAGCCGCAGCCCTGTTGCAGATTCTGGCTGACGAGACAGGAGTAAAGAGTGTCTATAGTGTTCACGCTTGATTTTTAAATGTATCTGGGAGAAAACTTCCGGAGTAAGGATGCTGTGGATTTGGGGTGAGATACAATAATGTGTCTGTTTACTTTCAGATTTGAATCCTATTGAATCTGAATTATTAGCCCAGCACTCCAGCAGCTATTTTCATGACAAGCCTTCTGTCGCCTGCAGGGACCCCTGGAAACAAATGGTTTGTTCTGCATACATTTCACTCAATTGGAAAAATAGCTTATGTTTAATATTTTATAAACGAGGCTGTGTATTTTATCTTTGCCGGTACAGAATCTATGCTCTCCATCTACTTGTCAACATGCATCCAATTTTTTGCTCAATTCTTTCATTCTGAGGCAGAGAAAAAAATGATCTTACATCACACAGTCCTATCGTGTGCTTAAGCCGCTCAGCGAGATGCCCGTAGCCATGAGCTGTTTGGGCTAATATTCAGACAAGACAGCGCGTACTTTCTCACTAGGTATTTGTCTCTTACCCAACTTACTTGTTCCACTACCATTTTCCTACCTGAAAAAAGAGCTGGTCAGTGGGTCGGCACACGCCTGCCTTTACCCAGTGGCGGTGTCTCAGCCCGGAGCGGGTTTCCATACAACCCAGCTGGTGGGGTGGATTGGCCCAAGAGCAAAGCAGGAGCCTCGGGGCTGGGAAGGGCACTCAGCCCATCTCAGGCACTTACCAGCAAAGGGTATCAGACAGAAAGTATTTGCCTTCGGGGAAAATTGCAGCATTTTCTCCTGATTATATGGATTTTACTTGCCAGTCAGAGCTCTGATAGCTGAGAGAGAGATGCAAGACTGTGATCTAAACCAGTTTGGAGGTCCAAGCAAATGTTCTTCCCAGCTTGCAGACGTGTTACTAGTTGTCACATAGATTGCAGCCTGTTTGGGGAAACGGCATCACTGCTTATATTTTGACTTTCGCTAGAGGAGGGAGCAGCCTGCCTAACACTTTTTTCCTAGCCCAAGAGACCTTTCCCAGATTGACTGGTAAGAAAAAGCAAATTATAGATGTTAATGTCTTAATCTTTTCAGTGGATGGCTGTGTTGTGCCATGTCCCCGGCTGTCCCCACCCTCTGACTCCCACCCCACGTTGGATGGGGCGCGGTGGCTTGTCCACATCCCCTTACGCTGGGTGGCCGCTGGCTGCTCCCAGCCCACAATGCTTGGTTTCTGCATCTCTCGCTGTTCAGAACGTGCCTCCTGCACATCTGGGTGATGGCATTAAATCCTCGCTGTCTGGGGAGTGTCTCTGCTGGTTGATAAATGGGCCGTGCTGGAGCTCTGCTGGGCTGTCTGAGCCGCGCTGACCTCAGCAGCAGCTTGCAGCATCAAGGCTGGCCAGGCAGGAGGCTGCTGTGACGCCGGGGGCAAATGATTAACCCTGTGCCGCTTCTGCTTATTGCACCGAGGTTCTGGACTTGCCTTGATCCTACAGTCACTAAACTAGCGAAGCCGCCCTTGAAGCCAGCCAGCTCCCCCTGGCCATACAGCTGGAAATTCGAAGTGAGTACAGTTTAACCCTAAAAATATAAGCTCTCTGCTTTAATGCTGATGTGGCGAGTGTTACTAGCTATAACCACACGGGACGATATGGATTTGTGCTCTCATTTTGATGCAATCACACATCTCTATGTTGAATTAACTTTTAATTTAGTATACATTTTAAAAAAAGCACATGACATGAAGTGGTTCTGCCTTGTCCACACGAGCTACCAAATCCAACTCTTTGCCCACTTCTTGGTAGAAATTGTCTCCAGGAAGAAATTCTATAACATTGTCTCTGTGCCATGCTTTGCACAGAGTCTCTTTTTACCTATTTTTGTCACATTCGTGACCAAATGCTAAATTTGGGTTTGACCCAGATCTGTATAAATTCCTGTAGCAACAGGGTTGGAATCTATGTCGGCACATACTTACTAAGCAAAGAAGGACAAACCAATAGTCACAAAAAAGGCAGTAATAGCACCAGTGAAACTAATGACACTAGCAAAGACAATGCAAGAGAAAATTGCAGTAATATTTTATGGCGAGTAAAGAGACCATAGCTTCTTGCCCTCCTGACTTTATCAGATGATAGATTCTTGCACGCTGCATTGCTAAAGCACCCATTGCCCTAATGGCTTGGGGATGGAAGAACATTTCCCCACACGAAGTAACACAAGGATGCTAGTTCGTGTTTGGAAAATGGTTGGATTCTCAAAAAAAAAAAAAAAAAAAAAAAGAGTAAGAACAGGAGTGTTAATTTTTGCGTGGCAATTTTGCTACTCTGAGTCCTGTCCTGTGTTGTCAGACATGGCAGCAGATAACAAAATGGAGGTTTTCTGCCAGAGACAGGGCGATCCAAAATCACTGAGCTTTTTCATGTTTATGAGTGATTATGGGAAAATTAATGAGGCTTTATTGTAAGTAAGGGATAGAGATAGCTTAGCCCCAAGATCATGAAGTTTCTGCTGAGCAGAATTGCTGAATTGATTTAGCAACTAACCTTACGCACAGCTGTGAAATCACTTCTATCCGCTTATTCAAAATGAAAAAAATCACATAAATGTGTGTACAGATCACAGTTGTGCCAACTTTTTTCACTCCCATGTAAAACCTTTGTGTTCTCTCATGAAAAAAACATCACTGAAGGTCAATCTTGGCTGACCCGAATACCCCAAGGTGGCCAATACCCCAGGTCCGACCCTCACACCAGCCAAGGAGCTTGACATGGGCAAGCGGCACTCACCCGGGAAAGCAGAGGCAAACCGGTTTTGCTGTCTGCTGTTGGTGGTTGTTGCCACAGCTGCTCTGAAGGGCTCGGAGGTTTTGGTTAAGTAATCTCTGACGACTCTGGGTGAACTTGTGCAGTTTCTCCAACTGCCAAGCCATGGTTGCTTTGTCTCCTTCCCCCGGGAGCCGGGAGCGGGGAGCGGTGCAGCCCCTCAAAAAGATATGACCTGGTTAAGAGCAATGATCGGGAGTTTTTGACTCAACTTTGGCAAAGGAAAGTTGGCTGGGGCTGGAGTACCGGCTGCATCTTCTGTATCCCAATGACGCTAAAAGCTGCCGGGTCGTGTGAAGTCTCGTGGGTGACGCATCGTTCAAGCAGCTTGTGAGCAGCAAATGTTCCCCGAGCAGAGCGAGCCCCGCTGCTGAGCTCCTCGGGGTGTCAAGGAAAGGGGAACGTGCCCCACGCTAATTAGAACTCTCTTCCCAACTTCTCCTTGGCAAGGTGCAAAGAAATCCTCTTTTCATGCTCAACGACTAAAAATAAATCCTATTTTAGGTTTCAGAAGCAGCTGCATGACTAAAATGAGCCGTTCGGTTTCATTCATGTTTGCTGTCTATTAATCTGTTCTCCTCACCCTCAGCAGGGTATGACTCAGGGCTTCGCATTGTCTTCCTCCTGAAACTATCTGTGTTTTGACTTTAAATTCTGCTGTCTGACGCAAAACAGTGCTGAAATCATGACAGCTTGATCCAGCCATCTCCCAGGAGGCTCTTGATCTTTACTGGCTGGTAAATGTAGCGCTCAGAACAGCTATGCAGAGCAGATATTGATATTTTTACACCAAATGTTGGTAAGCAGATGTCACAGCTCGTGAAGAGAGCCTTGAAACTCCACAGAAGAAAACATGTGAGTATGTATGTGGGGGAGGCCTGGAGATAAAAATAATATGGTGGTTATATGAGAAGACATATATTCCTTAATCTGTTGGTGTTTTGCTATTCCTGTTCACAGGACTCAAACTGGAGGCTGCACTGGAACAAGTAT
>NW_009646736.1:3022495-3026901 GCF_000708025.1 Charadrius vociferus | reverse complement strand
GGCTTCTCTCCTCCGCCAGCTGTGGCTCAGCTGAGTGGTCCCATCCACCTGCCATGAGCAGAGGGTCCGTGCTACTTGGTGGACCTCAGTTACCCAAGCTCGAGGTGCCCTACAGTGAGGGGAGGGCATCGGGCAGGGAGGCAGGAACGGCGAGGCAGCAGGTCTGGGCTCCTCCCGCAGTCACTGGAGGAAACGAGAGGCACTTCCAGGGCTGACAAAGCCCTGGGGCGGTACTCACAAGCGAGCGTGGCACAGCCGAGCCGTAGGTGACCCCGATGCGGGCGCGGGAAGGCTGAGCCGCTGTAGGCGCAGAGCCGTGTTTTCCATTAGAAACCAGCACCGATTTCATGTGGCCGTGAGCCGTCATGCCGCAGGCGGAGCAGCTGGGCCAGGGTGGCTCCTGTGGGCAGGCTGGTGGGCGTGCATGGCGGGAGAGCCTGCGAGGTGCCCTCAGCGAGGCTGCCGCGCCACCTCGACCACCTCCTCCTGCAGAGGGTCCGCTCTGTCCCCCAGGGCCAAGGAAGCCTCAGGCGTAGGGAGAGACTGGGTCTTGGACGGCGCAGGGTGGGCAGGGGACCCCACGCGTGGCACGGAGGCTTGCGCTGAAACAGGGACATGGTACGGCCACGTTGCAAAGGTGGGCATGCACCCATGTCTCAGAGGCGGCAGTCAAGTCTTGCCTGAAGGCTCCTTGTTCTATTTAACTTTTATAAATGCAGGCAGCATGAAATCCCAAACACGTCAATGTTGGGTAAAAACCAGGAATTTTGTTATTTTTTTGTTGTTGTTCTTAGCAAAACCTGTTCTTGAGATGTCCCTCTGGAGCGAGCAGCAAACCTCAGGGAGGCATGTCGGTCAGGCTGGCGCTGGACCCACTTAATCTCGTTGCAGCGTGGAATAAAGCCCAGTGATCTACGGCCACCAGACGCTTGCCCGGACATCCGCGCTTTTAAAGGACTGTGGTTACAAACTGCAAAGCCCTTACCTTTCCTTACAATGTTGTAGTTTTCCCTCCCCTTACAGCTTTGGTACTGAAAATTGAGCCATTTATTACGTACTAAATTTAGGGAGGCCAAAAAGATTTGCATACAAATACATTTGATCTTTCAAGCATGCAAATTGAGCACAAAACAGCAAGTCTAATGTTGGACACAAGCAGAGTTCAGGTATTTTAAAATTAAAATAATTTAAAAGAATCTATGTCTGCGATGGCAGATGAACTTTTTCTGAGGAAAGAAAACCTCCTCCTTCTCATTACCTACAGAATAAATGCAGATACTCAAGTCAGATATAGACTGAATTTTAAATGAGACAATGGCACTTATTCTGCAAGAAATGCCATGTCTGTAATGAATTGTAAATTATTTTTAGTTGCCACTGGAAACGGAGGAAGGGCGGGGGGAATAATCAATATTGACACAACCCCACTTTATTTTTAAGCAGTACTGCTCTTTGGTGACACCAATTAGAGGCGGCGAGAGCTAGAGCTGAAGTGAGCTGCACAAACTGCAAACCATTTTGGTGTTTAGAGAAGAGCCACAACAGCCAAAGAAAGGCGCTGCCTGCTGCCGTGCGTGGCTGCTGGGGTGGTCGTACCAGCAAGACCACTGCTTCACCCTCTCCTGCAAGCCAGGTACACGCGGTGGGAGGTAGGTCTGCCCGGGAGACTGCAGTCCATGAACGGTGGTGGTTGTCGCCACCATCACCCCACCAGAGCTGGTGCTGTCCTGGGGACCGGGCACAAGGGCAACGACACCAAGCCCCATGTCAGACCTCGCTACCACCTGAAGTCAAGTTGTCTGACTTTTCTTTCTTTGGTAACTTTGGGGATGATGATCTTCTAGCTGGGTATGAGACAACACAGTGGGCCGGAGTGCCCTTGCCTCTGTTTCTTGCACAAAATGAAATAAAAAAACCTCTCTGAAGCTTGACTTACCCTTAAGTTAGCATGCAAGGGGCAGTTGATTGATTGATTAACTTTTAGCTTCTTGTGATGCATAACTACGTAAGGCAGAGCACGTGACAGGGCAGGCCATTCAGAGAACCATTGCGTTTATTACTGCTCTGTTCCCAGGATCCACAAAAGGATGCAGCAGGGTCAAAATGCGCTCAGGAAAACAAGATTACCAAGCTCCTCTGGTTAAAGAGTTGATATTGAGATAGTTCTAATGCAATTTCCTAAAATTCAGAGATGCCGTGATATGATCTTACCCTTGTATAAAATGCCATGGAACTTCTAATGACAGCACAGATCAAATTTTCTGTTGCATGACTCATGCTGAGGAAAAGAATGCCATACGCTCGGTATGGAAGAAATCACGTACGTGCGCTAAGGCCCTCCTCACAGGGCTGTGCGGGTGCAATCAATCAGAAGCACACAGTCCAGGCAACACTTTCTGATGTGGAGTAAAATTGACAGCTGAATTGTGGATACCCTTCGGTAAATTTTATCCACTGAACCCAAAATAGCCATGGCAGAGACCTAAGCCAAGTGTCTGCCTGACTTCACACGCTGTAAATCTCAAGTGAGCGGTTAAGAAGCAGAGGAAGGAATCGTGCTGATGTGCCAATTAATCTGGGCTGTCTGAAATACGCACTGATGCTGAAGATCAGGGCTGGATGGATGGGGGCAGCAGGATGATTTCATGGGAAAGAATTTGCTAGATAAATGTTAGACGTTTGGTGGCAGAAAGCACAAAACAACAGCGTTGGAAATACCTGCAGAGGCACAAGAAAATTCCTGAAAATCTGAATTAAACGTTTTTTCTTCTTGGGTTTTTGTTGTTATTTTTTTTTTTGGTTTAATCACGATGACTATTTTCTCCATGTAGTAAGGTGTATTAGTGATAAGAATGTCTGCAACTATGTGGTTTGTGGGCATTCAGAGCCTTGCTGAAGGGGGACGTGGTGTTCGGCAATACAGTTCCCAGCCGCTCAGGGAGAACTTGGGCCTTGCTTTCTGCTTACTGCAGCAGATGCCTTTCTGTTTCCCTTCTTCGGGGATGCTCTCATGGGTCCTAACGTAACTTCTCTTTTGGCTCTTCTCTTCCTGGGTCCAGTGATGAAAGAGAGCATTTTGGGTTGTATCCAGGGCCTGAATAAAGGTGCTGATAAAAAGTTTCAGTACAGAACCCGGTCCTCTGTTCTACTCATAATGCTACGTGAGGTGAAACGAGAGGCTTCCAGATCTCCATTTCAACTACAACAACTGCAGCAAGGATAGTCCTTTTGTCTGTGTTCACCGCTGCAATTATTTCTACCTTGCTGTTCTTACGATGATTTAATTTTGTAACATTTATTGGTTTGGAAGGTACATTCATCCTAGGTTTTTTTTGCATTTTGTGCTGTAAAAGGTCAAAATTGTCAGGAAAGATTTATTTTTGGGGAAAAGGAGTCCTTATTTAAAAGCCAAAGTAAAACAACCTTTCTGGAACAGAAAGGCAGCAGAAGCGAAACCCCAGAGCAGCAGCTGAAGCAACGTGTTACATTTCACGCATTCTGATTTATGCACCGTGGTATTTACTCACCCTGCTGAGCCATGCGTGCAAGCGCTGGCCGCTCTGCGCAGGGAGCGCTGAGAACGGCGTGGGCACGGCGTGGGCATGTCCAGAAGACTGTGGGGTAGAGCCCTGCAGGATTGAGGTGCTTGCACCCTCTCGCACCGCTGCCCTTGGGGCAGGGAGCTACCGTGGGGGGGTCCTGCTGCCTTATCGCTCCCCAATGGGCTTCAGTTTTTCTGTCTGTCTCAGGCATACAATGGAGGGTGTCATTTCCCACCCTCCCCTCCAGGAACAACCAGCCCACAGCAGGATGCTCTAGATGGTCTGGGCCTCCCATGTCTGAGGAAGAGGCCACGGATGCTGTGAATTGGCCCTACCCTGTCACAAAGCCAGAACTGTGCTACTGTGGCTCATTCAAAAGCTTAAAAAAAAATTAAATAACTCCACCCAGACTGTAGCTGTTAAATGGCCAACTCCTGCAGAAGGCATGGGCGCCGTGAGGTGGATGCACTGATTTTCCTGCCACACTGCCTCAGCACATGGCCTTCCTCGCCGGTCGGCTCATGCTCCCCTCCCGTCCCTGTGTGCCCCCACCTGCACCCCAGTCCTGCAGACACTGCCCTGTGCCCCAGCTGCTGCCTTGGCCGTTGCCTACAAGCCCAAGACGTTGGTCAGCTTAATAAGTTCCCCCCCACACCCCGGCTCCTCACCACCCCTGGTCTGTGGCAGCTGGGAAGCAGAAGGCACTGACTTTACCCTGTCTGCCTATTTTATTTTATTTTCTACCCCGTTTTTTTCCTTCTTTTTTCCTTTCCCCCCTTTTATACTTTTTTCTTTTTTCCTTTCTTTTTTTTTTCTTTTTTCTTTTTTCTTTTTCTTTTTCTTTTTCTTTTTCTTTTTCTTTTT
>NW_009646736.1:2998163-3022014 GCF_000708025.1 Charadrius vociferus | reverse complement strand
CGTGGGGGACCCGGCTGCCGCCCGGGAGGGAATCCGCCCACACCAAATCCCGGAGGTTCAGTGAAACAGCGAGTTAGGGCAGAAAGTTGGCGAGGTCGTCGCTGGTGTTTGCAATGAAATGTATCTATCAAATATAGACTATATATAGATAGATATTATATATGTAATACCAGGGTTGTCCGTGGCTGAAGGCGGGAAGTATAATGTTTCTGTTTGCGATTGCGCTCTGCCGTGCTGGCTCGCCGACACGGCACTTCAGCCGCGTCAAAATATAGGATGAGGTTACCTCGGATGCAGACACAGCCTGACCAACTCTCCGGGTGCATACATATACAAACAGGCATTATGTTCATTCAGAACTGCTTGGGGCTTGGGGTTTTCCCCTTCTCCTCACCCCATTCTTATTTTGGTCATATTTTGAGTCCCTTGCACAGGATGAAGTGTTACATATGCTTTAAAAACCCCACAATATTTACTGCAGTCATCTTGTTTATTGCAAAAGTAAATGGGAGGAAGAGTGCGTGATGTATTTTCTTATGGAAAACTGCTGTTGGATTGCCCCACAGACTCTCAGTGCAGGGACTGTAGAAAAGCTTATGAGTTTTCATCACAGATTTTCATTGGAAACATTAGATACACATCAGAGAGGACTGCTGAGAGAGATCGAGAGAGAAAATTACTGCTACCATGGAAACATCCCAGAAAGGAGATTTATTGTTCTGTCTGTTTTCTCAGGAACTCCTGCATTGCCTTCGTACATGTTAAATTGTGAACTCGATCGCCTGATTTTGTAAATAGGAACTTCTACTTTTGTTGGCCAAAAGATTATTTTTCTGCTTGTTAGGTACTAATAGAGGAGAAAATCCAGGCTAGCTTCACAATTAGCCATCTGTAGGCAAAACAGCCATTTTAGCGTACTGTCCTTTGAGAGGCACAGAAGAGAATGTGTGAATATAGATCCTAAAGATAGCCTAAAATGTCCTTTATTTTCTCAAAAAAACCCAACCCACCATTGAATCAAAGTCTGAAAGACTGGGGAGGAGCCCTCTTACCCTAGATAACGCAGTATATTTAATGACAAGATTTTATGACCTGAACTTTTAAAAGAAATCATTCCCAATCCTATCTGACAAGGCTTTCAAGTGTCATGTACCAATAAACTAGAAGTGAAAATTGATCTAGAGACAAATACACGCAAAACATCTAGACAGGAGCCAATGACCTGCAAAGGAAATATCCAGTTGAGCAACATCCTTGTGGAACACTAAACTAAACTTTGCCTGGCTACACGCATTTTGATTTTAATGGGATGCTGACGACTCTTACAAAGGCTGTAACAGTACATAATTGTGTGCAGTGAAGGAGGTTGAGATCCAGGTCTCTGTGAGTGGGAGGTGCCTGGCAGATAATTATGGAGCAACTCTCCCTTCCCCCACCCCTCGGACAGGACAGAGTTTCTCATGCACTCATCAAAATAATTCCGTTAAGAACCAGCCTCTCCACTGGAAAAGAAAGTCTTAATTTCATTTGCTTACTACAATAGGTAGCAAAGTGCCATTTTTCATGGAGATACATAGGACTAGTGCCTTTTGTGTGACAGAAAACAAAGCTATGTGTTGGCTTTGTTTCAGGGCAAACTCGGATCTGGAGGGTGGGACCTTCTAATCTGCTGTTCTGAATGAATCCTTTGTGAAATCAATGCTCAAACGTACCTGGACTTGAGTAGCCAGAAGCGTTTGGAGAAATTGTTTGCCTGTGAGCTTGCCCAGGCACGCTGAGGGGGGAAAAGCAGCTCTCTGAACTGATACTGCTTTAATTATTTAGTTAAGTCACATTAGGTTAGGAACAAAAACCGAGCAGAAAAATCTACAAATGAGCTGAAATGAGCATATTCACGCTCACTTTCTACTTACAGTAGTGGGTAAATAGCAGTATACATAGCTCTTTCAGTCTCTCATGAATCACTGACGTCTCACCAGGATGCTTTTACCAAGCCAAAAACCAAAGGAACCAAAATAGGTCAGTTAATCAAAGTGGTTTCTATCTTTGTAATTTCTTTCTCATTATTGTACTTTATTCGTTAACGTAACTGGATCAGAAAAGAGTCTAATCTGTCTCACGGCCCCAGTGTACCAGTGCCTGAGCATCTCCTAGGAAATAAGTGACGGCAATTTTCCCTTCACGGGGTGGAGGGTGCTCAGCTCCCTGCAGCGCTGGGCTTGTGCGGCTGTATCCTCGTACGCAGCACTGGGTAATCTTGTTAATTCAGTCGGATGCATATTTTTCCCACTTCTGTTCCAGGGTTTATTGTTGGCTGGCGTAAGCTGGGCAGACTGGCTAGACATGGGCTTCTCTGGATCTATTCTAACCAAATTTAGCTCACTTTTGCCAATGGTCACATTTCTGCCTGTCCTGGGACCTGGTTCAATTTCTGCTGCAGTGAATGAATGAATGAAATCACCACTCCCAAGCTACCTACTCAAGCTCATTTCTGAGATGGGCTTTAAAGGATTCAGTAAAATTATATTGTGCCTATAGGATAAATTATAGTTTGTCCTTCATATAGGGGATCATTGCCCATAGGAAAATGGTTTGCTCATAGAGTCTTTGAACTAAAATTCACCTCCAATACAAATAATATTTTTTTAAAATGAAATAGCAAAAAAAGTAGTAATGCTAACAGTAATGACAGAGATAAACCTGCAAGTCATTTATATGCCATGCTCTCCACTTCATTACATTAATTTTATTGCGATCTAGCACCATTCAGTGGTATTACCCTGGCATGAAATTAGATACCCTATGGAATAATCTCACAAAATAATTCTGTATGCAGTTTTAATATTAATATTTTGAGTGGCACTTAAATATATGGATATACTGATTTTGCCATTTGAAGCCTTCATTTTCATAATCAAAATGACATCTAAATTCCTCTGTGGGCAGTTCATGAGCTGTATAGGATTTGTATTTTATACTTTGGTGCTGCCATTGGAAAATTGATGTTTATAAAGTACCTTGAGCAGAGAGATAAGAAATTGCTAGCATAGGAAAACAATAGTTTCCAGTAAACTGAGGAATCATGGGAAAGGTTCAGAAAATCTCCTATTTCCAACAAAACACATCCTTCATGTAGGAGTTATATTAGGCTTCCATAATTAATACAAACGTGTAGTGCTACTGGTGCTATTCTTCATGATGAGGTCCAGTTTAAAATAACAATCTCTGTTTTGTTTCTCAGTTTGCTAAGTCTGTCTCCATATGTTAACTGCTTCTTTTTTCTTCTTCTTCTTTATTTCAAGGAAATATTTTAAATATGGCAGAAACTAAAACCTTCCAGCTTGAAACAGCCTGCGCTCTCACCTTTTTCTTTGTCCTAATCTGTTGGGTTGATGCAGCTTCCTTCCAGCAGCATCAGCTGCTTCAGAAAGATCCAGACTATGTAATGAAAAACTTACAACGGTTCCCAAATCCTGATATGATCAAAGCTTTAGAATACATAGAAGATCTTCGCAAGCAAACTAACAAAGGAGAAAGCAGCCCTGATTACAGCTCTTATCAAAGTGTCCCGTATCTCCTGCAACAGAAAGAAAGCAAAGATCAGGTTCACCTACCAGATAACGTAAGGGATTCTTTGACTGAAGATGAGTCCCAATGGGTTAAGGTAATGTTGGAAGCTTTGCGGCAAGCTGAGAAAGAGTCAAAAGTTGGCCCGAAGGAGAATAAACCTTATGGTCTGAGTTCAGATAACAACTTTCCAGCTGGAGTAACTGATGATTATGAGGCTTACAAGTGGCCTGAGAGGTGGCAAAAATACCTCAAAATGCCACTTGGGCACTATGAAGACAGTTCACGAGACAGTCCTTTCAAGCGTACTAACGAGATAGTGGAAGAGCAATACACACCCCAAAGCCTTGCTACGTTGGAGTCTGTGTTTCAGGAGCTGGGGAAGATGGCAGGACCTAGTAACCACAAGAAAGAAAGGCTGGATGAGGACCAGAAATTGTATACAGATGATGAAGACGATATATATAAAGTGAATAACATTGCCTATGAAGATGTGGTTGGAGGAGAAGACTGGAATCCCATAGAGGAAAAAGTGGAAAGTCAAACCCAGGAAGAGATAAAAGACAGCAAAGAGGAAATTGATAAACACGAAGAGGAGATTGATGAAGAAATGAAAAGATCGGGGAAACTCGGCTTCCTTGAGGATGAACTAAGAAGAGACAATAAAGATCAAATGTCGGAGGATGTTTCAAAGCTAATGAATTATTACCTGAAGAGGCTGATGGTTGGTGCTGCAAATAGGAAATTAAGGACTGGAGGAGAACTTGAGGAAAAAAGAGCACCCATGTTTTTGGATAAGCAACTCGATCCTCAGTCTATAGCTCAGCTGATAGAAATCTCAAGGAATTTACAAATTCCTCCTGAGGATTTAATAGACATGTTGAAAGCTGGAGAAAAAAAGCAGCTTCAGAGTGAAAGGTTGGAAGCTGAGCAGGAAGCAGAATTCCCAGAAGACCTTGACGAGATCGCTGAAACTAATCTAGGACAGAGCGATGTATTTAAAAATAACGTAAACTCTAAAAACGGGTACATGAAGCAGCCTCTTAATGCTATTCCAGAAAATCTACCTGAAGACCTCAATATTGAAGATATTGTCAGCCTTCTGGGAACTGACAATTTAGCTAATCAGAATCCCTCCTACTTACTAAATCGTCTTAATCAAGAAAATGATTTGCCGAGACTGTCTTACATTCCCAGAAGATTGAAAGGACACCTGTTTCCTAAAGCTGCCTGGATGAACGATTTGGAAAGGCGACAAATGGAGTATGAGAAACTGAACGAGAAGGATGAAGAGCTGGCCGATTACTTGGCAAAGGTGTTGGCAAAATATCCTGAAGTTATCAATACGAACCAGATGAAACGAGTCCCAGTTCCAGCTTCTGAAAGTGACTTGCAGGAAGATGACCGGCTGGAGCAGGCCATCAGGGAGCACCTAAGCCAGCTGGGACCACAGGAGGCCGCCAAGTTGGCCTCGCTCAGCAAAAGGCTTTCCATGGCCGGGGAAAGCGATGACACGCAAAACAGGCAGTATTTGGATGAGGATATGCTAGCAAAGGTGCTAGAGTATCTAAAACAGGAGAAATCGGAGCTTGAAAGAGATCACGTTACTAAACGGGCAATGGAAAATATGTAATTGTTCCCCAAATATTATTTCTCTTCAATGTGTTGACTTCTATCCCAATTCAGTTGTGATTTCTTCCCGCTCTCCCACTAAACAACCTATGGTAGACTACTTACCATTGAACAGTCTGCATATCTTTCTCAGAGCTGTTATATTGTTTATTGATATACTTATATATGTTATAAATTATGGGGCAAACAGCAAATTGCTTCGAGTGTTTTAAGAAACAATTTAATGAAATCAAGTAAAACTATAATATGTAAACAAATGACCTTTGCATTGTTAATACAACATGAAGAGTGACAATTATAATTTGAAATTTTTAAGATTAATTTGATTATTTTGTTACTGTCTGTAGTGTTTTTTGTGGAGTATCGAATAAAAAAATAAAGCATTATATATATAGTTTTATTTAAAAGGCTTTTTCTATTCAGTGTTTTATTGTTGATGAATAAATTATTTCTGGACAAGAGACCGTGTTTCTTTGTGGCAGTTGATAAAGTCATAGTAATTTGAAACAAAAACATGTATGTTTTACTTCTACAGACAATTCTTCTGAAATCTATTATTTTATTGTAGAATAAGCTTATACCTCTGTTTTTTTCTGGGCTGTAAGAACACTGACTGGCGTTAACTTTAAGGGCAGCGTGTAGCTGAAGAGCTTGCTGAAGTCAGCCAGGGCTGACCTTTTTTGAAAATTGCTCCCCCTCACCCCCAATTAATGACTGTGTATCGTTTAGCAGTGGGAGAGAGATAAACGATCTGTCCAGCTAAGGCTGACTCTGTGGTGAAGCACTAAAAAATTGAACCTCTGTAAGTGAGTAGCAGCAGCTCTGGGAAGCTCTGGTGAAGCAGACGGAAGCAGGTGGGTTCCTTGCCGTCTGTCGCGGTGGCTACCATGAAGATAGAGATGGGCTCCAAGGCAAGGCAAGCAGAGAACTCACCCTGTAGGTTACATCTCTTTTTTGTCTAATAAAAATATTATTTCCCATTTCATGAAATGGCTGTTACATGTATACATGCATAAACACAGAACGTTTATTATTCACTACATTGCCTGGGCACTTGAAACGTCTCTTGAGCTCCTGTTAAGACCTTTAGTGGATGTTCTGGAAAAGCTACGGCTCTTTTACAGAACAAAATGTGCTTGTGTAACTCCGTGAGTCAGATGTGGCTGTCACTGGGACAGCTCAGGCATAAGCATTTCCAGGATTATGGTTTAAAAGTGGTTTTCCCTTTGGTATTCTTCAGCAACTCATCTCTGCTAAGTGGGGTGGGGATGATTTCTGGTGAGGCAATGTCTAATGAAGCAAGGTACAAAGGCTGCAGAAATAAGACGGCTTCTTCAGTGTCACCATTACTCTGAGCAATCCCAGGCGGTAGGAGCTCAGTCAGAGCTCTTGCTTTGGGCCACAGCAAAATTCTTCAGTTTCCTTTTACTTGGGTGAATCGAAACATTAAACATGGGATTGAAAAATAAACCAGAGTTAAATTCACTTCTGTACTCTAAAGAAGGACGAACCTGTTGCCACTTGTGATGCACTTTCTTGTGACTCTGGTAGCTTAGAATCACTGTATTTGATTCAAAACAAAATTGTACTTTTACAAAAATAACAATTTTTATCACCTCAATTCCTAGTACTATTATTCTCCTTGATCCTAATACTGCTCCTGCAACCCTTACAGTCTAGAAAATTGTCTTTTGGTCAAATCAGTAACATTTAATACTTAAACATGGAATATATATAACTGGGGAAAAGTCATAAAAACAAGAGTACTGAGAATTAAATGAATATTTGCTGGTTTCAGTGAGCAAGTTTCAGAATTTTATATTTGCCTTCCAAGGACATATTTTGACAGGATACTTTATGTATTGCCCTTACTCCCACACACACAGAGTCCCAAAGCCTAACTCCGCGGCCAACTCACTAGATACTTTGGTTTTACAAGGGATGAAGTTAATTTTTTTATTATTATTTTTATTTTCTTATGGGAAAAAAACAATTCACTCACATAAATATTTAATAAAAAGAGATAATGGGCAGCCAGAGAAGCACAAGGCCATGTGTCCCACCAGACACAGATGCTGTGCCACAGGAGAGATGCTGGGAAGGTCTCCAGCAGCCGGCGTCTCAGTGTTGGCTGTGCGTGCCTCTGACTCTCCCAGCTGTAGCAAGGCTGTCTTCCCAACACACATCAGGTGAAGAGTGGTTTGTTTATCACTGCAGAACATCTCTCCCAGAAGAGAGATTATTTTGGAAAGGCTGCCTGCACAGGCTCTGCTGCTCTCCAGGGGCAATGGCCCCTTGGGAGCAGCCTGTTGTCCTGTAGCTGAGCCCAGAGAAGGACTGAGGGCTCCATGATGTTGTGGTTGTGCTGGGGGAAGGACCACGCAAGAAGGACTCATGTTCCTGCAGCCTCCCAGGCACGAGGATCTCATCTCCTGGACATGGCTGCAACCCGTGTGCTGTGGCACGGGGCTGCCGTGCAGAGCGGCCAGAGGTCGCACGGGGCCTCGGGCACTCACAGCTCCGATGGAGGCAGTTGCAAACACGCTGTTCAACACACTTAAACACCAGCGCGATACCAGACCAAATAATTAAATATATCTTTAGCAGGGCTTGGACAAAGCTTAGTGAAGAAGACAGTAATCTTTTTTTTTTTTTTTCCTTTAGCTGCCTTTCTTCCCTTCAATGGTGACATACAATGGTGATTTTAAAAAGGAGCTTTTCCATTCCCTCTCAGCAGCTGTCGAGCCACAGGCTCGGAGGAGCATCCCCTTGGTCCCCGCGATGCAGGGCTGAGCAACACGTTGCTATGGCAGCCGGGAGGCAGCCCTTCCGCATCCCAGCAGCGCATCACAGTGCTGAGGAAATGAAGATGAACGTGCTTTGAAGTTCCAACCTTCACTCCCTACTTTGTCCTAAAATCGTGCTGGGATGGCCTCCACCACAACGCGGCCAGCCCCACACTGTAAGCAGGCTGGATGCTCCTCTTTCCCTTGTGCCAATGCTTACTGCACTGCAGCTTCCCTAATGCCCCCGAAGGTCCCTAAGACCTGAGAGTCTTCCTAAGGGACGTGGCTCAGAGGGTATTCGATATTTTCTTTAAGTGGAAACCAAAACCACCAGGCTGTAAGGTTTACATTTTGAGGGGGTTTGTTTTTTTTAAACTCAATGTAAGAAGCTGACTGCATCAAAACAATGAAGTTTTACAACATATATGTTAATTTAGCATGCTATTATTATTCCTACCTCTTTAGCTGATCTCATTTTTTTTGAAATAATGATTCTAGCAGAGGGACAGTGGTTCACAAGTCTCCGTTTCAGTCATCATTCCTTGAAGATATTACCAGGCAATAATATACTTAATTTACAAGGTGTGTGGAGGATCTAGAAAAGATGCTGCACAAAAGAAACATGGTCAAGCACGACTGGTGGTAGTTTGAAGTTCCTTAGTTTCATTCCCCTCCTACTACAGCCCATAGCACCCCCTTCCCCTGGGCTACCCGGGCTCACCAAAGCCCTGGGGAGCTGTTTGGCATAAACGCTACCTCCGAGATCTTATTCTAGGAGAGCTCAGTGAAAATTTTGGATACAAGTATGATTTTGGATCTAAGGAACCAGAGATACAAACCTAGGCGTAAGAGGATAGATTCTTTCAGAGACTGTGTAGAAGAAGAAAATAAGTTTTGGAAAATTCAAACCTTGCTATGAGTAAATGCATCGCTTTTTAGAAGACCATCTCACTTACGGGGTGTGCAAGCCATAAGGGATTTTATTGTTTGTGAGTCATCTTCCTAAACAAGAAAAGGGATGTTGAGCTTGAAAGAACAGAACTGCACATTGTATAACAGAACTACATGGAAGTTTCAAGCTGATTTCAAGCTAAAAGGCTATATCAATATCCCCTCCTCTTGTAGCCACAGAAACTGGATAGCTAATCTCCCCGTGAAGTACTTTATTACTGGAAAATGAATCTCCAACTCCATTTTGAAATGAAATGAGCGGATATTAAATAGGCAGCACCCTCTTGGTAGCTATAGCTGTTTCTTGCTATGTAACCAAAGCTCCTGCAGAAGAGCAGATAGTTATACCTGAATAAGCAAGACAACGTTATCAAAATGTACATCATAACATGAGATCTGCTCCATTAAGCCACTCCAGAGCGGTCCCCTGCAGGCAGGCTGTGTAGTACTTAATTGGTCTTAATAGCCACAGCCGCTTCTGCTTTCATTTGTCTGTGTTTTATGTTTTCCTTATGAGCGTAGTGGGACAAACCGTCATGTTGTTAATAATGCACGCAGAACACATAATCCATAACAAATACACCATCAAGCCTATTATTATAATTATATACAAAATAAAGTGACCACCCTGCAATTTTTACTCAGGCAAAGTAAGGGGTAGATTTTTAATTCCTCTTTTGTGCTATGATTTGACAGCATCCCAGATGCAGCTGTTTTGGACTCTGTTTATCAGTGGCTATCGTCCAGCAAAGAAAAACATTTCTGCTCACGTCTTCCTCTTAAAACCTGCAGTAAGTTTCATTGTGTCCTCATGTTTAAGGTCCTCCCCAACAAGCAGATTGAACAGACATTCTGCATTTGGTCTGAATATAACAGGCTGCTGAACACCTTCCTCAAGACCTGAGGGAGTTCTTCTTTCAACATGTACCAGAATTCATTGCATCGGTGCCCATAAGAGTTAATACCTTTTTGGTTTTGCATTAATTCACATGGCACTGCAAGGGTTTTGTTTACATCTGCGTCTTGACGGCTCCGTTATTTTGTCAGCTGGGGCTCTCAAATGAGAACATTTGTTGATGCAAAAATTAATGTAACCACATTGCCTCATCTGAAGAAATTAGATTGTTGCAATTATTTTTTTCCTAAAAGGGTATTTCCACATTGCAGTGGCAGGGGTCTGAGTTGCAGATAATATGACAGTCGACAGTATTTCTCAAAGAGCTTTACAAGATACCTTAAGCCATCTATAATTTTCTTAAGGTGGCAAAGGGTAAGTGGAGGCTGGAACCCCGGCGTGCCGAGCTGTGCTTTGCTTCACAGCTTTATTCTGCCACTCTTGCTGTTGGGTAGCTAATGAGAAGACTCATGACTCAAACCTGCTTCTTCAAACAAACCTTACCCAGACCGATCTTCCATCACTTCAGGTCAAACATAGCACTGTGGGAGCGGAGGACTTCTGTGGACAACAGCCGTGCGCAGTGCTGACTGCCAGGTGGGAACTGCGCTGCCCGGAGCATCCCTTGCCTCCCTGCAAGATGCACAACACTGGTCAGTGGCGATTTACTACACGATGCATAAATCTATACAGACACAGCTGGATACCAGCTGCACTTTGCATTTGTTCAGCCACCCAAACGCCTCCGGAGAGGTTTATGTGAGCTGCAAGGAACTCCTGTTAGCAGCAGCAGGCAGGTGCAGAGCCTCTAGTGCATAAAGTGGAAAGGAGAAGCCCTGAATCAGAGCTGATTATCTGAAGAGCCGCGTTATTCCTGACTTTTGGATCATTCGAAAACATTTAAGATCGTTAATAATTCATTTGCAGATGTTGCAGAGCTCTAAATGTGGCTGATTAAATGCATTTGACGTTTCTCTTGAGAGAGGCTGTTATTCCAGGAAACCACTCAGTATCTGCAAATGTCTTGGAATTAGCGTACTCGAAATTACGGGTTCACTTACAATGTTTTCCCCTTGCAAAGAAAGAGGAGCGACCTCTGATTCCAAATGTAATGCACGCTGGTGAATAACTATGGTACAATTATTTTAAATTTACCGCAGCCATTCAGCAGATCTGCTATGTAATGATTAGCAGCCCAATGCAGAGAGCCCTGCCTTCCCTCTGCTAAGACAAAAACCTGCAGACAATGAGCCACTCAGGTCCTACGCGCTTGGGGGACGAGAGCTAGAAAATGGCTGTTTGGCAGCTCCCCAGCTCCTACAATTGCTGCTCCGTGCTCTGCTTCCCAAAAGCCTTCCTGGCACCTGCCTAAAAATAGAGCCCCTGGTTTTCTCCCGGCAGAAAAGCCAGTCCCTCGTGGGGTGACTCGGTGGGAGCGCCACAAAGCAGCCAGGTCCTCCGGGTGGGATGGGCAGGATGCTGGACAGGCTCTAAAAGAAATAATGAGCTTTATGCCACCTTTGGGGCTCCCTGGTTACATCCCCAAATCTAAGTCCACCGGATTTGTTTGGCTTCGTACTTAAGTTAGAACGAATCTCTTCTGGTGTAGCTATGGGGTGCATTTGGCACTCCATTTAAATGCTTAAATGACAACTAAGCGCTTACGCAAATTTGACTGTCTATTTGTCAAGAGAGCGACCTGCATCAGGGCAGTTCTCCTACTACTTTGCTTACTGCAGTCTCCACCACCGGGGCATCTCATCTGCTGGAGATGGTGGAATCCACCCCTGCCAGAACTTTGCTCAAGGTCACCTTCATAAAACCTTTTTGGGTTATTTCCTCTTGCCCTAAGCTCGCGCCAACACACAGAAGAGAAGGCACACTGTGCCTGTCTGTTGAGATCTCCAGGTGAAACACACAGTCATTTTTTATTGTCCATTAAAACTCTTTCCAAAACAATACGTCCTTTAAATGGATCTTTTTTCCAGCTTAAATTTTAGATTCCATTTAGATTCACATTGTAAATCTGTTGCCCCTGAACGCAAAAAGAAACCTACCATCCCTGCTTTTCTCTCTCCTCTTTGACCTAAAAGAAGGTGCCAGACTGTTTGGATGAGGTGCAACATATAATTTCTGCAAGGAACACGTTTTCTGCCATGGCTATGTGTTTTGCCACCTGCTAATAAATGTCATAGCAGAGCAACAAACCACTTAGACACTACCAGTACTCGTATCAAGCATGTAAGAGCCAGGCCAGGAACACTATGTACAGACACAGGAAAGATAAAAATAAGGATAAATCATTAAAGGGGATAAACTCGACATTGTTTGCTGTCATTCATGTGGCATAACAAGGGGAGATGTGTTAAATCCCTGCAAGTAAGTTTTGGGATGCAAATGTAACCTGACAGGAAAGCTGTTTTCTGCAAGGTTAAATTTACTCAGATCCAACATACAATCCATTGATTTTCTTCTTACAGACACAAGTGCAACAAGGTAGAAACTTTCCGCTAGTGACTAGCACACTGAAGGCGAGTAAGAAAAAAATAAATGTGAGAATTTTATTCTGTATGTAAGTGTGCAACTGCCATCATATTCCACCCGTTCATTTAGAAATGTTGTTACTGTACAAACTCATGAGTCCTTTAGTCTCACCCATGGCCCTGGACTTTGCTTGCCTAGAAGCAATAGTCAGATTCAACTTCGTTAACATGTATTTTTGACTTTATAATTTCTATTTAAAAACTGCCAGCCCCTCTGGCCCTCTCCTCACAAGAGTGCCACCCGTCTGAAATTGGTGCCACCACAGTCACACAGACCTTTCCGGATGGTTGGGGCGCAGTGGTCACTTTGATACCACGAGACTCTGTCTTCTGTGCTCCTGAGCCCCCTCCCCGCTCGCAAAAAAGCGTTGTGTCACTCAAAGGATCTTTAACTGTTGGGAGGAGCTCATGGATATTTTTATTCTAGAAAAAAACCTACTGTTGAAAATGCCACAACTATAAACAATTAAAAAAAATTCAAAGGAAATTTATCAATTCCTCAAACTTTATAATGTCTTTCTTACTCGTTAGAGTCAGCATATTGCGCTTTGCTGATCCTCTGCAAGAGTTCAAAGCTACTGGCTGCTTCCCAACTTGGCAACACCTTTTACATCAGTTTTATTTATATCTGACACAATGCAGGTGAATCTAATATCTTCACATAATTCTGTATTCTACAGCACTATGCGTTTCTATGCCAGTAAATTTTGGGATGCCCCACATAAAAAGGCCCTATTTAAGCTGAAGCTCACGCCCAGCCCAGAGGAGGGGGGCAGGAACGGGAAGCGCAGCCTCCACCACGGACAGACCAATGTTCAATGCCATCTTTACAGCCCCATCTCCCTCTCCCTGCTGTGGGGAAAATCAAGGGCATCTGTGTAAATACTTTGAGACACCCTCACAAACGTACAGCTAAAACATATGGTTCAACACATAGTTAAAAAAACACTTTGCATGGGGAGCCACAGAGCAAGTCTGGTTTTCTTCAGCATTGTTTTGGCCGTGAAGTTCCTTTAAGGTTAGCTCAACATGCCCTCTGTGGAGCTGATCGCTGCTTCACGCATAGATGGCTACATCAGGCTCCAAATCTCTTGGCTCCAAACTAAGATGCTATTTATAGATCCCCCTTAGCCCTCCCCACCTGCCTTCCACACAGGCTGAAGTATCAACTCTGAAAATACAAAACTCTGTTCAAGCACAGAGACGAGAACAGAGGGGATGTAAAGTAGTTTGGACATTAAAGATATGCTAAGATAGATTGTGGCAGGCAGACCGAGTCCCTGGGGAACAATATTTTGACAGCAACCTTCCAAGAAAATTCTGAAGCGCGATCCATATAATCAATACTATACTCAAACACCTTTTTCCATCCATCTGATCTACAAGTACACTGCCAGAAAATCAGATTAGCTTTATTTCATTAACCCTGCTAAAGGCAACACTTACATGACTAACTCAATACGGGATGCTCACCAAAGTGCTCTCCGAAGGTGGGTGATGAAGGAGGCTGGGGAGGCCTCCCATCCCTATCACTTGGCTACCACCACCTGCCACAGAGAAAATAAATGGTAATTGGCAGCCTGGCCATGCCGCAGACCGATGGAGTTGTCTGGGGGAAACTGGACTGGCGACTGCCTGCAGATCAGCCGGAGTCCAGTTCCCCTGGGCAACCTTCAGCTTTGGGGAGCCTTCTATCTTTGAGCTGACACCTTGGTGGTTACTTTCTTGGCTTATTCCTTTGTTAATCAGGTTGTGTAATTTCCTTTTCTTCCACTTACCATCCTCCTGGCTCAGCTCAGTGCATGACTCAGTAAGCCTGGCTTAATCATCTTCATTCTGAATGCTGAATCTATTTCATTGCTGATAAAGTTCTTGCTGACCAGCTCCTACAGTAAAAATATCCAGAAAGGAAAAAAAAAAGTGGGACTTCATCTTGGGGTTGTGGGTATTTTTAAAAATTAACTCCTATGCTATAGCACCTTTCAAAGCAGCAGCCAAAAGCAGCAGGGGCAGACTGTTTTATAAATATGTAAACCACGTGACCTTTTAAAAATACATACTTTACATATCAAACTGCGAAGATAGAGTAAAATTTAGATATTCTATACCAAGACTGTTGGGACATTTGCCTTTTTCCTAAGGAAATGACTGCCTTGTAGCTCACCTTCTATAGTGCACAATTTTCTGGCTGTGCAATTCGTTATCCAGTACTCAACCTCCTCAATAGTCTAATGCTGATGTCCTTAGAAAATGAATTTTTTAATGGTCTTGATGAACGTGTGTTTTGTGGCACCTGAAAACGGATGCAGTATATTTCTAGGTTAGATGCACATTTCACTTATTGAGCCATACAATTCAGTAGCTGCGGCTTCCTATGTGTTGAGATGGAAAAATAATTTAAACAGTCATTTGCCTGACAAGATACAATTATTCGTCCTCCTACGTATCCTATGAGTACAAAGTCAGGTTTATAGCTTGCTCTTGTACTTCACATCTTTCAAAAGCCAAGGAACTGGGGGTGCACTGCCTTATCAATTCTTGGTGGGTGAGCACAAGACTTGTAGTGTGTGTGTGTGTATATATACACACCTCTTATAACAAAGGCTACGGGATATACAAAACAGCATGTGCTTTTGTTAAGCTGTTGCTACAGACAGGAAAAGAAGATGGAAGGGGAGGAGCAAGCAAGCCCCTGCTTGACATTGATAGGTTAAGAATGAGGTGTAGGGGGACCTGTTCTGCCACCAGATCTGACCCGGGCAGCAGGAGATGGGTCTTCAGTTTGACTTTCTCACAGGGAAGGCACCAGTCCTGCCTAATCGGTGCTTCCACTACTTATGCAGGTTTCTGATAAAGAAACCCCAACCTATAGCCAGGGATGCTATTCTCTGAAAAATATTATTACGTTTGGAACTGCAGAATAATTTGGCTGCCTAAAACTGGGCTTCTGCATTAAAACAGCTCACCTTTTAAAGTTGCTATGCCTTGGCAAATCTAAGAAAAAGTTGAAACCATTGGGCTTTGCTCTTCCTTCTAAATAGACACATAGTGTAACGGGGTAACTTACTGCAGCTCTGCTGACTTCATTGAGCACAGAGGGTTTGGCCATCTCGACAAACGTTTACGTAAAGACAAATTATCCCACAGGTCTACTCATGTTTCAGCGTGTGACAAGTGCACGTGCATCCTGCATCTCTGGTACACACCCGTCCCTGCCCAGCACAGCTCCCCGTGCCGCGGCAAGACGCAGGCAGTAGATGACTGACATGGCATGGGGACACGGCTGCGACAGGGCCACCTTGCCTGAGCCAAGAAAGAGGAGAGACAAGGGGGAAAGCATCTGAAGTCTCTGTGAAATCATCAGACGCAGCGCTGTTTCAGAGGGGGCACCCTCGGAACATGCCCGTGTGCCGCCCTGAAACCCATTAATGCACTTCATTAAGTATTTACACACCGTGTGTAAACAGGTAGGGCACAACTCGCCCGTCTCTTGTGGGCCCTGTGCCATTCCCGCTGAAACCCGCGGGAGCTAAGCTACCTCGGGACAAGCCCGGGGCGCTGGTTTGGGACCCTCACCATGGGGTGTGCTGCAGGTGGGGAGCGCTCCCGGGGGACAAGATTTGCTCCCAGCTGCCATGGTGGGCCAAGCTCTCCCCACCCTTCCCTGCCACCCACTTCTGGGCTGGATCAAAAGTTTTCTTTCTTTGCCAGCCTGATGAGCTTCGTGATTACCCCAGTCCGGGGAAAACAGAAGGTAGTGGCTGGGGCTGTTTAAGGACAGATTGCTTATAGCCGATCTACGCTACATTTTCTCCAATGCTTATACGAATCAAAACGTAAACAAAGTCTCTCCAACTGAAAAAAACCCAAACCCTTCATTTTACACAACACAAATTTTTGTATCTTGAAGTAATTTTTAAAGCTCTTCTGTAGAAATGAAGTACAAGCTGAAGATAGAACCATCTCAAAACGAAAAGAACTATACTCCCTTCTGAAAGTTCCCTTTCCCTTTAGCTTCTGAGGGTTTTTTTCCTTTTCAGGAATCTGCAGACTGCTTTACTCAAAGAGGACTTACATTTTTCAGGAAAAATGATATCTTGTTTCAAGAAAAGATCATCCACCTCTTTAACCTGGGAAGCAGAAAATAGGATCTTCTTTCCAGGTATTTCTGTGGCTGACAGCATCTGTAACTGGCTTTCTGTGTTCCTTCTTGCAAGAGAATTACTGAAGAATTAAATCTCATACAAACGTGTCAAGACAGCACTACAGCCCAATGCAAAATATTATACATCAAAAATAAAGCATCCTTCCACCCAGGAAAGTATTGTGATTCTAGAAAAGTCTGACAGGGATCATTAATGATTACAGCATATAGCAGCTGTAGTTCTGTTCCCCAGAACAAGCCAGCTTGCTTTCTTCACCTGTGATTTGAAATTTGATATAATTTTCAATTTTTCAATGCTCTGAGAGCAGTTCAGCTGACTTTTAAAATTCATTTCAAGAATACAGTTCAATTTAGCAAGTAATTTGCAGTAGACCACCCTTCTGATTGCAGTGCTTTTCTGCCCATTGCAAAAAGCACAAAGAGAAGAAGGCAGACAGCGGCATTAGCGACCCCACATAATCCGCTCTAACACAAAATGTGATTACAAGTGGATACGTTAAAGTGCTGAGATGCCAATTAGCTACTTCGATGCAAATTATTCTTTTATTTATAGTGTAGTTCTTCCTTAGACCTGAAATTGCTGTAGCTCTGATGCTAGCACCAAGTCATGAGATAAATGAATCACAGAGCCAGATTACTGCATCTGCAAAGACTGTTATGTTCTTGGGTCTAACCTGATGCTACAGCGCTTGCAGAAATCTACGTGTGTGCGCATGCATTTGTCCGATGAAGCAATTCCCAAGGGAGTTTTTGGTGGAGCATCTCCTGCGTGCTCGCCGTGCCGTGCCTCCTGCACAGCCCTTACTCACACGTGCGACTAGAGCCTCGGGTCCATCAAAGAGCTACACATCCCTCGCCTTCTCTGCTCCTCCTGGTGAGCCTCATAGGGACCTTGCAGTGGGTTCACCCCTTCCCAGGCACTTCAGCATCTCCTCCAAGCCCGGAGCTGAATCCCATCTCACCACAGCAGGCAACACAGCAGGTCGGTGGGGCAAATGCCAAGTCTACCAATGTCACCAGAGGGACCCTGGATCCATGATGCTTATCCATCAGTTCCTGCTCTATCAGACCAGTCCAGTTACCGGTCCCTATGTTCCTGGCACACCTTATAGAAAACCAAGCCCATAATTTAGCAAACAAGAGCCACCAAAGAGAAAACAGGCTGTGTCATCTTTAAAGAGAGACGGCTAGAGGCTTTCCAGAAAAATCTGGAGGTTTTTGCTCTCTGTTGTTTTTTTCATGACACCCAAACTGGAGCCAAACCCACATGGTCGGCTTCCTGCACCACCACGTCAGCTCTCCTGGCCGTGCTCCTCTGCGTCCCATGGGAACACAAGCTCTTCTCACCTGCGACTCGGCACTCCCAAGTGCCGCCCTCCCCTTTCTGCACGGGCTTCCCGCACCGCCCCTGCCTGCACTCACCACACCAAACCCGGCAGATGTGTTCACCTCCAGAGACTCCAGGCAGCCATTTCCACCCGGTGATGTTTTCCAGCGCGTGCAAACAGGCAGGCTGGTGCCGTACCAGTTGTGATGAGATACTGGCTCCTGTTGGCAGCAACAGCTGCCTCTGCGCCATTAGTCATTCACGCAGGCACACATGGAACGACTGAGGGAACTTCGGAGAGACAGCAGCATAAACTGTTCTCCAATTTCCAATTTTGTTATCATCGTTCATCTGGTTTGCTTGCCTGTCCTGCCGGGGTGACTTCTTTCTGTGGGACTATCTGCCTTTCTCAACCTGATTGTGCAAGTGGAAATGAAATTCTCTTGAAACAGATTTATTAAAAAAAAGATTAGTAAGATTAGTTAAACTATAACTGCTCTGTGCCTTCCCTGTTGAAGGCAAAGAACTGTGCTACAAACAACAGAGCCAAGGACCAGCCCTCCTCTGGAAGCCTCTGACATTGCTCCATCTATTCTGATCCTACCTGCCGGTAAATGGATGGCAGCTTCTGCAAGTTTCTGTTGCTGTACATTCACATACATACAGAAAAAAAAAGGACTTTTGTGGCAAGCGAGACATTTCAAACACGTACAGTGCAGCGCTGCTTCGTTTCAGGAAGGTGGATGCGAGGTAACAGCTCTCACTGGCACAGCACACCAAAGGGGAGCTTCATTTTTAATGCTCCGAAGCTGTGCAATCGCTAGTGACTGCTCCGTGGTGTTAATGGAAAGACAGAGGTATTTCTAGCTCCCCCCCTCTAAGACTTTCAGAGCTGGTTTCCAGGAGTGCCTCTCGGTAGCCACTCTCTGAATTGCTCAGGCGATGGGTCTCCTGCCCTGGGGCTCTCTGAGAGCTTTCGGGGCTGCCTGTGGTTCTCCACCACGTGTGACCACTGTGACCTGTGTCTTCTCTTCCACACACAAACCCATTAGCAGGAGCATTGAGTGCCTTCACAGGAAACAAGTGTTTTCCCCAACACCAGAGCCGGAGGAGCATCAGCATGGCGCCGGGCTGGGTGATGCTGAGCAGTGCTTTGAAACAAGGGCAGAAAGGGCTTTAACAAGGAGAAGGGGCTTCTCACATGTGTGCTGCCCCACACTTCCCCACCTCTCCAGCCTATCTTACGGGCTGCTCCTGCTGTGCCCTCACTGCCACAACGTTTTCTGCTGCCTTCTTGACCCTGGCAGGAGGAGGAATGGCAGCCAGTCCCCAAGCTCAGCAACAGGAGAAGGGAACGGAGAGTGTTTTGGTGTCTGGGGACTGGGATAGACCAGGTCTAACCAGGAGCTGTAGATCTCACAGGAAAAAAAATCCTTCCACCTGAATCATGTTTACTGCGGCTGCACTGGAAACTGCTACCGCATGGCTGATGCTGGAGAGGGTTTAGCTCTTTTTAGAAACAGCTACGATCTTCCCCCCTTGCATTTTCTGCTGCCTGCTTTTGTTTCCAGCTCAGAAAAAAACCCACCCACAACCAAACCAAACCAAACCAAAAAACAACCAAACCAAAAGGCAAACAAAACAACAGCAAAGAAAGATCAAAACCAAAGCGCTGCAGGTCGGGAAAAGCATAGAGAAGGCAGACCAGGAGCTCCTGTCCTTCCTGTCTCAGAGCATGCGAGCAATCAATGACATTAAAAGCAGCAAACACGGAGCTGGCGTAAGGAAGCGCTGTTTCAGGGAACACGTAATTAGGCCAAGGAATGCTGTGCTGTGGATGGACATCCACGGCAAGGGCACAGCAAAATCTGAACAATTACCTGTATAACTACAGAGTTTTAATAGTTAATGATCTTGCGTGTGTGGAAATGATGTAACGTGGCATGTTCCCCAGTTTAAGCCAGTCGGGACTGTGAGAAACCCTCTTAGAAACATAGAGTAGCCATAACAAGCGAGGCTCCCCATTTGCTGAAGACCCATTTGACCAGCCGCACCATGGGCCTGGCTCTGCTGTAGCAACACGCTGCCCTTTTCCCTGTTAGGTCCCTACATAACCTATAGTTATACCTACGATGCATCAAGACGAGCACAACAGCAGCCATGAACCCATCCCGCTCCGCATCTCTCCTGCCTGCGCCACGCACCAGCACCTCTGGCTGCCACCACCACCTGGGTGCACCCGCCTTTGGGAAGGACAACATATGAGGGATGCTAAAACACTTAGGAGAGCATTTAGGAAATAGATTTGATTACCGTATATGCAAACTCCATTTGCAGCTTGAGTACACAAGGCTATTTATGAGAGGAGTTTGCTGCTGGAGATAATGAGGCAGTTTTCACCAAAGTGTAAATCTGCCAGCTGCTTGTAGGGGCTCACGACTGTCAGAGCACAGATCATCGCTACTGAGTGCTCTGCTAATGGCGTAAACAGTGATGATATTTAGAGTATTGTTTAACTGAGGGAGGAGATTTAAGTCACTTCTACAGTATTATCTAACGAGGAGTAAACCTCTGCAAATCACAACTCTGGCAACAGTCTGTAATGTCTTTAAGCTACATCTTTAAATTATGAATAATGCCTATTAAAAAATCATAACTCTTAGTTGTGGTAAGAATCTCCAGGCAAAGACACTGTCAGAATAATTAGAACCTAGACCATGAATGCAGTATCTGTCCTCATCCCATGGAACAGTTTGTAGGATTGGAGTACCTATTATAATAGCTTATTGCATCTCTTAAAACCAACACGCTGAAAAGAGCTTCCCACCAATGATTATTTTCACTTAGGAAGCAAGTTAAGCCCTTTCCAAGTCTATAGCTGAGTATCTGAGAGCATGAGAAATGAGTAGGATGTGCATTTTAAGTAAGTCCTTTATAACTCTGAGAAAATTATTTCCTCTAGGCAAAGATCTGCTTATCGTGCAGCAAGGTAACTTACTTTCAGTAACTTGAGGTAAGCATGACGTCTCCTTTCTGTCCCCATAGCCAAGAGGAGGCCCGTGGTCTCCCTCCCTGAAACCTCGCTCATATCTGTGTGTTTATTTCTGCAGCAGTGCAAGAGGTGTGAGAAAGAAAGCCTCTGAGTCGTCCCAGGTTATGTGAAAATTTACCAAAAGCCAGTTAGTTCAGCTTTAAAATGAAAGCGCACACTGCCCTCACATTGCTGAAGTTCATCAAGGCAGACATATCCCTAAATTTCAGTCAGAGCAGGAACACGGCGCACCCCAGTGTGCAATCTGGCACCACAAAGCAGGGACACCAGCATGGTGGGGCAGCACCAAGGCTCGACCGCGGGGATATTTCGTTCCGCAGATAGTGTGTGGCACTTGCAGGCTCCGGCGGTGGATGGGAAAAGCACCACGGCTCTGCTCGCCCCTGCCTCATCCATCCCCTGGCCAGGGGGGCTGGAGGGGGGGCACAGCAGCAGGTGCCAGGCATTTCTGTCATCACACAGACCAAAAATAGCATCTGGCTCTAATACAGGCTTTTTCTCTAACCACTTTTCTTCTAATCAGCTGCATAAAGACCAACCACCATCCGTGCACCACAGAGCCAGACAAATGCTGAGCAGGACGGCCAGGTCACTTAGTTAAGCTTAAGCGTTTCATCTTCTGACTCTGCCTCCAGGAGGGAGGAGTGGGACAGCCTCCGGCCAGGTTAATGCCAGAAGTGAATTAGCAGCACCATCCATAGGCTTGCACAAGGAAAGAACATCACCAGAGCAGCACCACACGAGGAGAGGAACTTCTGGCAGCTTAGCTCCAGCTTTGTGGAAGAGCAGGCAGGCTGCAGGCGAGCAGAGCAGCCACAGAAAGGGGCAGGTATCATTTTAGAATGCATTTTTTTTCCCCTAGCAGGAGTAAAGCCTGTTAAAAGTGGGGGACCAACGGCACTGAGAAATAAAGGAAGAAGGAAAACTGGCAGCAGTAACATGAGATTTCACATACCTTCTGTCAAGCAGCTCTCCTTCGGAAGAGAGAATCTCAGAAACCCCACTCCAGTGAGCAGCTGTGACAGTCCCATATATATGGGGTTAGCTCCTGCCTGCGAGGGCTGTCCAGCTGCATGGAAGCCTGTTTCTAAAGCTGTACCCACATCTGCCCATTTTTCATACATAACAGACTGTCTGATAGACAGACATTCTGATGGATCTCAATCCAGCATACTGACGCCGGTCAGGCACACCATGCTCGCTGGGGTCTGAGCTGTCACGCAACACCAACTGCAGCACTGGAGGATCCCTCCTGCACTGAGCCCAGTCCCCTGCTGTCCCAGGCAGCCACTTGGTATAACCCCATTCATCAAACAATCAACCACCGGGTCCTTGCAATGAATTACAAATGCAGTAGTCAGATCTATCCTCAGGTGGACCACAACACTCCTCCAAAGTGGGACCGAACCCTGGGTGAACATCATGCCCACCATCTAGAGGGCCAAATGTCCTTTTGCTCTCCGTTACCTTTTCCCAGGGACCCGCCATCGCTGACAGCACATGGTCCCACGTGGAGGAGCTCTGTGCCCCCCAGGTTACTTCGACCTGGAACAAGGGTGAAAGGCTTCCTTGAGAAGAGGTACTGAGTGTTCAACCCTGTGCAGATGTGGGAGAGTCAGTTTCCTGTGGAGTGCTCCAAACATCAGACTGGCATGCCCAAAGGCATCACTGATGGTACCACTGGTACCTCAGAGCCCTGGAGGTAAAACTTAAGTACCTGTGGGTTTTCCAGCACACACAGAAAATAGACCAGCACCACTGTGGGACTGTTCCAGGCTGCCAAAGAAGGTGCTCCACAGGTTGTAGGTATTGGTAGCTATCAAGGATGCCAGGATTTTTGGATGTCTTTTGTGTGTAGTCAGAGTCCCAGCTTGACCAGTGTATCTTTGCTCAGGGGATTCAAGTCATGTTTACCTCTCCACTCTCTGCTCCAGCTGATGGGGAGATGCTGACGGAACAGCAAGTGTTTGCAGGGAATCCTGTGGTCTTTGAAATCTGCGTAACTGAAGTTTGCAGCTCATCATCCTACAAGAACGCACCTATAATGAGAATATCTCTTAACCAACATATAATTTAATAGGCTGCATTTACCAAAAACTACCAACATTAAAATGAGACAAATCAGCAAACGCACCAGCTGCACCTCCCCCTCTGCACAGCACGCGAGATAGCCACTCTTCCTTTCCAGCAGCTTATTTCCCCCGAAGCAGCCAGCTGTCTACAATGTCGAGCTCATCTGTTTTGAACATTAGCTCTCTCTAATTCTCACTTTCTTGGTGGGCCTTTGCCATAGAAACCTTCCTTAGCAACAGGGAGGCAGAGCAACAGCGGCTCCAGCCAGAGGCATTAATGAGGCAGCCCCGGTCCCTCTGTGCGGCACAGCGCCTCATCCCCCACCTCCCCAGCTTACCCTTTCCAGCAGGGCATAACCAATGGGTGAGCATTTCCAGCAGAATCAGGGTGCGGAGCAGGAAGGAAAGAGCTGTGTTGGAAAACTGTTTGGGACCACACTGAAAACACCCTTTGATTAAGTACTCATGGCCGGTATTATGACCCAGCTCACCCCAAGGATTTCTTGCATCCGTATAGCCCTGGCACGCCAAGGATGATCGCGGACGTTTGTGGCCATGGGCACAGGGGGTGACAAGAGAAGCTAGAGGAAAGCAGGGAGGGGATGGGATGTGGAGCATAACACAGGCACAGGAGCCACTCTGCCTAAGTGAGAGAGAAACAAATAGAATCGCTCAGGACACTGAAAACAGCCCTGTGAGCTTTGTGGGGAAAGAATACCCTGACCACAAGCCCCATCCTGCACCATCACTCATGATGCTCACCCCCCAGCATGGTCTCTGGTGTATCTAAGTCTAGGGGTACTACTGCTGTCAGGGTGATGCTCCGATGCCCTAGCTCTATTCCTACTGCCGATTCCTGCT
>NW_009646736.1:2997920-2998134 GCF_000708025.1 Charadrius vociferus | reverse complement strand
GAAAATCGGTATTTGCCTCTCTGATGGGAGGGAGGCTGTAAAGAGAAAACCAGGAGGATTTGTGATGTGCTGCATGAGTAAAGGGGCAATCCCTCATCCCTGTACCACCACTGGTAGATGGTATGCAGAAATGCAGGGAAGGAGAGCTGGCACTTCAAATTCCTAACCAAGTGGCATCCAGGCTGTAAAAGAAGTGGTGATGGATCAGGACAGC
>NW_009646736.1:2930254-2997888 GCF_000708025.1 Charadrius vociferus | reverse complement strand
CCCCCCCCCGGTCTGTGCTTTTCTGTTTTCAATAGCTTTATTTTGACAGACAGATAAAGCAGGATGTGTGTTGCTCTGAATTTTCCACGTCTTTCAGGGAAATAGCTGACTGCTGCTCTGCAGACAGAGGCAAGTTGGTTCTGCCTGTGCTGCGAAGCAGATCTGAAGTGGAAACATCTCGCCAAGGATGGACAGCCCAGGTCCAGAGCCAAGCTAAAGCCAGTGCTACCCGCTTCCTTTGCAGAACCTGCTTGCATCCAGCCAGCTTGGAGGCCAAGTGTCCCAACAAAAACCCTCCCCAGCTGCACGCTCTCTGAAGAGCCAGCACAAGGATGTGCACGTACGAGTATTGAGATAGGCACTAACCACCACGGCCAGCTTGAGGAACCTATAACTTTATCTTTCCGTTCTCTGACTCATCCTGTCACAAACACACCACGCGAGCACTGTGGTGCTGCTACCAGCATTGCACAGTGACTCACTGGTAAACCTGCACTGCTCTTCCTTCCAATCCTCCCTGCCAGATTTTTCATTATCTGCCTGCGGGATAATCATCTCGAGGAAGAGCCCCGGTGGCCTGCAGCTCCAAACACCTCTCCTCTGCTTACCTGTCAGCACCAGGACATAATTAACTGCTAGCAGCTGGCCTGAATGCGCAAACCTGGCTTGTAAGGAGCAGGGAACAACCAACTCACCCAGCTTGTCCTATTCGGTGGGAGCAAATACTTTTGTCATTATGGGTTGCAGAATCTGCAGTATTTTTATTCCATATAAAATCATACTCAAGCAGGAAAACACTTTTCTGTTTGTTTTTTTTTTCTGTTTGTTTGCTAGTTAGTTTTGCATTTTAATGTTTTCTAACGTTTATCCAGCAACAATCACTTCTGCTGTAAGATGAGCAAGCATTTGTTTATGCCTCTGACCAAAACTCTGGCCCTGAGAGGGTTCAGATTAAAGCACACTCATTCAACGCCCAGTTGAAGAACCACAAGCTTGACTAAGGGATTTATTGGCTATGTTTGATCTCAAAGACATTTGGAAACCCAATTATATCAAAGGCTGCAATTTATGAAGTCTATTTTCTCCTAATGTAAAGACATGAATCTAAATTTTTAGATGAATGCTTGCTGAATTAAATAAAGGAATCTAACACCTTTTATTACACATGCAAGCATTCTCACACGAAGCTATGAGTAATTACACATAAAGAGTTCACAGAAAAAAATCAAACATGTTAAAGGTTAACTGTAATGTTTCTTTCACCATCAAAGAAAGAAAGAATTAGAATATTTTTTCTAATATTCAAGACAGAATATTCTCGACATCAACTCAAAAGTGAATATTAGTTCCTAAGAAACAGGCCACCCCCTGAGCACCACAGATAAGACGCACAAGACTAAGCAGTGCCTAATTCCCAGGAATCTGCTACTGGCATGTGCTCAGGTAGCTCCACTCAGGAGCAAGCAATTAAAAAAAAAGGACCTGCCTTCCAATCTGGTTTATCCCCTGGGTCTCCACGTGCGCAGCAGGTAACCCTAACGGCCCTCTGCTTCTGCGGAGGAAGGGAGCTCTGCAGAGCCACGTGTGCCCGAGCCAGCGCTTGCCCTCGCGGGGAGTCAGGCGAAGAGGGCACATGGCAGAGACAGCCAAGAGCTTCGTTTTCTGCAGGCAGGAAAACTCCTGTTTAATGTACACAATGAAAAACCTGTAAATGCAAACCAACATAATGCCTATCCTTAGTGTTTTGTCCTGATCACAGCCTCCTGAAAATGTTGTGGTTTTTTTTTTTCTCCAAGAAACATTAAAAAAAAATAATCATGGTCTATGACTGTATTTGGAAATAATTTCTACCATTTAAATTCTGATAAAAGAAAACCACATTTCTACTTTATTCTTTATATTTTTGGCACAAGGAAGGAATAATTCCTGGTTTGCGTATAAATTGGCAGAAAAAAAAATCATCTCCCCCATCTATGAGTTTTAGATTTTCCTTTATCTTTTTTTTTTTTTTTTCCTTCTCTGTCACTACTAAGTTCTCTTGAGTTTTCAGTTTACAGGCATGTAAGGTATCAGCAATGGTACTTTCTCCTTTGGTATGCCAGCTGGAAAGAACCGTATCTTCATGGGGAAATAGGAACAAGGTGCATTTCCCTCCGTTCCCATTTATCTTGCAGGTGCCCTTCGGGAGCTCTGCAGAGGACAAGCTCTCGCAAGCAGATGGCTGAAAGCCTCCATGCAGGACAGGAGAGAATCCCCACTGCCTCTTCAGCTCTCACACTCTTAATCACAAAATAAGATGAACTCAGCCCTCTTAACCTATTATTGTCTACCACCAAATTAGGTTTCATAACTGGGTTCATAACTGATTCCCAATAGGAGGGTCAGGAAAGTTCACAGCAACCCACAGCTTCCATGCACGCAGCTCACACTTTCTCCACGACCTGAGTACCAAATAAACAATTTAAATAGGATTTCAGTGGAAACCTGAGTAGCAGAAAGGAAGTAGAATGAAAATGGGGTTCATGGATGCAGCTGCTCATCCCTATTTATCTCTCAGTTTTGACCTTTGGAAAGGAGAGATGGAAATCGCAGCTCGATTCATGGCAGCACTGATGGGGCTACACAACAACTGGAGCACATACCATGTTGGACAGTGCTTAGTGTCCCTTGTATGCATTAAGCCTTGTGTTAGATGGGAAATCTCATTCCTTGCAGATTTTTGGTAACTACACAATCCCACCACATACTTGCATGTACTAAACAAAAAAGTTACACTGATATCTGCCTGACTTTTTACTGTCCTCTGCATATCTCTCCATCACTCACTTTCTCAGGTACCATTTTATTCAGAGACAGCTACAGTTGTTGTCGCACACGCATGAAGCAGAGCAGCAAAGCAGCCAGGGCCCACATGCCATGGTGATGGCAGCAGTGGAAGGGCCTGGAAAGAAGTCTGCCCTCTCAGCAAGAATTCCTTGCTCCATAACAGCTCAAATCTGTTCAGCACGTCCAGCAAAGTCCATCAGCTTCTGCCGTGCTAGAAGGACACAGGTTTGCAGGGAGACGGGCGGTAGATGTAGCCATGAGCCTCTGTTTCTTCATCAGTGATTAATCAGACAGTTGAACGGAGCAGTTTGCTTTGGAAACTTTAAACAAAGACCAAAACTTCCCCCAAATGAAGTTGATGTATTAAGTGCACTGGGCAGAACCTATTTTTATCTCTTAATTTTTTTAGAAGCTGTATTGAAGACAGTAGAAACGTCAACAGCCACATTCCTCCAAACTGCTCTGGAGCTTTTCTAAAGAGCTGAGATGCCAGCACAGCTCTTGTGCAGCCTTCCCGGAGCACTAAGGAAGCTCTGTTCCCCCCACCACCCACCTGCCAGCCCTTAACCAGGCTGCAGACAGCTCCGAGAGAGCAAATCTTCCTTGCTAGCCAGGAGGCTTGCTGGAAGGTGAAAGTAAAACCTAAAGAGCACTTCAAAGTTGAGCCTGACTTCAAAGAGCCCTGCTGGGGGACCTGCACCTGCAGCTTTTCATGTTTTTGTGCTATGTTTGATTGTTTATCATTAAACCATTCATTCAGCCAGCTCTGCACAATAAGCCCTTTAATGGATCTTAGGCTGAAAAGAGTTCAGCCTGCAGACATAAAAAGTTAAAACATAATCTGTCTTGCTTAAAGAAAGCTTTGATATACCTTAAAATACCATATTTTCAGAGGTAGTTACATATTCAGCCCTTTTTCCTTCCTGTGGGCTCTTCAAGACTTAATAAATCTGTGAGCTGCTATTGACCAAGCACAGCAGGTGCATGTATTGGAGCATCTTGCTGGAGACCAGGATGAGAAAACCAGCTCTGACAATCTACTGCTGCAGCACCATGCACAGGGTCACATGGGAAAGTCTTCTCCGTGTTTGAAGTCTAGGAAGCTCTACTCATAGAAACGTCTACAAAATTTTCAACCAGCCTAATTCTCAATGAATCGGTGAAACTTCTGATTTATACCATCAAGGACTTGGCTCAATCTCATTAGATTTCAAGAACTAAATTGAAATACGTAAAAAACCTTCTTGGCTATCTGCCCATCCATGTTATATAGTCTCCTTTACCATAGTATTGGAGTGCTTCATGATTTCTAACATATTTATGCTCACAGTAGCACCACTGGGATGGAGAAATGCTATTTTCTTCCTTTTATAGGCTGGAAACTGAGGCATAAAGACACTGAAGAGTCTGAGCCATCAAAGAATACGGGACCCATAAGGACCAGGCTCCAAAACCAAGACTCTCAAATTCACACCTCTCAGTGTTCCTGAAAACCCACCGAGTCCTTAGTCAAAAGTTTGTCTCTAACACTTGGTGCCATCATCATACCTTCTGCGTATCAGAGTGCTGGAAAGATCACCCATCAGAAGGTCAGTGCTCAGGACTGAAAAGAAATGAGATGTTCTGAAATTACGAAAGCAAATCAAATCAGAGAATGCGGTTCAGGGCAAAGGGGCACATCCACATTTATTTTTCCTCTTTGGACCATGCAGAAGTCTGCTGATTTTCTCCCTCGGCATCAGCAGCGCCCAGGCTAGCACGAGTCTACTGGAATATTTTAAACTGCGTTACCTTCTCAGACACTTAGTGGGCAAAAGAAACAGAAAGTTATAGATGAAAGGGATATTATGTGGTTGTGTGACTGTCACATAATAGAACACTCTCTCTGAGTAATTGCATAAAAAGCAATTTTGTGGGTTTTATTGAATAACTCAAGATAATTTAAACTTCCATAAAAGGATAGCGAAAATAAAAAATAACTCTTTTACAGGAAGACACCCCCTCACATAAAGAACGCTAGAGGCACAACATTTATGAATGTGTTTAAATTCTAACTTTTCCAGAAAACATTGCAACACTTTAAAAGGAGTGGCTTTTGTTCAGCCTAAGTATTTATATCATAGCACACAAGTTCGGAATGTTGTGCACATATGATATGTAGCCACAGTCAGTGCACAAGTGCTACATATAACATAACAGAAAGGAAAAGCCCAGTTCTAAAAAACATTCCTGGCCACACAAGAGAAGGGGATAGGAAAAACTTCTTTGTGCATCAAGTCTGTCTCCTTGCTACCTACATCACCTACCTCCACTCGTACACTTACCAATTTAAAAATCAGACAGATTTTTGCTCCAGATACTCCTGACAGAGGGCTGTTGCAGAGCCATACCAGGGCCTTATCAATGCCACATAAAGAGCCAAAATACAGAAGTTACATACAGTTACTACTTTTCTTTTTTTTTTTTTTTTTTTTTAAAGGGAGTAATAGCATCAAGAGATTCAGCCACTTACCCCCATCTACCCAGAATCTCCGTGGAGATCTGGAGATCCTGCCTCCCAGCCCTCTGCTTAGCCAAGTAATAACAGAAGTTATTAAACATGCCACTGAAGATGAAAGCACTGAAAACGCACCCTGAGACACAGTGTCCAAATTTAGGCACTGTTTGGTTCTCTGGTTTATTTTAGTTCCTTTAGTTTGCCCTTTTAAAGGAAACATCAACATGATGTTTCTCAACGTGAGGATTTTGTGAGCAGTGCTATTGTTAATCTTGCTAAGGAAAAAAACCAAAACAAACAAAAAAAAAAATCCCGAGCAAACAATGACAGGCATAATTCAGTTCAGTTCTCGCAAAACCCATATACCGTGGCAGGCAGCCAGTTTCTGATCTCATTTGCGCTGGGGCAAAGCCATAGCAACGGCACTGCTGCAGCGCCAGAGCAGCTCCCGCCGTCCGGGGCTGGGCAGCCGGCGGAGCCTCCCCGGGTGGCAGTTCGCAGCACGATGCAGACAGCTTCTCTTGGCAAACGGGAAAGATCTAGATTGCTACTCGGAAATGGCAGCAAGGCGTTTATGTATCACAAAAAGATTTTCCTGTCTCACATAGGCATTTTGCTGTTAAGATTTTCAAGCAAATGCTAGAGAACCCAGGTAATGGTTTGGTTTAGGCTTTGATTTTGAGTTAGAAGGTTTCAGAGATGTGTTTCCGCTCTTTCTTAGGAAAGCAGGCCATGAGACACCAGAGTACTTACGCACCTGCTTCAGCCAGATGTCAGCCAGACTTTGCCGGGTGCTCGGGGGCAGAAGGATGCCGGGGCCAGGCCCACAGCCCCCACACCCCCCAGCACAGCCGCTTGGCTAAAGGCAGTGTACGGAGCTGTCAGGGTGCCCTGCAGACCCGGCATGTTCTGTCCTGGGCAGTGACTGGTGTCAGCCGGGAGATGTTCTGGGGAGTGCGGCAGTGCTCAGTGCTGAGTCAGACCGAGGGGGAATGACTCACCCAGAAACGTCAATGAAAGACGATATTTCTTCTCTCCAGGCTGCCCTTGTGCCTGCTTTTCATCCTGAAGAGCAGGGTCCCTTTGCACCTTTCCAGATAGCAGCTGAACAGTTTTTAACAACACGGTTTCAAAACGCTGTTCTTTCTCGATGCGCCTCTCGCAGCAGATGCTTTGTTGTGTGCCTGCGACACAAGACACTGTGTGCCATTGCAGCAGCAGAAAGTGCAGCAGGAACCACAAAGGCGGCTGGATGTAAACCAGCGCCAGGTTTGGGAGGGGGTAGGCTGGCTGCTGGAAGGGCAGAGAGTCTGACTCCCACTTTTGCACAGCAAAGGGCTGTGCACTTGTCCCCTTCCATCCACCTCCAAACCACTCAGCGACTTGCTGTTTGCGCTAGGTCTGAGGTGGGAAGAGAGGGCAGGTCGTTAAGCACATGCAATGATTACGTGAACGTGTCTAATAGAACAAGTTGCTATTTTTCATACTTCGTGCTTTCAAAGAAATCAAGCTTGTGTATCATTACAACAGAATAAAACACAAACACTCTCAAGAGACACAGACACTGTCATTAACTTGCTGTTCCTGCCCCTCGCTGAGCCCTGTAGCCTCGCAGTAGTCACTAAATGATGGGCTTACTTTTCAGGTTCTTCGCTCCTGAGACCTTGCACATACTTCCCTGTGTTTTAAAAGATAGAGCTCACGTTCATCTGGGTCCATCCTCTCAATTCAAGTAATCTTCCAGGATTTTGAAGGTGGTAACTTCTTTTTGAATAGCCTTATTACATCGATATGTAGCATTTGCTCCTGTTTCCCTCTACACAAGTAAGGGACACCATCTACAAATACAGTAAGAACAGGAGAGCTACATAAGAAATAGAAAAAACAGGAACTGAAGAGGATATCTATGTCACAAACAGGGCTGTAAATCATGGCTTCAGTCCCAAACCAACTAAAATTGTTGAAACACCTCATAGGCCCACAATACGGTATCTATCTGATATTGCTTCATGACCCCTTTTACTTGACAGGTCTGCAGAAAAAAAAATATCTTTAATTCTCAACGGTCAAGCTTAGGTGGGAGACTGAAGAGAAGGTGACTATAAGAAAGTTGACTCTAATTCAGGACCTAATAACATTTAGGTTAGAAACACCAAAAGTCATGGCTTATTTGCGACAATCCAAAGAACTGGAAGCATATCCTACCTTTCTGGTGATACTGGGATGTTATTTTGCACCAGATTTTAGCGGTGGTGCAAGGAACGAGACATTTGCCTGCGTAATTTCATCCAGAACAGAGGAAAGAGCAAACCCCAGTCTCTCCATACAAGCTGTGGCCCTACCATGTACTCGCGCTCTATAGCACAACGAGAGACCTCTAATCTTTCCATCACAGTGCACAACTGGGCTTTGAGGGAATGTCCTCTTGGTGCCTGTGCTGACATTGAGACTGTACTCAAGCCTAGTCAGTCGGAGGAGGGAGGACAGAGTGTGCCATGCTTCCTTGCATCCTCTTTTCTTTATTCTGCTCTCCTTAATTTAGATAGACTTGCAAGTGTGCCCTCACTGTGGGTCACACCTACCCACCAACACATTGTTGGGGTCCAAAGAGATCTTAGTGAGTTTGAACAGATTACAGCATTTTTCTTAGAGAAGACACAAATAGTTGACATTTTAATGGTATAATTAGCACCCATAAAACCCCTTCATTCTAAGAATAGTCACAAGAAACAGAAATACGGAGCGGGAGCTTATAAAATTTTATCAGTTTTGTCATCTCTTTGGAGAAAAACCTGCCAACTGGCCTCAATTTGTCATTCAAGAGTATAGTAAATGCTGGAAAGTAGATTTTCAGAACAGTTTTACTCCAGCCTCCTTAGAAATCTAAACAATTTTTGCTTGCTCTCTCTTTGAACAGCAAAGCTGAAGCATGAGACACCAGAAGTAAAAATTCTTTGGCTGATTAATAAATTAGCTAATTGCCCTTGGCTGCCATATCCAAGCATTTAAGTACAAAGAAGCAGCATTCAGTTATAAATAGAGTGGACCAGGGTACGGCATGTGCACGTTTGCATAAAGGATCTAAGAAGCTGATGAGCAGTAATTGGCACTAGCATTTGCACAGGTTCATTAAAAGCAAAATTCTACCCTAACCTAAATGAGTAGAATTTTGGGGAAAAACACCCAACTACGTGGACTTGTATTGACTGGAGGGCTGTTAAACACAAAGAGCACGTTTTACAACCGAGAATCAAAACTTAAATCCGAACTTACTTCACTCCAAAGCAGTGTCCTTTTGCTGCCGCTGCTTGGTCGCAAGCCACAGGGCCGCCCCATTATCCATCGGGCAAATTGATGACTGTCCAGATTAGTGAAGAGCAGCCTGCCACAGAGCCCCGCCACGCAGCCCTTGGAGCAAGGGCAGTGCGAGGCAAGGCTCTAGAGACAGTTACCTGCACAGCATCCCAACCTCCATGGCAATCAGTCTGTGGTCCTTTGCCTCATCGATGCATTGCAGAGAGACAGCGTAGGTTGGCCAAGCCTGCCAATTTTTCTACCTAAAATTTAGGTACTCCACGTTCAGTATTGCAATGCAACGTTCCCTTAGGTCCATAATCTTAATCACTTTTCTAATATTGTGCTGTTGATGTGGGATTTAGGTTTCTTTATCACTTTGGTTCTTATCTCCACTGTTCGGAGTGGGTAAATGCTTTTGGACTAATCCAAGTCATTGTTCTTTTTCTTCTCAGCCTAACACTCATCTCTATTCTGTGCATCTCTCTCAAGAGGAGAAGATGGTAGATTTGCCTGGCACAACAGTTAGGTAAACACACAGCATATAAAAGAGCCATTCAGTCGAAATAGCTTACTTTCCACTACAACATGCATTTTCCTCAGGACATCATGCTTCTAACCTACAGGCCAACCGTTGGTCCAGCTCTATGTGGAAAACAAGGTATGGCATAAGTGAAAATGAGCTTCTTGGGACCCATACATCCGCTCGTACTCCCAGCCATATATGGGTACACACCCATAGAATGAGCAAAGCATAGGTCCACACTGCTTCCCATTTGCATCTGTGAGCTAAGCAACATAGATCAGCTTGAAAAAAACCCAAAACAACTAATGGCCAAGAAATGCATTAATAAATCAATTTCACTATGGTGGCACTGAATTCACAGTAAGGGAAGGAAGCTTTTGGGAGACAATTTATTTTGATAGTTAGGAAATCGTCTTTGATCCCACTGGGAAGGCTAAAAGATCAGCTGCAAATTACAGTTAAAGATGTTGTAATGAAGATGAGCCGATATACGGCAAGGTGTGAGGATATGATGGTAAAGCAGACTGCATTTTTAACAGCGTGCAAAGGAAATTTGTGGGAAGGGCTTATGAGGAGAGATCCGGAAGATTAGAGCATGCAATTTGAGGCACGGGGAAAAAAGCAATAGGAAACAACAGTAGTTATTTTCAACTCTTTGCTGTGTTTATGAGATTTTAAGTGTTTTATAGACATTACTTCAAAAAAGGGCTTGGAAGGCTGCTTTCATTCCTGGAGTGGAAAAGATCACTTTAATTATTATCTCATTTCCAACTAAAGCTTAGACACTGTTTCAGAGGAAAGGAAGTGCTCAACCTATTGTGAGATATAAAACATCTCACCAAATCACCCAAAGTGGGACCATTTCAAGCTACCATAAATGCTTGCACAGATTTCCCAAGATGAAGAACTTGCTTGGCGAGAGGAAAGACACCATGAATACCCCTTCCTCTGGGACACGGGACAGCCCTGCAAAAGGCTTTGACAGTGTTCCCTAGGATGGGGTTCTTAGAAATTATATTGAGTGTTGAACACAGCCCCTTCATGGAGAGCTGATGGCACACTGCACACTTACCACAACATCCTACTTTGGACAGCAAAATCACAGTCCTACACTGGAACAAGCCCAGGTAGGAAATTAAGAATTTCATTGCTACCGGTAGAGGTACATTATTATTAACCTTTCTCGGAAAATACCTGATCGCCTATCATTATCTTAAATAATTCTGCATTTTGAAAGAAGACCAAATGTAGTTGAGGTGGTTAATTACCCACATGAAGTGAAGTAGCACAGCGTTCCTGTGTAGTCTCCCATAGTTCTGAGGTGCTCAGTAACAAACTGGAATAGGAACTCATTGCCGGTTTTCTAAAAAAATCCCCAACTTTTCAGCTAAAAGCATAGAGAGCCTGTGAGGAAAAAAAAAAAAAAACCACACAGGAAAACAATAGAAGAGTACTCTGCTGAAATTCAAATATCTCACATGTTTTTTTGAATCTGCTTGAACACAGTCATGTTTAAGCGCACAGCTCATCAAGCACAATTGTCTCATCCTGTGTTTTCCTCCTGGCAATGTGCGGTTCTTCCACTGCAGAACCCTGCATTGCAAGATGGCCCTTTGTTCCCTTGTTTCATCTTGAGAAACAAAACAAAAAAACCTCTTGTTTCCTTTAGGGATGTATTTTGTCATGCAGATTTTGAGGGAAACCAAAAAATGCAGATTCGCTCTAATTTAATTTGGAAAGCTAGTGATAACTTACTGCAAATATGTAGGGGAGAAATAGACTGCACCTTTTTGATACATGAGAATATAAGGAAAGGTGGGCTCAAACTAGAATGTCCTTGGCCAGCTCCAGATGTGAATACGTGTAGATTTCAAGCACAGGTTCGTAAGTGGGATTCTTGGCTAAGTTCAAACGCAAAGAAACACAAAGGCAAGGCATAAAGGTCCAGAGGAGAGGCAAACTTTTTAAAATCTTCCAGACAGGAAAGGTGTCAAAGTTGAGACCTTTACTTATTAAGCAGGGCAAAGATTTCACCCAACAAATAGGAACCCTATATGACACACTTTCATTTGGTCCACCACACAGATGTTCTCAGTATCTCCCTAAGTAACTGAGAGATCAGCTCATAACTTCCGCTCTGATGTGCCAAATCCCATCAACGCAAGAGCGTTAAATTCCACAACACCACAGCTGCGGTCAACACAGTTAAAGCTCTTAACAGGAGGAAACAGAACATAAATTGTGTCTGGCTTTTAGGCTTTCCACAGATCCAAAAGCACAGATCCCTTACGTTCATCACAATAGGAACGGCATGACTTTTTCTTTCAGAAAGATGAGAAGGTTGTTTTGCACTGTTACCAGCTAACAGTGTTGATATTTGCCCAGGTCTTAAGCTTCAAGGCAAGTTATCTTTGGAGATATAAGCTATTAGTCCAGGAAAGATAGTTATCCAACTTAGACTGATTAAGTTTTTTTTCTCTCTCTGTCATTCCCTTTGCTTCCAATACAGTATTTGTCTGCAAAAGTGCACTTCCCAAAAAGGTCATATTAATACTAGGCCAACACCTTAACTGGCCAACATCAATTAATTTCAATGCATGCATATCACTGCAGACCAGCTGGGAAACTAGTCCAATACTACACCTCTATCCAACTTAGACTGATTAAGTTTGACCTTAAAGATATATATTCCCTTCCTATTACTAGAAATCTCATGGCTCTGTAGGAAAGAGTCAACATCACAGAGTTATTAAATTTCTGCCTCGAGGTACAACTGTGAAGAATGGGTACTTAGCAACCAGAAACAGAGGAGCACAAGATGTTCCGTCCTAATGGCACATTTTGCAATGAAATACAAAAGCTCACATCAACCTGTAACATCTAGGCCAACACACCTGATCTCCACAAACCGCTCCAAACTTGTAACCGACAGGAAATGACCAGATTTAAAAGTCTAATGTGTCTGACAAACATAACTCAGCTCCCCGAATTCCTTGACATTTCTCTCCTTACCATCACCATCTTTTCCAATTGGATTTAAATGAGTAATCTCAGTTTTAAAAGGTTGGTTCGATATTTATGCCGGTTATTAAGGTCGAGGAGTCAAGAGATGGGAACGCTAATTTTTGCAAGCAGATTGCCTGACATTTGAACAAGATTGAAAATTCCATCAATATGGCACATTTTTCTTAGCAAAAAGTTCATGTAATTTCTCAGGCATTAATCAGCAGAAGTCAATCCTGAATGATGAAGAAATGACAACAACCTGGATGCTCTACACCACAGTCTCACTGGACTATTACCACAAATGGAATTACAGATTTCACAGCAGAAGACAAATTCAGCGCATCCTCTTGTACAGACCTCAGATCTGATTGGGGAAACTGTATGGGAATCTGCTTAATGGAGGCAACAAGAATTCAGGGATGCAGCTAAATGGCCATCACTAGAAGCCACCGCACAGGAGAAGGAGCAAAGGGGTTGGGGGAGGAACCTGCTGCAACAAGCTGTATCCATGTCTCCACCTCGGCAACACGAGATATGAAAAGGAAGGACTATTCTAGTCCCTGGACGCTGGGATGCCACCTGTCTAGTGAGCATAACTGTGTGTCAGAGGCAGCGTGCAGCAAGACCAACCCAAGCTTCTGCCTATTGCCAGACCAGGGCACACGAAGTGGTTTAGGCATCGGGACATGCGAGGACTGGCTGAACTTCAGTATTTTTTAGCTGCAGCTTTTTCAAGCTTTGCTGCCAGCAGGTGTGCTGCCTTTCCCCCTCAACCCTCTTTTCAGAACCTTCAGCCACATCAAACTAAAACACACTGAGAATCTTTTTGGTTTGGCAAGAGATGGGGAAACGCCCCTAAGTGTGTATTGTTCAAACAGTTACTTAATGAGTCTACTGACTTGTGTGGAGGCTGCAGCCAGAGGAAATAAAGGCTTTTAAGTCATCTTCCTGATGGTTCCTTAAATAGACACATAGCACTGTGGTGGTTCCTTCTTTACAGGAGGACATGTGAGTAACATCACAGTGCTGGGAATCACAGGTAAGCCCGCCAGCTCTTCAGCTGCACTGCAAACAAGGAACAAACAGGGAATACCAGGGAGGGAAATATATCAGACACCTAGGTGAGAATAATCTCAGGGTGAAGCCAATTAATCCTTTTAGAGACTTAATTTGAAAAAAGAAAACATTTAAAATTGTTCCAGAGTTTCATGCATATGTGAAAAGTTGAGGACTACTGCACTCCCTTGCTTCAACAATATTTTTCCTTTCCAAGATCCTCCAAGAAATGTATATGGTGTTGAAAAAACATTCAGTTAATCTGTACCATCAGCACATATAACAGAGGAAAGAAAAAAAAGGAAAAAAAAAAAGCTTCCTCTGGAGCTCCATATGAGTTTAAAAAGGAATGGAAGTTGCATTGTATGCAGCCCCCCCTACATATATCTAGTCATATTCTAGGGAAAGGAAGGTTACATGCATATGCTTACTGAGTCAATGCTCAATTATTGGCCATGTTTGAGGGTTCAGTAGATTCCAGGAGTTTGGGATATTTTTTTTTTGGTTGGTTTGGTTTTTGCTGATTTTTTTTTTTTTTTTAAATCTAGGAGCAGAATTTGGTTATATTTTAGCCAAAACCCAATAAACAGAATAATCACAAACAAAGCCTGAATATGATTGCTTCAATTTGTCCATTAAGTCCACTAACACCTTCAGAAAACTTCAGGAAAAAACCCCAAACTTAAATATAAATGAAGGCCATTTGAATTAAGAAACAATCAGCTGTTTTCTAATAATTGAATTAAAATATCTATATTGGTCCATTTCCATACGTCCGTTGTTGCGTTTGTGGGATTTATGAGCTCCCTCTCGTGGCCACGTTAACAATTATGGGCTGTTTTTTTCCAGCCCAGAACTTGCTGTAGATTAATGGGTGACAGGAAAGGGCAGTTTGTCATTCTCCGAAGCAAAAATTGATTTTAATCTCGGTAGCTAAATGAGTCACCCGAGCTCCTTTTTTTTTGAATCACCTGTCACAGCCGGTGGTAGATGTTTCTTTGATGCCTCGGGGCACACGGGAGATCAGCAGCAGTCATACCCCACTTCCTTAAGGCACCGTTGTAAGGGAGGTGCTCCAGTTGGTGGGCTCCTACATCTCCAGATGAGTATGGCAAGTGCTAAGGGCGGTGCTGCTTCTCGGGACAGCCTAAGAACAGGATGCCCTCCAAAAAACATGAGCTGCCCTTACCACACATGATTTCAAGGCTGTTTCAGTGAAGATGTGCAGCACACCACTAGCCAAGGATGGAGGTGACACAGGACAACCGACGTGCTGCTGACCTCTGCAGGCAGGCGCGCTTGGGGTGGCTGGCGGGGAGAGGACCAGCCCAATTCCTACTGGCTAATTAGTAAGCAGAAAAAGAAATAATTCAGCTACCACACCCTTCTGTAGAATAGGCTACAGGGAGGTAATGGGCCAAGAGAGCAGCAGAAATTTGCAAAACAAACCAAACAAATTTCTGAAACCAGAAGTTTCAGAGTTTGGAGGATGAGTTGAAAACTACTTTTTTAAAAATAAAAGGTCATACTGTGCAAGTGCATCATAAGAGTTCTGGCAATGGCTGCTTTTTAAACTGACAGAACACTATTTACAGACATGGTATCAATTTGCAGACAGTCATTAAAGGCATGACTGAGATTTCCCATCTATTTTTAACACAAGTAAAATGGGAAGACAAAAAAAAATTTGCTGTTTCTTTCATTCTACATTCATTTTTCCCCTCAAAGCAAACACATTGTCTCAGAAGACTGATCGTCCTCTTAACATTACAGGCTGGACTGCAGGTTTAGTAACTCGACCCTAGATAGATTTGGGTGGTGCACATGGCAATAAATGAGGTGTAGCCATCCAAATCCTGCAAAATTACTAATTTTGGAACCTTATTACTGAAATGTATTGCGGGCACCATGCCATGAGAATAAACGTACAGCCCTGCAGGCATTACATTAATAGATCCCCCATCGCTACCTTTTAACACAGGAAGTTTACTGAAGAAATATTCACTTATTAAAAAGAATTAATTTAAATTAATCAATATCATTTATTTTTCTTGCAGATCAATACTACCTAATAACAAGTCTATCTATATCTAGTGAAGTTCTGGACCATACGTGTCAGAAAAACAAATACAAATTTAATTTCAGATCATTTGTATGGGGCTTAATTACCACAATGCCATAGGCAAATAAGATGCTAAAATGTGCACATGGCTAAAAGTCTTGCTGTTCTTTTTGCACTGGCAGTTATCTGCTTGTAACGCAGAACTGCTTTTTCTAAGCTTATTGATCTATTTGTGCAAATAGTAATTGTAATGATTAGACCTCAGGCTTAATTTAAAAAGTGGTACCCCCAAACTCTCCCCCCCCCAATCCTATCCACACCCCCTCTCTCCCCCCCAGGACTGTGAAGGGCTTCTCATCGCATTCGTCAGACTTTGAACCCAATCTCCACGAGACAATCCCTTAGTCACAAGACTTGGTGTCAAGATGCTGCAATAACACGCAGCTTGGGAAGTTAAACGCTTCGCTTACAAAGAAAGAATAACAGCAAAGCTGCCTCAAAAGGCCCCACAACATGCTAAGCTGTTGTACAAACTGCAGTACAAGCTCAGTTCCTCCTGCAAGTAATTACTTCAGAGTAAACATTTTCATTTTTCAAAGGTCTCAAAGGAAGAAGAAAAAATAAAACCCAATCCACCAAAGAAGCGCAACAACCCACGACCCAGAAGAAAGCCCAGGGCTCTGAAAGGGGGACGTCAGATGGAAAGAGAACTCTGTGACCCCGAGGAGCTGCTGCCCATGGAAATCCCTTTAACACCTCCTACTGCCCATTTTCTGACGGTTGAACATTGCATTTCACCCTGGTGCAGCTCCCCGTCCCCGTGGCCTGGCACCCCATCACCCATGTGTGGGACCGACTGGGGAGTGCAGGATGCAGTCCCTGGGAAAGCCTTCTTCAGGCTGTCCTCCCCGGAGCTGTGACCAGAGGGGCAGGATTTGCCCTTTCACATGGGCACCTGTGCCCCAACACCACAGGAGCACCCAGCCCCGTTTTGTGCCCCCCCCCCCCAGCATCCCTGGGCAGAGGGGCAGCAAGGGGAGCTCGGCATCACCGCAGGCACCAAGGTACCCCTTGCAAAAATTTTCCTACAGCTGCATTATTCCTGTCTGGGGAACATCTGTTGATGCAAACAGAAATTGAAGGTTTTTCCCCCTTCAATCCCCCACCTTCCCCTTCCTGTATATTAGTGGTTGAGAGGGAAAATAGATTTTAGAGATCACTCCCACCACCAGATCCTAAACCACAGGTAATTCTGTTTATTTTGAGCTGAAAACTCGCGCAGCAGAGAAGAGTTTGATTTCAAGAGAATCTTAAGTGAAAAAGCGGTCCAAAAATGACATCTCAAAAGTACTCATTTCAGCAGACTGTGTGTCTAACTCCATCCTGTGCTAGGGACACAGTCTGCAGAACAGGCTTGGAGCAATGCGATCGCGACGATGGCTAGCACCGAGCAGTGAATTATGAAGTGCAGATGCAGAGTTTGGCTGAGACTTTCAAATGCTAAAAGGCTACAGTTGGAATCTGATTTTTGGAATTATGAGTGTTGAGAGCCCTTTGAAACCTACCCATTTTTGCACATTTTAACACTGCATACGTAGATTAAATTTTTTTTTCCCATTCTCTCTGAGGCAGAAAGAAATTAGGCAGACTAATAACACACACATTTTAGAGATAATGCCTTTGGGGAAACAGTACTACTCTGTAGCTAATTTACTGAGGGAGGTAAGTGATACTCATTCTTTACTAGCTGGCATGATATTTAAAGATGCTGCAAAAACCTAATTACATTATATGCTGTTAAGCAGATATAAGACTAAAACCTGTTTAATAGTTAAGCCTGTTGCTATAACAACCACATTTCAAGGACATGGATATACAAAACACATGCAACAACATCTGCATCAACAAAATGTCTCACTGCAATTGAACTTTACCTGGGAAAAGAACCAATTAAATTTGACACTTCTTTGTTAAAAAAAAAAAAAAAACAAACACCAAAAAATAGGATATTTTGTTGCTGTCAACAGAATTAGATCTTTAAACACCAACAGCCTCTCCAAGGGAGATTTGCTATTTGATTTTAATTCATCTCGTTTCGGATTCCCTCCCTAAATGTTTCCCCTGCAAGGAAAAGAAGTCAACCTCAGTGTTCCCACTTCAGTCAAGCGGACATTTAAGCACCTGGCTGTTTCCACTTGGGTGGGTGGGAATATCGTTTTGGATGCGTCTGCACCATGCTCAGAGATATGACTTCTGCCAGCCTTTGCCCACAAAATTAAGAAATGAGAATGAAGAGAACAAATGAATGCTTCAGTGTAATGTATCATAACAAGCCAGGCAAGGAATCAGCAGATTTTCTTTTTTTGGACAAATCAAGTAAGCATTTGGCACGTCTTTTTCCTCATTATTTAGCAGCCCAAGATGGAAGGCCACAGAATAATAAAATATTTTTTTTAAAAAAGGAAGAAAAATTAAGTCAAGCTGAGGCAAATAGAGATGTGTTCAGTGAGGTTCAAGAGTAGTAGATGGTTTGTGATGCTCTGAATAAAGATGAACAGTTTTTACAGACTAAGGAAGTTCAGCTGTACTTGAATGTAATAATTCACAAAGGACTGTTATGCACAAAATATAGTAATAGCCACTGATTAGGGTGCTAAAATTGTTACTTCAAAATAAAGAGAATGTAAACATTTGCATAATACTTTAAGCCATTTGCATACCCTAAATGGTGACATTACAAAGGACCGTAGCTCAACCTTACACAGTGATTACGTCCGTCATATCAGGAGATTTCAGTTCACCCATAAACAACCCACAGCTAAAAAGACCAAAAGCGATTTGGATCTAATCTAGGACAAATTATTTTCAGCATAGGAAGTATTCAGAAAGAAACTTTCTGATACAGAATAATATTGCATAGGGAGCTGAAAATCGTATTACTGTTTACAAAAGGATGAATATAGGTTCCTCCTGGTTAAATCTGTGCTTTGCATTGCTAATCATGAAACACAGCAGCGCAGAGATAAGAAGTGGTAGCAGTACTTGTACACCTCTGATTTACAAATAACTTGACATTTCTGTACCTTATTTCTCTGATCAGAGCATCTCAAGCAATACAACTCCAACAATGAATGCAAATTACTTCGACTTGCTCCACTCTCTCCTCCTCTCTTTCAGTTTCTTGGATTTACGTGTTTACATATTCTAGGAAGACAGCTTCAGAAGCAAGATTAAATTCAGCCCAAGTTTCACAAAGCTTTCCAGAGCTGTGACTTTGTTAATAATAAGCAGAAAATACAGGTTTCTCTACAACTATCTTTTAGCTTCCTCTTGAAAATAGCAGCTGTGGCTTTGAATTAACATTATTGTTTTCATTTGACTGCACACCTTTTAAAGAAGCAACAAGAGCACTGGAAGCAGAAGTCAATAACTGCATCACATTGTCCCATGTTTCTGGTTTTGACCCAGATTGCATACTATGAAGGCAGTCTGCCAAAGTCAGACCACAGAAAGAGGTTTAGCAATAAAAATCACACTTTTTTTCTTCTGAAATGTAAACATAAACTCCGACATTTGTTAGAGCAAGACTGTTTACAGCAGAAGGCAACAAGAACATTATACCATTGATGATGAAAAAATGCAAATTGCAGTCCTCCTGTTTAAACAAAACTAGCCTCGTCCCTAAGACACGCTTTTTGGCTGAATGAATTTGTAATCACCCTCTTGTATCTGTTTTTAAATTCAGAGACTTTCAAGCACTTTTAGCAATCTGCTTATCAATTACTGGACATACTCAACTCTTCCCATTCAGAGGTCTAATGGGAAGGTTAAATGTATCATAAAATGTGTTATAGCAGCTGTTAAAGCCAAAGGCTGAAATCCAACCAGCTAACATGGAAGGGAGTCCTACCATTGATTTCAAGAGAGACAGGATTTCACCCACTGAGCAGATGTATTAAATCAGACATAAGGTGAAAGTAGAAGACGCTTCTGTGATGTTAACCACCATAAACAAAAGCCCTAAACTAGCAGCTCTTTACTCATAAATGTATTAAATGAGATTAAGATCAGACAAACTGAATGTAAGCTATTAATTTGCAAATGAGACCCAATATAACCAAGTAATGGTTGCACACAATGTCCCATTCCTATTATCTAAAGATCAGGAGCACATAAACTAAACAGGGAAAGCAGGTTACAAAACAGCTTCTAATGACAGGAAAAGGCTGACAAGAAGAGAGGAAATCGTCTCATCACTTCATTGGCATTAACTGGCATTGCACTCATACCCGTATCTAAGATACGGCCATCATCTTCCACACCTCACTCTTTTCATCTTAAGACAGGTGTGTCAGAAGAGGCAATAGTTCTATGCCAAGTGATATAACTGAAAAAATATAAGTTATCAGGCATATAATCTCTAGTTCAGCTATTTTGTAGCCTTAAGCATCTGTAGGCCAGTGAAGAGCTACCCTCTCTTCAAAAGAGCAATTAGCCACAGCCGAGGCACACACCAGGGCACAGCAGCCTTGACGTCCCAGCTACACCCCTGCACGAGCACTGGCAGGCTCCCAGCTAGAGGGCAAGCTGTGATGCTTCCTCAGGGCTATTGTGACATTTGCTAGACACGTTATTCCATTTTCTTTCATTTCAGAGAGCTGTATGGGTTTCCCTGGTATTTATTTTCCTATTGCTAATCTCCTTTAGCCCCCAGCACAATTTTCAAATTACAGGCAACGATAAGAACAGTGTGCACAAAGTGACTGATGTTAAATGTTGTCATCTGTCTCCACTAAAACCTTTCGGTTATTCAACATAATAAGTGGCAAGAAGACAGATGACATCCTTTATCTATTTCAGCAAATTTGATCTATTATCAATTATTTATGCCCGCTTTTTGTTAGAGACGTAAGAGAGACAGCCCATTTTTCACAGTTTCCAAACTGAGGCTTTCAGGACTGGATTCGATTACAGCTAAGTTACGAGGTGAATTTGGGATAAACGTTGCCGCCCTCTGACAGTCTTCACAGAGGCTGAATGTCTGCTTGTACGGCATAAGGACAGGGTCAACCTCCAGCTTCAGCCTAGCAATGTCATGATAAGGGCTGCCTTGGGGCCACCACTGTGTAGAAGAGCTGTCACTTCCACACAGGATCACGAATGATCCTTTTGGTTCACCTATACTATCAGCAATAGCAGTAACTTCTACCTGTTTCTCGTGAAAGGGGAAAATGCCACACAAAGAGCTGTTTCACAGAAGTGTTTGAGATGGTCAGAAATGTTTCCTACCCCAATAAAAATGTCAATGCCTTGACCAGAAGAGAAGGGCACACCCAAATCATGCAACCCCCAAATCGTTAAATTCCTGCTTCTACTGCAATGGTTGGTGAGAGCTTAGCTCAGGCATGTCCTGCTCCCATTCCCCTCTGTGATGACAGCTTCCTGAGCAGCCTTGCTCAAGACCCTCCTGAAGGTAGAATACCATTCATCGTGGATGCAAAGTGGCCAAAGCGCATCGTGAGAGATCATGAAAGCTCATGGAGGTCAAGGAGAACACAAAGACATGAACTACTAGCTTTATAATAGCGTGCTGCCCTAGACCAGACAGCTGAAACATTTCCTATGGAAAACAAATGCTTTCTGGGGAAAAAAAAAACACCAAACCATAATCGAGAAATAGATTAAATGCAAAATGTTCACTTACACCCAGGGGTTATCCTACAGAAAGTAGAGTAACCTACTGAGAAAGCGGCTGTGCTGTGCCATCAGCAGGTTAGCTATGCAGGACACGTTGACTGGGGGAGCTCCACCAGCTTCAGCAGAGCCACTCTTGCTTCACCCACCTGAAGGTCTGTCCCTCTCTTCGCTGCAGCCACTAGAGGTCAACACAATCACGCACTTCAGAGCACCCCCAGAGCCCGCTGGTGCAGGAGCACTCAGCTGTGGCAGGTCGCATGCGTGACATTTGTGGCCGTGGGTTTCTGAGGTGGGTTAGGGCGGCTGCTGGCCTCTGCCAGCTGTGAAGCTCCACGTGGAAAGCTGTAGGCACCACCACGTGACTGTGCAGCTCCAGTTTGGGACCAGCACCACAACCATCCCAGATCAGCCTCTGGTAAGAGAGCAGATGCACAATCACGTCAAGAGGAAAGCAGTGCATGGTGCTCATTGGCAGGTGAGCGGTAACGATGCTCTTCTGAGCTCTGGCTGATGATCTGCTTACACACTGAAACACAATACCAAGAAACTCATATCTCCTTTTGTATGGAACAGTGCCAAATACATTTCTATTATTCAGATTTGCCACAATTTCCAGAGACAACGACTAGTACTTATTTCAGTTCAGGCAAGTGATTTTTTTTATCTGCCCTAGGATCTTGTATAACTATCCAGCAATTTGGATTCCAAGAAATCAGTGGGCAGAAAAGACATACACTTTCAGTGGAAAACGGCTCTCCAGCCATACAACCACCTCTAAGAAAGAGCTATTTTCTGGAAAGCCTAACACAACCGAACATTGTTATGAAATGATTTGTCTTTCATATCCCAAGTTTTACTGCTGCAACTTGATAAATTCTTCCCTAACTGAATGTTTGCTTTTCATGGGTGTGTTGATAAAGTTCCTAATTTTAGCAGTCTCTTTTTCCAACACAGAAAGGCACGGTAACATCTTCCTAACTTTCTGCCCAATGCCACTTACGTTAACACTGATTTCCCCCTCTCCTGTTAATTTTGTCACCTTCTTGTATAGCCTTGAGCAACATTCAGCTTCATTTTCACTTCCTCCATTTGCCGCCCTGTTAAAGGAATGTTCTCAGCCTATTGCTGTATCGGGCAGAACCAAATATTTGATATGTTGATATAGGAAAAGACAAACATTACAATGTTTGCCTATGCCTTTATATTCTAGCCACCTGCAGAAAAGAACAATTCTTCAAGAGGTTTTTCTCAATAAAGATGAATTTAAAGTTCAGATAACAGCATATACAAGTTATTGCTGCCTTCTGAAACCTTTACACCAAGGGAAATATTATTATAAGTCTTGTTATGTTTTCTCCATCTTGACATACCAGCATTATAGATGTACTATCAGAATTCTGACTTACTGTAGAATGTAAACTGGGACCAACGGTGATACTAGTAGCTTTTCAAGTTCTTTTTATAACAGTAATTTCATTTTCCTAGAGTAATTACATATATTTATTAAGCACTGCAAACTCCTTCATGGCTTTACTAACTTGCAACCTCACACTTCCTCCAGAAATCAGAATCCATATTCAATTTTCAAGTCTGGAAATGTGGGGCAGTTAATTATTAGAAACTCCACGAAGAGCCTTGATATTTTGTACCTATTTAAAAGAGATTACAAATTTTATTTTTTTCTATTGATCTATAAAACGTGTCCTTACCTTTTGATTTTTTTTTTCTTTTACTATTCTGAAGTTTCTGCTTGTTGGAGAAAAATCTAGGGATATGAATCTTAAAGCAACCACAGCAGAAGTACACACTGTTTTCTAGAAAATACCATATAGCTGAAGGCATGCTCCAGAAACAGGTATTAGTTTAGAAAGCCTTTTATTCAGACTCCTCTCAAATGCAAAGCACTGGCCCAGCAGATGCCCCCACAATGTGCTTTTGACGAGTGACTGTCGTCTACGGTGCCTGCTGAAGCTTGCCTGCTGTGCACGATGAAATACAAGGCTCGCAGGGCAGCGAGATGGTGGGCACCTCGAAGGGAGGGAAGGAGTTTCGAGCTCCCTGGTCCATCGCTGCTCTCCTTCCTCGGCACTTTCTCGAAAGCAGGACCTAGGAAGGGATCCTGGGCTATGAACCCTGGGGGGGTGCCTATTCCCCAGCAGTACATCCCTGTCCACCCAGTCTCCTCCGGCTGCCCCCCTCACTGGTACGCCCACCGGTCCTATGCTGGGCACACCAGTGTCTTCCCAGTGCTACATCATGAATCCTCTCCTACGGCTTCTCCCTGCTGAGACAGTCCCCGATTCCTGTGCTGGGAAAGAGAGTGAAAAAATATGAATGCAACTTCAGCAAGAAGAGGCACGGGGCGTGGAACGAGGAAGACTGTTTAAGATGAGTCCAAGGTTCACATGTATTTAAGGCAGGGGTTTAGCTACTCTAAAGTTTAAAAAAAGAGTTGGAAAAGTCTTCTCAGACCTCATGAATCATTCTCAACTAATGAGAGTAAAATGTGGTTCAGCTATCAAATAAACACGCATTATCTGCTCTTAGCCCTGGCAGACGTGACTGCGCGGCTGAAACTAATCAGCAGTGCCTCGGGCTGTTTGAACAAGCAGGTAAAGATTAAGTTTCACTTTGCTCTTTTGCTGTTGTGTGCGCTGATTTATTTGGTAACTGAAAGCCCTCGGGGAAGACAGTGCCAAAAGCACTGCTGAGTTCCTGTAAGGTTAAATTCACTCTTTTACCGTTAAGATTTTAGTACTTTATAAAAATACAACAGTGGCCTTGCAAACCTCTCCAGGTCTCTCCCTACTCTGGGTTTTCAGCCATTAGGTCCTGCATGCAGGATAAACTACAACCATCAATTATACCACATTGGGGAAAAAAAAAAAAAAAAAAAAAAAAGAAAAAACCTCCACCAAACCACAATGCTTAAGTTTTTCTTTCTTTTTTTTCTCCCCACCCTCCACCCCAGCCTCCTCCGTCTGTTCATTTCTGTCTACAGACAGATACTGAAGACTTGGAGAAAGACGATTCAGAAAGTCATGGCTCTGAAAGACAGCAGTCAGGGTGTGGATGGGAAGGTATATCAGTCCTGGTAAGCTGTAGCGTTGAAAAATGGGTTGGAGATTTCCACAAAGATCCTATAAACCAGGCAAAATTCCCACTGACGCCACCAAGACTGCTGCTTAGATAAAGGCTGATGTCTCAGATCATTGGAAGGGAAAGCACACCGGTGAGCAAATTTCAGAGATAGGTCAAGCAAGCCAGATCAGAAATTTAACCCTAGTCATGATACTTAAAAATATTAATTAGATGTGTGAGTTTTGCTTGGTTATAATTTTAGCAAAGCTCCACATTTCACAGCTTCACACAGAATGAGATCTTACGCAGAACTTTTCAGGTACACGTGTAACCTGGGTGCAGGGTGGGCACTTTCCTAAATCAATAAATATTTTCCAACACTTCTGTATTCATATAGCATAAAATAAATCAATGTGCATCATCTAAATGCAACTTACCTGGGCCTGTATTGTGGGCAAAATCAGCCAGTCCAATTATTTGCCTGGGAAAGCCAAACAAATGAGTATCGTGTGCATCAAATACATCAAGTATTACACAGGGACATTTTTTCCTCTCTTCTTAAATGTAAATACAACTTCTGTTCTACAGATGTGTGGAACTGTAACCAAGCAACACTTGATAGCTCACATAAGCAAATCCTAAAAACATCTTGAGGAGACTACCTTCCACTTTTAATTCACCTATAGATAAATAAGTGATCCCAGACATTTGAGGTTGATTTGTGATAGCATGTAACATTTGTTATCTTTGTGAAGTGTAGGATTTGGCTGTCTAGCATTCCATCACCGCCAAACCCTCCAGGACCCAAGGCTCTGTCCTGGATCACCCTTCCTGCTCTGACTGTGCCTGCGGTTTCACTGGCAGCAGAGTGTTCGGTCACAGCTGAGGCAAAAGACCCTCCCTCCTCTCCACATTTCTCCTTCCTCCTATTCCTGCTCTCAGCTACATGGTCCAACCTCTTCCTGAGATCTGCCAGGCACCAGCTGCCGGCTGAATTTATCTCAGCATAAAACTCATGAGGCTTTTTGCTCAGTTAGTTAAATCAGTTCCTACGTGCGTCCAGAGAGCACCAAAGGAGCCAGAGGCAAAGCAGTGGGGGACACGGCTGGAGTGGGGCAGGTCGAGATGGAAGAGAGGTTGAGAAGGAGAAACACCTTCACCATAGGGTATCTCCCATGTCCTCCTATGGTCTTCTGAGCCACCTGGCAGTACTGGCACTCCCCTACCAGCCCAATGGGAAAGAGCATCCACAGAGGATGCCTTTCCCTGGGGTGTGAGGGCCAGGGAGGACATAGGGCTGGAAGATGATGCATTTGAAAGCAACTTACAGCTTTATTATAACATTCCCAAATACTTCATCACTTGGTTTAGGTTTAGACATAAATTTTTGGCAGGAAATGTCTTTGTGTTATTTCAGTCAATATATAGCTGCCTGTGAGTCCACCAGCTGATTTTGTTGTGTGAAAGGCTAACAGACTTTCACTTAAAGTAAAATTAAAACTTCTCACAGCCTCTCTTCTTACAAATGGCACAAAATGGCTTGGGAGCTGCTCTGCTGTGACTAACGCTTTTTACACTAATCACAGCTCTCTCTTACCTTGTGCTCAGCTCATCGTAACCACCTGCTGTTTTCTACATCCCATTGAGACTATATATGGAGCAATGGTCCTCTTCTATATATTTGTTCGTATGTCTTGGGCTGGGCTCCAGCTGAGTCATCAAAATGATAAAATAAATTTAATAACAATGCATAAGTAGAACAACTATCCAGAGGAAAGACTGCAGCTAATTGTTCTCAGAGCGCAGCCCATTGTAAAAAACCAAACACACTGAGAAAGGGTTATTTTGCGCATGCAGTCTTTCTGCAATAGTGAGGATATCACCAGCAGTTTTGATTTTTTCCTTCTTACAGTGGCAGCCTTCCTCCCAGCCATGTTTCAAATTAAACAAGACAGACAAGCGATGCCACTGCAGAGGTTTGCTTATTTGATTGATCAGAGTATATTGTTGCAGCGACCTCGAGGAAACGTTGACAGAAAGAAATGAGGCTGCTGTGGGGAGCTCTCTAACACGGGGAGAGACTGCAGCGGTCGCAGCCTGTCTGAGACCTGGCAGGAAGGCTTGCATTCAGCAAGCATCCCACCACCGCAGCCCATCAGGCAGCTTGCAGACTATTTGTTTACAACAACAGTACCAAAATCTCACAATCCTGTACCTACATATCTCTGGTGATATATGTAGATAGAAATAATATGACCTTGTGAGACAGGGCTGTTTGCTCTCTGTCAGACCCTGGAGATTCACATAAGAACAGTGGGCTAAGATGTTTAATGCTTTATCTGCTTTCAGCAGGGTGATGTATATCGTTTCAGCAAGAACATCCCTGGATGATGAAGCAAAGTAAAATGTTCACATTAAAAAATAACAAAGGGAAGCTATTCTTGGAGCCATTTGGGCCACCAGATTCTTCCTAAATGGTGCAGAAATACCAGCTTTGAATAATTAATGCCTGAAGTGGGTGATTCTCACTCAGAAAAAAAGCAGCGTATGCTGGTCCTCCAGTAGCCCTTCCTACTAGAAAGCGAGAGGCAACTCGGCCTCACAATTTCATGGGGGATTACTCGGCCTCACACACAGCAGCAGTAACGAGGCACTGCCCTGCTTGCCTCCGTAGAACTGGACAGGGAATAGCTTAAGGTCTGTCAGAGGTCCGGTTGGAAAGAGGGTTCAACCTTATTTATACCACAGTCCTCCCACTTTAGAGCCTCAGCAGCCCCAGGGAATGGAGAACGAATGTCCCCGTGGTAGTAGCTGTAATACAGGAGAAAAGAACAGACCCTACGACTGACACACCTGACAGGGCTGTGTCCTTCCATCCCCACCATCACCAACTATCGCACATCCAGGCAAGCAATATAAAAACATGTTTTTTTCCTCAGAACACCAAAAGAGGGATGGGTGGGGCATGCCAGTCTTCACCCTCATCTATACATGCCATACATATGTTCCTTTATGAGGCAGCAGCTGTTTTTAGGGGTTTGTCTCAGGAATACCTTCTTTCTTCACATTATGGCAAGTTGCAAGTGCTTGGTTCTTTTTCAAACCAGACCACGAGGCACATGTCTACAGATACAGACTTTAGGAATCATCTTCGGGTGCTCTTTCTTTAAAACGCTGCTCTTTGTTTGCTGACCCACTTCAATATGAGAATTTGTGATGCTGATCAAGTGTCAAAATACAAAGTTATTAAGGCACAGGTCTCTGTTCACCTTGGAAGTCAGGGTGACGACTAGAATACAACCCTACGTTCAAAACCTGCATCTTGGATTCAAGACCCTCTTCCTCACAAAACTTGAGTAGGGATTACAAAAGTTGAGAAGCAATTTTCAAGTGAGCCTGAAACTAGAAATACATTACAGTAACAATGCAGCAGAGCTCTAAACTCAAATGCTGTATTGCAGTACACAACTCATTCACACAGGGAAAGCAAACTTCGTGATAAAGCCTTGGCGTTATGCAGCTACACAGCAAAGTTTTAGGTTTTGAAACAACTGATTTCTAAAATCACTTACACAATACAAAGACACATAAGATGGCAAAAAGCCTGCATACGCTGAAGTTCTTTTTATGTGCTTCCAATATAACCATATAAATATATATATATACCATATATGCACCATATAAAGGAGAGGTTTACAGCCCAATATAGGCAAAAGGGGGTAAGTTTGATGTATGCTCTCACCTGAAGGGAGATCACCTTGAGGTACCTCAAAGGTACTCCAGAAAAATTAGGAGTTTTTCTCAGCAAAGGAGGTCTGTGTGAGCCCTGTCAGCCCCAGCCTGCTGCCCTGACTGGTTCAGCATTTACAGACCAGGCAGAATCTTGTTCCATGGACTTTCAGACAGTCATTGACCTGCAACTACTTACGGGCTTTGCAGTAGCTGAGATTCCTCATGAGTAGGGAAATACTGAGACAGTATATATTTTTTTTTTTCTATCCCAGGAGCGTGAAAAGGCAAAACCTATACAGGTTTAGGAATACAGTATGTAGATTCAGAGATTTAATGTATTCCTCATCTCTTCCAGGACACTAAAGCTGCTTGAAACCTCAAGGCTGTGTTTTTTAAAACTCAGTATCATGCGACTTTGGGTGCAGGTCAGGACATGAACTCCAGCTTAGCTAAGTCTATTCAACTCATAGTTCAAATAGCAGGACACACATCCTGGAAAGGACAGTGCTGGAACCAGGAAAATCACTGATGACTAAAGCTTGAGCCTTCAGGCAAAACAAATGACCTTTGTCCTTTGGAACCCAAACAAAAAAATAAATCTCGCTTCACATTAGTAACATGTAACAAATAAACTAAATAATAATAATGACCCTCTAATTTTTATTTTTATTTTTTTTTTACAGAATATTATTTCCGGCATATCTTTGTACAAAAGAAAATAGTGGTTGGCAAACAGAAGGCTGATCTGAGAATCAAACACTTTCCTCCTTTGCTCCTTTTAAACCTGATTTAGGTCTCTTTTAAACAGCTCTGAGACTCAGTACAGCTGTGTCTAAAAGGAAGCGTAAGAAATGAGCCATATCAAAATTTCCTTACTGATTGACTGTGAGTAGCCCACTTACTCAACCAGCCTAACACATTATTTTTAACAGGGCCGACAGGGACAAGTGTTGCACTCTGTTAGGATTTGCCATGTTTATGCTGATAAAACCCCTCCAGCTAAGTCTAAGACTTGGAATTTCTTGGTTCTTGCCAGTAGCGCTGTCAGCCCAAGCATGCCTGGTCACCAGCTTAGACAACAGCCATAAACGGTATCCTGGAGCAATCTGGAGAGTCAGAAGTCAGCCAAGGAGCAGGGGTCTATTTGCTCTAAATACGCCGTGTCAAGTTCATCTCAATCTACGTGGGAAGCCACAAAGGGCTTCAAGCTTCCAGACACAAGGCTGTAACAGAGGCGTCTGCTCTGGCTGTCTTTCACCACAAACATCCCCAGAAGCACGCCCACGCCAGCTGGGGTCGGTGACAAAAGCACTTGCATAATTGCCCATACTGTTAGCCACTGAGCAGTGCTAAGAGATGAACACAGTGCCCTGGATATACAACACTGCTTACTCTGGCCTGAGCACTCAAGGAGCAAGGACAGAAGAGACCCTGTGCAGCCTGAGCTCCCCGATTTTCTCTCTGGTACGATGTGTCACATTAAGTCTAGAGCCCTCGAGAAAATACACAGGCTTTAGCACTCTCAACCGAAAGAAGGTGTGCTACCAGAGCAAGGTGATCCAAAGACATTAAAACACCTCGCATTAGCCAGACCATACAAAACATGGTTGCCACGCCACCCCAACGGTTGAGCCTTCACTGTGTCAAGTCAACATGGTAAACCTGCGCTTACAGCCGTTTCTCTAAAGGCTTCAAATTGTGCCATGGAGAAAATGGTGAAAGGGTGGTCAAAGCACACAGGATAGATGCGCTTACCCGTGACACAGTCAATTAGACTAAATGAAGCCACTGCACAGTGATGGTGCTTGACAAGAAGCAAAGGAAATTGTTCAGGCAGTCCCAACAGAAACTCAGTTAATTATTAATAGGGACTTGTTATAGCTGACTTCTACTGTATTAGCGGAAATCCCCAGTGCTTTAGCGTGTGGGTGAGGTATTCACTTCTGGTTAAACGAGCCAATCTGGCCAATAAACTTTGGCTGCTTTTCTTAGTTGGCCAAAAGCAGGGAGAAAATTAAGAATCAGATGTCAGGATAGAAATCAGTCCATTTGAACTACTGACCCTATGACAGAAACTCTAGACTTTCATTGTCTCCAATGTTTAAAGTTTATTAAGCCAATGAATGTAGTCCAACAGCTAAAAAGAAAAAGGAATAAGTATTTGACTATGTCTGGAAGAGTTTTCAGTGAGTATCTCCTTTTGCTTTCTTTTTTTTCTCCTGTTTTTTGGATTTTGGGAGAGGCAGGTTGGCTTACAGGCTGGAATATGTATTTTTCGCTAGCTTTTTCTCCATTGCCATGAATTTGTTTGGAAACTAGCTGAAGATAAGAATCTCTCATGCATAGACAAGAAGGTTGAATTCATAGACTGATTTCTAGAATGGTAACAATTGCCAGTCAAAAATATTCAGACAGCTTGTTTTTACAAAAATTCTCTACAGATTCAAAAATTTTCATGCGTTTTAACATGGGAAACTATTCAGCAAAAAAATTGCAGCTAGAAGACATCATAATTTATTCTCCTCTATGCAGTGCTTCAATGACTCCCATGAAAAATGAAAACCAAAACATAGGGGGCAAGAAGTAAGGGACCACCACAGTTACTTATCAACCAAAGCAGGAACAGACAGCCATGAAGCCTTTGGCAGCAACACGTACAGACACACCCAGAAAACAAGGGGATGAGATCAGAAAAAGTATGCTGAATTGAAAAGGAGCTAAAAAAATACAGAGTTCATAATCAATGTCTGAGAGCTTTCCCTGCTCCTGGACTGAGTGCCACTGCACAGGCAGGTATTTGCAGACAGGTGAGTGAATTTCCGAATTCTCTACCCCGCAAAACCCCACAAAAGGGCTCCAAGCTCTGTCCTGTAGACAGCGTCTCTGTCTCACAATTACAGCCAAGAATATAAAAGAGGCCATGTCTGGAGAGAACAGATTTCTATTTTAGGACGAGGGTTTCCTTAACATGGGGAAACCTTGCTACTCAAAAGCCTACTAAGTAATGGGAAGTTAGCTAAGTTAGCTGGGAATAGCTTCCCGTGGGTTTAAATGTGGGGCAAGCATTCTCCATCACCTGCTCTTGTGAATGCTTACTCCTCTGAAAGAATTAACTTCTTACTTTTTCCAAAATGCCGCATTCAGCTTCCCCAGTCAAACCTTAAGATTTTAATGCAACCTGTGAACTGGGCACGCACCCCGTATCTGCATCGAGAGCGTGAGCAGATTTGGCTTGGAGAAGCACGCGGGCTTGTGCTTTCTTTCATGCTGTCTTTTCCAAGTACCATCCTTAAGCCTTTCCTCAAGGCCAGGATAACTACATATTTGCAGTTTCTTAATGTTGATATTAAGCCTGCCACCTGCCCCGGACTAACAATCACCTTAGTGGTTAGATTTGTGACCCTTAAGGATTTCTTTTAATTTAATTACAAACGTAATCCCTAAGGATTGCACCTGCAAGTAGTTCAGCTTCCCAGAACCTAGAAGTCCAGGGGAAGGAGGCTGCAGAAGCACGTTCTTTTTGCAAATGCAGGTGGAAGTGCCTCTGTGAAATAAACAGGTTTTTCCTCAAATATTGGAGCTCTGAATGATTTCTGAACACCACAAGTATTGGCATGCTGCCTACTGCTTCCAATTAGCTTCTAATTACACAGTGTAACGTATGGAATATAATACAAGAGGCAAATTTGTCCATTAATATGAATGTGATGAGACCACAGAGAATGTGTCTGTATGGGCTGCTAAAATGACTTCAGAGTGATTGATTGTCTTCATTTCAGTTTTATTCTCAGTGTTTGGTGTTGCTCGGTTTGGGGTTTAGAATTCAATAAGATTTGCATCTAGAACATTATAGCTGAAAGCTTTCATCTCATCTGGATTTCCCAGAATTAGTTTAAGAATTTTAAATAAAAGATGAGGTAGGGAAGGAGGGCAAGGAAGACCCAAACCATTCAATGCTAGAGTTGTACTATTTTAAAGGATTCCGAGAAAGTTGTGTGAAAGTCGAGCGTGCAGAAGATACAGTGTTTGCTAAAAAAAAATAATAAATAAATACCTTGCCCGAGCCCATGGACCCTCCTAGCAGAGTGAAAATGCACGAACAGTATGAAACAGTTACTTGCATATTTTTAAACAGAAAGAAAACTTTTGGATGAGTTGAAAAAGAGTAGCCTTCCACTAGTAGCTTGTTCCTCATGGGAATTAAGGAAGGAGGATGCGCAATGCAGGGGCTGAGTCACACGATCAAGTCTCTGTATCTTAACCAGGTACCACATTCAGCTGGGCCAGCAATCGATGGGTGCTCAGCCCGAGCCCTAGGTCACTGCACACCCAGGGGACAGTAGAGATGCCAGGAAGTCCCTGAGTCACGAGCGAGTGATGGGAGCCTGGAGGAAGGGCAGTGGAGATAATCCTGCACAGCTCTGCCAGTCCTACAGCTGCTGGACGGCCAGTGCCACCCCCTTGCCCCTGTACAGCTCCATGCACGCTGGCCTGCATGCCATGGCACGACTGATGTGCTCAGCAGCATGGAGGGCGGGATGGAGGAGAAGCACCCCAAGGAGCTGCCTGCAAGGCTGTCCCCCCATCGGACAGCCTTCCCGCACACCTGCATCACGTGCCTCAGCCAGGGCAGACTCCCCCTTGGCTGGAGGTACCGGAGAGTCGGCCCAAGTCAGTATTGCCCCTGGCTGACATCTCGCCCACATGGCTGTGGCAGTGGTTGCTTTCAGCTCCCTCTCCCTTCCCCACCGGCTGGTCCCCAAACAGCCCGCAGAGCCCGCTCCGAGCTCGCCTCCTTCCCTTCTCCCTCCATGCAAAGCATCCAGGGGCCCCAAGGGTTCCTCCAGGCTTCTTCATGCTTTCCTCTGGGACCCTGCCAGCCTAGGAGCACCACCAGCGGCTGGGCCCTCAGTGACCGAGCATCCCACCACCAAGAAGCGTTCCCCACAAGGTTTGGGGCTGCTGCACTCACCTGAGCTCCGTCCTGTGTTCTCTGACAGGACAGCAAGGGAAAACGCCATCTGCTGCGTGGAACGGCTTCTGCAAGTAAATACAGAAAATAGCTCTTAAATAGTGTTTTCCGCCAGAAGTTCTTTTGCGGATGAGAAAGGTGAAGCAAAAAAATGATGTGACCTTACAGAAGTCACTGAAGAGATCAGTAACAGTCTGGAAATGATTCCATGTTTTCAAACCCTCTATCTATAGACATAGCAATAAAGTACTTAGGAGCTTATGAATGGTAGGTGAGAGGGTGGCATTTTTCTTTTAGAAAGAAAAACATTTTTTTTTTTCCTTAACCATGCTGCCCTTCATAAGGTTATACTGAGAAAGATCAATTCACTGATTTTTTTTTTTTTGCTGCATTCTTTAAAAAAAAAAAAAAAGTTAAAATGCAAAGAGCTGGGTTTGTTTTTTTCCCCCTCTTCACCCAGTACTATTGAGTCTATTGAAAAGAACGAAGTCTTTGTCAATACACTCAGGGTTCAGACAGTAACAGATTTTATTTGGAATTAAGTATTATCAACTTCAGCATTGAGATGTGTGGTTATTTACCTTCCTATTGTCTGCAGAGACCTAATTTTATGTAGTCTAATTTTTATATTGGCTGCAGCAGTGTGCACAGATTCCTCTCATCTGAGTTTCTCTTCCTACTTTTTTGTCTCCTCCAAGCAAAGCAAATGCGTGTTCAAGACAACGCCTTGCACAACCTGTATTCCGGTAGCAGCAGGCAAGGCGAGGAAGGATTTTGCTTTTTGTTGCATCATTCACAGGTCACCGCTGACACTCTGTGCCATTTATTATGGCTGTAGCATAGCTGTCTGCAAGTCATACCACGACTAAAGTCAGCTCATGTCCTTGCAGGTCATTTACCCTCCAGTACTAATATCAAAAGGTGCTTTGGGAAAATCTTTCCTGCAAGTCCTTTTCCTTTGACCGCTGATGTTACACTTGCACGGATGACCGATGTCACATTCTTATCTGTGCTTCCACTACCCTCGCTTACCCTCTCTTACACCCAGTAGCATTAGTTCTGACAGACACTGACGTGAAAAGAGCCTGTGCTCAGGAGTTAGTGAATTTGAGTGCAAAGAGATGCTTTCAAAAGGGGGCAGACATTCAGAGGAAGAAGAGAGCAATCACTCTGCGAGAGCTGAGCGCCCACGGAGCAAAGGACGCGAGACACATGGGCCCTTTTGGCAATCTCGGTCAGCGTCTGTGCAGTCCAGCTTACACAGCTGGGCCCCGTTTACAATTCTGAAAGGATTTTTTTTTTTTTCCCCCTTGGTTGGTTGGCTGGTTGTTTTACTTTCAGATCACTTAACAAACAGGAAATAAAGAGGACATCAAACAAAACGACAAACAGAGCTCCACACATTACACCGCTCAGCTGGAAAGCTCAGTGTGAGTCTTTCTGAGGGGTGGGAGTTCCAGGAGTTGTGCATCCCTAGCCGTGACCTGTTTTTTCTCAGCCCTTCCCTTTTATGCTATGACTATGAAAAGACTTTTCATTTAACCAGCATGGGGAATCCTTCGTTTCAGCTGCCCAAAAGCCAGACCGCTACTTAATTTAAAACATAAATGGAAAGAAAAGAGAGCGAGAGGAGTTAATGAGAGGATTACAGCCTTCGTTGCCTCTGTGGACCAAGAAGGCAGGTTGTGGGAGGCAACTTTGAGCACACTGACAAAAAAACTCTATATTTTATTGTTTAGTTGCCAGTCACCAAATCTTTTATTGATCATTTTATTAGTTCTACATCAAAGACTTCACTTTGGCAATGGCCTCACAGCACTTCAGATCAGAAAAAAACCCAAACCTTGCTTGCCCACAGCATCAAATCAACATTATGCTAATGAAATTAAATATTCATTAAGCTAAAATGAAATATTTCTGATGTGGCAAATGATGCTTACTTAAGCCCAGTGCAAATCACCAGCCTTCCACCTAGTTAGTGGTTTTAACCTCCACTCTCAGATAGCACAACTCTGCCTTGAATGAGCAGGTGCAAATCATTCCAACCTGTTTCAACTAAAAGAGAGTGGCAGAATTATCCTGATTTTATTTGGAGTTCCTTTGATATCACAAAGGTTCTCTGTCCAAGGCACTACCTCAGTAGGTGGAGCTTTTCCAGCATCCTGATTTTGGAGACCACTAGAAAAAAAATCAGGGGAAGTTATTAGAAGTTTAGTTAGTGAATTCTGCAGTCACATTTTCCTTATGGAGGGGATGTTCCTCTACTTTTTTACCCAGAGAAGTATTTTATTAGTAGAGAACTGAACCCTAAGTGGCAACTCAAGACTGACCAGCCCTCCCATAATCACAAATCACCTCTTTGAAAATGATGTCTGGCACTATCATCTCATGTCACTATGGGCAAAACAGTCCTTTCCAACAGCATCCCAGTCCAGTGTCTACACAACCTGTACCAACCTCCCACCAACACTCATGGGAATCCAGCCCACAACAGGACATGCAAACAGGGGGATTAAATACTCTCTTATACGGCATTACTTCTGATTTCTATGCATCTGTAGAGATATGTAGGAAATGGACTTATGGAGTGGAAATAATACTTTGCTTTTTTTTTTTTTTTTTTTCCCCACTTTAGGGTCTGGGATTTGGAAGGAAAGGAATGCTCTGTGGAGTTCTTGCTAAGCACTAGGTTTTGTATTTCTGAGGGATTTACTTGGCTGAAGCAAGGATTGTGCTACCATTGCATTTAGCTGATATTTGCAGGAGCTCAAACCAACTGCAGGTGGTCTGAATCCCAGGACAGGAATCAGATTTAATATTCTGGGTTCACCTTTGGTTACTTTTGAAAGGATATTTCTCAAACAGACACCAGAAATCCACACGAGCCACTCATGTTTCCTCTGCACCTTTCCCACTCACCCAACTTCATGTCGACTCCTTCCCAGCAGTATTGAATCCACGAAAGAGGAAAAGACTGCACTCACGCAACTCCCAGAACAACTAGAAATGGGATGTGTCAGAAATGTCGTGAAAGGTCTGTTCCCAAGGGATCTCAACAGTCCCACAGGTTCATACTGCTCGGTTACATTTCAGGTAGACAGCACGGAATATGCAATGATATTAATGACAGGAGGTGGCACAAGCCTTCCCTGCCCGCTGTACCTTCAGCAGCCAGCCATCTACCTGCCCGTGGTACCACTGGGACTCCACACTAGACAATTGCTTTCCCTTTTCCAGTTCTGTTTTCCCCGGTCTGAAACCAATGTTGGAGCACAAGCGCATTTGCTAATGGAGGGGAAAGCAGAGCACATGGAAACGTATTCTGTGCTTTTCAGACTCCAGTTGCCACATCTTTTGAGCTAGCTATAAACTTCAGGTAAATGCTAGAAATTAAATAAGCCAGCCCTATTACAAGACCAGCCCTATTCAAGAGACCATCTTGGTCTATTAAATTTGTAAACCGTACTTAACATTGTTGTTCAGTCATAAATATCTCTCTATATTTATATTTTAAACACATAAAGCATAATTCACTATGGCAGGAATGACAGTATTTGGCATCAGCAGAGCAGCGCGTGATGCCATGCTTTAGCCACCTCTTCCACCTGAACCTGCACCACAGCATTTAGAGTCAGAATCCACAACAAACTTTTCTAAACTACTTCTGACCAGTAAATACGTTAACAGCATCTCATCAGACAGATCCAAGAACATGGGCAAAACACAAGCCCAGAGTAAACAAAGCCAACAGCACAGCAGGCAGGCAACGGAGGGTATTCATAGCCTTACCTGCACATACTAGCAGCACTAGAAAACTTCACGGGTGCTTTTGGAAGGTTTGGTACACCCCAGGCTGCCATGCTGGTGCTTCCATAGGCATGGTCAGCTCTCACTTCTCTAAACTCATGCGGACTTTACAATCCAGCGTGTGGTGAAGGTGGGCAAGCCACCTGGGTGTGAGCAAAAGCAGGCTTCACCTCTCTGTATAAGATGTGTAAACCCTGTAGCACAAGAACATGACAAAGATTTCTGACAAGGCTTTCATGTGCTGCTCCATCCTCACAGCAACCTGACGGGAGCTATACCTCGGCAGACAGTCTTGCCTTACAATCCATTACGAGCTCCAGGCAAGTGATCTGTCAGAGCTTCCTTGCGATTGCAACATCTTTGAGGGGTTCTGCAGCACTCAGAATAGGAACAAAGGTAAAGGAATCAGGATCAGAACAATGATAAATCTGAGAAAGAGATCCCCAGTTAGTGTTTGTTGTACACTTAATGAGCCATAATAGGCACTACAGAAAGCATTGAAGTTAGATCACAGAACACAGTGCTGATGTCCCCAGTAAATTATATGTAATATTTAATGGCCTAAAGGTCTATAAACTAAGCTCACAGATCTATATCATCATGAATAATTTCTTACAAGGTTTTGACTAAGCACTCAAACCTCTCTTCAGCATATATGATGGACAAAATCACGTTATACCACAGCATTCCTTGCATGTGAAGGGTATGGGCCTTAAATGTAGCCAAACCTGTACCCTGAGCTCTGTTTTCTCAGTATGGTAGCCCAGTTTTAGGTTTGAATCTGATGAAGATTTCTTCATGTGGGAAACCCCCTTGAAAACAATGGAGTTACCTGCGGGTAAAGAAATCGGTACAGAAGGATGTTTAATTTGCTGAAATGCAGGACTGTGGTGTGCACCCTGTGAATGTCCCCGTCTTCACCCTTTTCCATTCACAGGTTCAACGCCAAGTGGGACCATTACAAGAATCTACAGGAAAATAAGGCCAGCTCTCCACAGTATGAGCCCTTGCTGGTATAGGTAAACTGATTAGCTATAACTGACATTTCTTTGGCAGCCAAAGCCCAAGACTACAGAAATTCAAAGTCCTTTTGCTGGTCTGGCTTATTTCACTCAACAGATCTGGTAAACTTTATTAGCAAATGCACTTTTCCTTCAGTAAAAGATGAATCTACATAAGGACTGTTTTGTTAGCATAGCTATGCTGGCAAATCTCTTAAGCAGAGACAGATCCCAACAGAACTATAGATGAAGGCCAAAGTTCAGATTTATAAATCAGAAACCACTGGATACTAGCTGAGACCTAGTAGCTGCCTGTAAGCATGCTTTTTACTGGCAGCAAAAGCAACATGAGACAATAGCTTTAATGTCTTTTTCTGTAGCTTAAATTGGCTTGGAGTTGCTGTGAACTAAGAAAATGTTCAGAGACAACTTACTGCAGCTTTTTTTTCATGCATGGTAGCTTGTTAAACCAAAGTAAAGTGACCTGAGCACCTGCAGAGCAGTTATGGAGGGGAGTACTGATCTTCCCTCTTCTCACACCTGACACAAATGAAAAATACACCGGCATGTACTGACACTGGCTGAAGTACATGTTCCATTTTCCATCGCTCAAGTTCTATTGAATCTTTGGACCATAATGGGTTTCATCTTTTATTTTGTTGGTTTTTTTAAGCCAAAGCTCTTGCAGGTTACATTTTGGTCTGATTTGTTCCGCTAAAGCCGATTATAACTCTCCAGGGACAGACACCAAGTCTTCCCCAATATTTATATCTTACCAAGCACAGTGTAGACAATCAATAAAGCAGAGATCATCTCGATAAAAGTTTGTATACATTTCATTAAATCATCTAAGCGCATGTGTGAGTAACTGTATGAACAGCCTCCAAGTGGAGCACTGCAAAACTCCATAGCAACGCTAATGACATAGGGGAAAGGAAAGACAGCCTTTGAAAAAGGGATAGCCGGAGAGGTCATGGCTTTCAGCCACACTCAATCCCTTGGTGTTCAGCGTAAAATGTGTTGTTCGTTGCCCCGACTGGTGAAGAACTGAATAGACAAGAGGCAATTTAAGTGGGGGATGATGCTCTCCTCCACGTTGATGCCATTTTTAAACAGACGGTTGCTTCCCGTTGGGTTCTTAACCTGTGGTAACTCAGGGAGAAATTCTGGGCAGGGCCTTGGCTGGCTGCTATTAGAACAGCCAGTAATGATGGTCAGAGAAAACCTAGTTTCCCAAGAGGTGACACACAAGTGACAGTAAATACCTGTCCTGGCTGTTACAAGCACAGAAATGTGGCACTGCAGGGAGTACCAGATCTTCTTAGCTGTATGTGCAAATCTGAATCTTGCCAAGGGCTCAGATAGCTTCTGCCACTGAAATAGGATGAAGAAAGAAACCCATGGGAGATACCTGAGCACCGGATTTGCCACTCATTGTGCTGTGGCAGGTGCTGCAGTTGCTGCTCCTGGGCGGATGCTCTTTGCCCTTGCTGTAGCTGCCACTCCATCAGTGCATCCTGTCCTCCTCTGGCAGCAGCCAGCAGGGCATTCCAGATAATTTGGGATAATTAAGACAGACATCGGGGTCATAGATCTTTTGCTGCCTCACCACTCTACTGCCCCATGGACTCCTCACTTTGCCTAAAATAAAAGCCCATTTCTGTCTGCTGTGCACCCCTGCTCCTGGGCCTGGGCTGCCAGAACAACATCCCTCTGACTCATCCTCCCTCCCGCATTGTGTAGTAACATGAACTTTACTTGCGATTCTATTCCTGATCCTCCCAAGATTCAGCAAAATAAAACTGGTCCCATTTGTGGTCACCAGTTGACAGTAACTCACAGAGACCAACGGGAACCTAGGGGCAACGGCTTCTATCCTACCTTTAAATAACCTGCAGTTTGGTATGTGATGTTGGAAACAAGTTCCTATTTCCAAGCATCACTGTGCAAATAGCCTTTTCGTACAACAGCACCAATTATTTCAGAAGTTCAGAGTCACAGCTCCTTAACTCGAGTGGAAAAAAGAAAACAAACCTCTTCAGTCATGTCCCAGCTCTTGTCAACTCCAGAGGGCATCGGGACCGTGAGCACCTCTGCCCCTTTGGTGCAGGTATCCCACCACAGCTGTGTACAAGCCCTGAGTTGGTCCAGATGTGGAGAGCAATTGAGAGGATGTGGATCCACAGGCTGAAATGGGGCCCAAAGTACTTGGCAGCCTGAGGCAGCTTGCTCTTGTAGGGATGCCGAGGAAGAAGGATCTGCCTAACCTATCTTTCCCCGCTCAGCCCGAGCTGCATGCGTGTTTGGGAGACCCTTAGGTGGCTGCTTTGGAGGGAAACTGAGTGCCCTACATCAGCGCTGTAGCACACAGGGAAGCACGCAGGACTGAAGCGTCACTGCTGAGGACTCAGAGGTGACCAAGCCCAGAGTGTTCTCAGCACAGCTGCCTGGAAGGGACAGAGTCTGACCAACAGAGACTCAGCTCTGGTCACCTCAGAAAAGGCTCAGCCAGGAAAACACTCAATGGAGTTGGCTGAAAAATCCTCCAGGCAGTTTAAAGAGTGCTTATTATTTTTATATCTGCACTTCAGATTTTCCCGTGATTACTATTATTACTCCTCTCCTTTAACAAATAGAAAAGGATAGGGAAGAGCTAAGATATTTCCTGATGTATTTTGTTTCCCTTTAGATAAATAAACCTGTAAACATTTCAAAAAATGCTCCAAGTTTTCTTTTCAATCCACACCACCCATGTCATTTCCTCTCAGAAATGTGTTTGTGGGAATGCTCAGCCAGTTCTCATACTGACATTCAGAACAGACAGCTTCCGATTTCAAATTAAAGCAGTCAATATCCAGCACCTCTGCACATGACTGAGCCTCATCAACATGTGGGAGACGCTTCTTTCACTCGTATAAACTCATACAATTCTCTTCTGCAGGCTGTGATATTTTTCCTAGATTACTGCTGTCCCTTACAGATATTGTTTTGCCCTGATGTCAGTAAAAAAAAAAAAAAAAAAACCACAAACCAAAAACAGAGCACAGGTTAAGTCACGCTGGCAAAACATTTTTTTCTAATGCTCATTTTGCCTCAGAACAAACCAGTCAGTAGTAGTGCAATCGAGTCCTTGGGACTGATTTTACCTATGCTAACAGAGCATGTGAGTACAACTGTACAGCAAACCCAAATAGGTCTTTTACCACCTGTCATCTGGATGCAAAGATTCAACTCCAGGATGTTCTGTATAGCAATTGTTTCCAAGTTGCTTCACCAAGATCCACACAGATACCAGCCAATAACCAACTTGTGCGGTCCTCAGTCCATCAGCAAAGCTGATCTACTCACTCACAAGAGCGAACAGCCCAAAGATCACGCAGCTCAATGAAGCAGCATACTCTTGCCTCCAAAAAGCTTGCCCCTCCTTTCCTCTTGCTCTCTACTGATGTTAAAAGAGCACTTATCACCGTAAAATGTGAGTCCCAGAAAAGAAAGCCAGTGTGCTGGCGCTGAAGCGCACAGCCTGCAGATTGAAAGGCGATTGTTAAGTTTGTAGACAGAGTTTAATGTTTCTGTTGTTCCGTGGCATGTCAAAGGAGGGAATGGGAGGTCATTAGTCCATAATTTTTTGACTATTGACAGGTCTCTGACTACAAACCCCCACGATTATTTTGGTATGCTACCTGCTTTTGTTCAGTAAGACATCAGAATAGTTATGTATTGGGACCAGTTTCTTTGTAAGAGGAATCCTTCGGGGGGGGGGGGGGGGGGAAAAAGATATGGGGGGGGGAAGAAAAAGAATTGAACTCACTTCAACTTTGAAGTTCCCGAGTCTATTTTTTTAAAGCCTGTTTTAAAACAAATGCAGGGGAGGAAAGGTCTCTGGTGTTCATAGGATGTGAAGGTAACCTTCAAAATACAAGTCAAATATAACCTATGCAGTAATGTCTACCCGAGTTGCCAAAGAGCTTGAAGCAATAACACATGAACGACTGTCCAGTTCTGCTTCTATAATAAGAATCCACACTATTTCAGTGCTCAACAAAGACTTGTAAAGGCAACAAGGTTATTACTCCAGGCATCTGTAAAATACAGCGTTGCCAACCTCAAATACTGAAAAATGTCCCTCATCAATTCCACTTCTCCAAAGAGACAAAGGACCAGGTAGAAATTTTGAAATTAAATGCTTGTGGGTATTGTTTTATGGCTTTATAATTTCAATTCTCTCATGTACATTGAGGTCAAAGTTTTAGGCTTTTATCCACATTCAGAAATGTAAGAAAAAATATTAAAGTTGTCTTGTAGCCACTTGGCTTTTAAGGGTGGTGAGAAATACATCATTCTCAAGTTCACAGTTAACTTCTGAGAGCTGACAAGGTCAGCTGCTGAATGTGACCAGCATCTCTTTTCTGGTGCTGAGGACGGGTGATTCTTGGGTTGTGAATCAAGCTGATAAATCATCATCACTTCAGCATATTCTAGACCAGGCTCAAAAGCTTAAATCCTACAGAATGAAGTTAAGGAGATTTTTGAATGCACAGGTGCAATTGCACAGGTCCATTTATTCATCTGCTCTGGTAAAGACTCACCCCTCCAGCCCAATCTATTAAAGATGAAATCATTACTGTAAGTTATCACCTCCTTTTTAATGTCAAAGGACCTCGTCCTTGTTGCCATATATTTAAGTTACTGAAAACAAATGACAAATGCATGCTGCATGAGTAAAGCCAAAATGCAGTCCTGATAACCAACGTAGGAAGAAATACAGTTGACACAATAAAAAAAGATAACCACCCCATGAGTCTGTGCCCATAAGAGGATGCAGAAGAGAAGCCCATTTCCAAGCTTACTTCAATGACAGGAAAAAAAATCAAGGCTGTTAAAATACAGATTGTACCTCTTGGCCCTTCAGGCCAGGAGAATGAATGCCAGAATGAAATAGCAAAAGCAAAAATGCCAGCAACGAGAGCCGTATTACAGCCCTGCTTTTAAGGGCAAGCTTTGATCCTGTGCCAGGTGTGGGGAGATGAGAGGGCAGAGTGGTGTTCCCATTTCTGAGGCATGACACCCTGCAAGCCTCCTTTGCTCTGAGCAAGCTCTGGATTTGTGTACGGCACAACCCACCGCCATGCTCAGACCAAGGAACAGAACCGTACCAGTTTCCCAGTATCCTCCCCCGATCCACTCTTGTCCTCAGAGAGATTCTTGAACCCGTAAACATAAGCAAAGTCAAGACAGTCCTTTTGGCTCCTCTGCAAGATTTCCCCCAAGTCAGAACCTGGTTTAATTTCCTTCACAATAACATAATATACATTTCTGCCCCTCCTTCCTCTGAAGTGGAGGGAAGGAAGAGGCAGGAGGATCAAGTCTTCATACCAGCAATGCTCTGAGCAGTGTTCCTCACTGTGCTGGCATATGCTGCCCTTCTGTGGCATCAGAGATTCATTAAGTCAAAAAGCTTGGCTGTGCTGTCTAGGTTGTTAATAAAGCATGCTGTGTAGAGCTATGGAGTCCTGCTCCAGGCACAACCCCTACTACACGCTCATCCTTATTGAATTCAGTTCCACTGTACTTACAATTTTGTTTGCACGAGGACTTCCACAGTTTCAGAGAACAAAACTTGTGTAGCATGACCAGCGCATTGTGGCTGTCTTTTTGTTCTCCTGAGTTATCCAAGTTCAAGCTGGACAGACTTGAGAGACAATCTATCTGGTTGCAAACCATTGTATGTGCTCCATTGGAACAGCTCCCAGTGGAAAAAATTTAGTTGCGATTCAACTGCCTGTTGAAATTTTGCCTTGATTTTATGGCCAAAGAGATGAAGGAGCCAAGCTCTTCTATTTTTCCACAAAGGCTCCTTACCACTGGGATTATTCTCACCATTACAACAATAACAGCAGTGTAGTAAAAGAACCTTGAGTCTTACAAAAAGCCAGTTTGGACTAACCATCTTTCAGCCAGAGTGGAGAGGTCTGGTGGGGAAAGCCTGCCACCACTGTGTTCCTGTCCCTGTCCTTACTGGTGTTGTGTGTTCCTCCTGCCAAGACAAGCCTTTGCACAACGCCTTGAAGAGAAGCTACCAAATGGCCAGACTAGTCATTGTCCCGCAGAGCTTGTCCTGCCCACCCCCTCCCTTACCAATCTGGGGGAACGCGGGGTCTGTTGGCTTCTTGTCGGGCCCCTTGCAACAACGCTCACAGCAAGAGCCGACTTCTGCCTCAAGCACCAGCTCTAACTAAAAAGGAAAGTAAAATGCATATTCCCCTGCTGTTTCACAGGGAACCAAAGTTAACACAACATATCATCTCGAGATGAAATGTTTGCTACCATGGGATCCATCCGTCTTCTCTGGGAGGAGTCATTTTTGCCAGTCTTACTTGTGTTGGTAAAGGGGCAGCAAAGAGTCTTTTATCTGAAAGCACGTTTCCCTGGAGATCAAAAGTATATTCTTTAGTTTTCAAATCTTCCCTCTTTATCCTCACAGTTCCCATATAGGGGAAAAAAATGGCAAAATGTTAGTGAGAGTATATATAAATCACACCAACCACTGATCCTCTTATCCAGTAACCATAACACATCATACATTGAAAATCTTTCTCTGAGAGAATAAAATAAATTACATTTTGCTTGCCAGCATACTGAACCTTATGTTGGTTATTGTAAATTACTGAAAGCACAAAGGTATAGTCTTTGTGCACTCTTCTTCGAACGTGGAACATGAACATCAAAGAAGGCACTTATCAGAAACTGCCCTTTCTCTGCCTCTGCCGTTGACAATAGGCTGATCTTCTCCCACGCATTATCAAGTTAAAAGAAACAGAATCGGACAGACAATTTGAAAAAACACTTGCTACCAAAGACAATAAATGATCTTTGTTATAAATATATCCATAACTAAATAGTTTGGCATTAAAATAATTCATTATAGGACAAAAGCTTAAACACAGCTAGAAAAAAAAGAGGTGAAGAAAATTACATATTCCTTATAAATGGGTTTTTTTGATATCCATGTTTTTGAAAATTTTATCACCTCTGCAGTTGATCAAAAGAATCAATACTGTCATCAAAATTCCGTTTCTAAACAGTGAAAGATCATCATTTTGCATGTGAAAACATTAGTCAGTGTGAAATCATCCTACTTCAAGACAAATCTTTTGTTGTCCCGTTTGTCATCAGAGTCGAGGCAAGCTCAGCTCTTACTCTAAAGAAGGGATAACAGACGCTGAGTTGTTGTCAACAAATTCTAGAACAAAACTGCACTTTTTGCATTTTTCACCGAAAAAACACCCCATGAAAATCCATCTCTTTCTCCCCAAGTAAAACATGTTATGAACATCACCACCACGTGTGTTTGTCCCATTCAGACTCACAGGTCTATTTTAAATCCAGAAGCATCACAAAGCCACTCACAGTTGTACCCCACCCCTAGTTCTAGGAGTCTCAGAAACAATGATACTGCCTTGTATGCTCAGGTGAGAAAGTAAAGCAGTACGAAATTACTATCTTTCATCATAACCGGAAAGAGGATAGCTGCGATTTTTTGCTTTAAACTGTTTTTTCCTGAGCAGCTGTATTTTCACTTGCAGGTCTCTTCATCTTTTCCCGACAGATCAATTAGATTAAGTGCTAGCTGAGACCCCACGTCATGTTAAAACTTTACCTTCTTTCAAGCAACACGTATGACTCATCAGCTCAGTAATTATAACAAATAAACCAAATTTCCCATCTGTGTCACTGTAAGTAGAGACCGCTTAGAATCGGTGCCTACAGATGCTGCTTCGAACGTGCTGCAGAAGTGACAGGAATGGGGAGCTGCCACCCCCCCGACCTCTCAGTGCAGAGCAGGAGTGGTCCCTGCTCTCCCCATGCACTAACCACAGAGGGGAGAGATGTGGAAGTCATTTAAATAACAAAAGGGTGTCTCCTCTCCTGGTCAAGAAAGGCAGTTTAATTATGTTTCTCAGTTTTAAAATGCACCAAGATGACTTTGTTTTATAAGCGCTCTGGAGCCTCAGGCACACATTTGTATTACAGTTGGGTGCTTTTATTGCATATTGTATTTTTAATTGTTCCTTAGAAGATGGAGCATTTTTCCACCGAGAAATCTAATACATTATTATTATTTCTGAATCCATAATTATTTGGTGCATGTCAGCCACATGACTTGTGTGTATCTTTCTTTTTCCTCCTCTCTCAAAGGATTCTGTTGTTTGGATTATGCAATCATTTTGTTAATACCAGGACAGATGGCCACAATGAAAACACACAGGGTGCTCTCTCTGATAGATACTTGCCAATATCAACAGGAAGGAACAGAATTAAATTCATGAACTTTAGAGAGAAAGCACAAGCTTGTTCTTGAGCAGGGAACAGCATAACACTTTCATGTACACAGTAATAGCTGATGACAATCTAGAGGCATGCGGGTTGCAAGACCGGAGTAATCCAAAATAGGGCCTGAGGTAACCTTTAGAGGTGGTATAACAGAGGGCTGCAAATACCCTGGTTGCAGCAGATGGCACAAGGTTGGGTTTGGAGAGGAGGCAAGAAGGACCCAGTGCTTTGCTATCCCAGACACCCAAAAGCTTTCCTAACATCAAGCCTAAATCGCCCATCGCCTGCTGCAATTTAAGCCCATCCTATCTCGCTCTGCCCACTATTTATTCACCTCCTTTTTCAGCAGCCTTCTACAGTTTGGAAACCTGTTCCTATATCTCCCTGCTGTCACCTCTGACCTAGGACAGACCTATCACCTTAGCAATTTAGCCTCCTGCCCCCACAGCCCCGCATCATCAATGCTTATCCAACAACTTCTGCACTGAGCCCATAACTTCTGGGGGAGCTCCAAGGGGTGCAGCTATTCGTGCGTGCCACGCAGTACGGACATAATCCACATTTCAGCTTGAAGGCTTGCAGATTTGGCTGCTAAACTCACCAGACTCCAGTTACCAAAAGGAAGTCTAACACATCTGGAAAATTTCCATCCTCCTGATACTGCCGGTTTCCCATGATGTCACTGTTTGTTCTCAACCAAGCAAGAGGCTCTTAGATGTCCCTCAGTCACATCAGGAAATCCAGTCCCATCCTTGCAGAAGGAACTTGTGGCGCAGAAGGTCACTAATGAACAGGAAGATTTAATAACAGAATCCCCACCGCCAGTTAAAAATATGTCTTTTTCAAAGCCAGTAAAAAACTGGGAAAAGTTACAAAATTGATGCTCCTGTTACCAGCAAAATTATTATGTTAAATTAGGCACTGCTGATAAAAGAAAGCCAAATGTACACTGAACATAAACAGATAATCTTTCCTTTGTTAAATGTGTGGTCTCTGACATGGTCCACACATGGTAAAAGTTTGACAGAGTTTGGTAAATCCAGAAGTCTCAAAATAATTAACCAGAGCAAGGTGTGAGAAAAGAATTGGGCATCATCGCCAGAGGAGAGCTCTGTGTTTCTTTAAGCCAAGTGAGAAACACCAGACCCTGCTCAGGCCAGTATTCCTCGTCTTTGCAATCAAAATGCAGATGCATACACTAAGCAGACACTCTACCAAAGCTTTCACCTATATATTCCGTGAACCCAAACCTCAAGATGAAACATGATATTTCCGATACCTTGGAATTTTCAATATAGATTTCTTTGGTATTAAACCTAGTCCTCACGTGCCCTCACAAGCACACTATGATACAGTATTTACTAATATGATTGTATTGTTTTCAAGCAGAGATGGGTAATACAGATTCAGGCCTAATAGAAGTAAAACATTGCTGTATAAATGCTACTAGTCGTTTGGAGAACTGTCTTTGCATTGAAACACACATCTTAAAGGTTTTTCTTTTAATTTCTAGCAGTTAAATGCAAAAAGCATTGGTACAGAGGAGACTCTTCCTCGATTTCTATATGAGCTGGATCAGAATGTACATACACAGTTTTGCAACTGCATTTCAAAAAACCCCTTCAGCTGTAAATAGCAGAAAGCAAGTGGGGTCTACCTGTGGGATGGTGGGATTCTAAAGAGTCCCACCAAAGAACTCCTTTGCAAACTCAACCGTACTGCCCTGTGTACAAATGCCTCCAATTGATTGAAACAAGTAAGTTTTGAAGTAAGACAAGGGAGTATTTCTGTGGTGATTCAAGCAGAACATATTAACTAGTGTCAGCTTTGCATGAAGCTGATCTACTGGAGAAATATAACCACTGGCTTTTGCTCTCCAGAAGTAGGGCAGACTTTGGAGAACAAGTATTTGCCAAACCCAGAGACCAACCTCTGGTAAGATATGTGCAAATGTCAGAGTTGATCTAAACCTTTCCTCCAAGAAAATAGGAACATTTTGATAGTTTCTGCCCAGGCATGAAGAGAAGAAACAGAGCTGCAAATAAACTTTTTCAATATACCTATACGATAGCCCAAATAAATATTGGTAAATACTTCTGTATCAAAACAATGTAGCAATACATTTCCAAGTACTCAAAAGAAATTATATAATAGAAATAAATCAGAAAAATGTATCTTAGGGTTATGGCAGATTCAAAGAACTGTGAAAAATCTAAGGACTTCAGTTTTTAGCTATAGAGCCAGCCATCCTGCAGTGACATCCCACCATGCCGCAGCCTGGTGTTGCCAACACTGGGACTGTCCCTGCAGAAAGGGGTGCTCCTCAGTTCGGTTCTCCCCATCAGAGTCACTCCATCCCTGTGCTTACACGTATGGAAACAGACATGGAGAGCAGATCCATCACAGAATCACAGAATGGTTAGGGTTGGAAGGGACCTCTGGAGATCATCTAGTCCAACCCCCCTGCCAGAGCAGGGTCACCTACAGCAGGTTGCACAGGACAGCACAGGACATCACCACCCATCCTCACCCAGTCCCAGAATGGGAGAGCAGCACTGATGCTCCCCGAGAAACCAAAGTGTTCCGAGGAGCTTCAATGAAAAAAAAAAAAAAATAGGCCAGAGTCAACACCCCAGACTCGGGCAGCTCTGGAGCAGAACCACAGACTATGTTTGTCTCAGCAGACATCTTTCAGTACAGGACTAACACTATGGTAAATAAATACAAAGAAAAGCACAGTCCTGAATTTATAAGGTACATTCTCAGAAGAGCTCAGGCAGCTTCCCCATAGGATCTGAAGTACTTGTGGAGCGGTGATTTATTGCTGACCAGGAATACTTTTTCCCATCTTGACATTTTACAACAGATTTTTTATTATATTCATTCCCATACTAACCCCAAGAAAATATAATAAACTAAAACTTAAACTAGAATCCTGAAAAAAAAAATATTCTTTTTCCTTGTTTCAGTCTTTCTATTGCTTCATTCACTTATTCTAACTGTCATTCCATTGTTTTGATCATTTTTTATTAAAAATGGTTTTGGTGAATGCACATTTTGCAATGAAAAGAAGTTGTAAAAAAGAACACAGTGGTATTTTAATTCATACTGGTTCTGTGGAATATTGAGTAAAACAGAGGATGACATGTCATCTGAATTTATTTTCTCCATTTGTCTTTTCTTAACAAATGATCATCTGACAAAAGTTTTGCTTTACCTTAGAGTTCTTTAATGTAAGCACATGAAGAATTAAGACAATTAGTATCACTGCTAGTGATACCTTCCCTAAAATGAACTACATCATAGCTGCTGGAGGCTGAGAGAACCCCACTCATTTCATTTGCATGAGCCACTCCACAGATTTAAATCATACACATGAACAGACTAATAAGAATTTACCACCTGGCTGTGACACCACTGCTGGTAGAAGTGTATTCAATTTCCCGCAGTTCACGCTGAAGTGTTCCCTCCCCCAGATCTATAAAGTGAAGCTTCCCATAAAGGTACTTGGTAGCACTAGGTCTCATCTCCCTTCAGCGAGTTACAAGTATCTGAAAATGAAGATGCATTTCCCATGTAAATTATAATTGTTCTTATGATTGCAATATTTGTATACCCAAGAGAAGAAGAGCGTTTGAGGTGGGTAGATAAACAAATATTCTAATCACATTCTCTTGAAAGCTGAAATTTGATTTTAACATCAGTTATGTTTTTTTCTTTTTGATTTCTTCTCTTAGCTCAGTGGGAACTAAGAAAAAAACCCAACAAAATGTATCCTTGTAGCTCACTGCATTTCGATCTGTGATGACTTATTTGCATGTTTATTTTCCTTGTTACAATGATTGGTTTAATATATTTTTCTTTTTTTGTTACTGTTTTCACAGTGCATTTCAGGGAACAGCGTTCACTTGATTTCTAGCTGATGAGTGATTAACCCAGGGGGAATCAATCTACAAATCCTACAAGCCAACTGGGTTACATTCACTCCCGTTTCTAGTCCCACTGGCTATCTTTTCACCACACTTCCAGTCTGGGTTCCAACTATGCATCTAGGAACACCAGCAACGAGGAAGATGGTTAGAGATTCAGATGCCTCTGCATCTTGGCCCAAGATCATGCTGAGACAACACAGGCCACAATTTACAACTGCTTTGGACATACTGAGCCTGGATATGGCCTCACATCCCCACTGTGAATTTGCCAAAATCTCATCTTCATTGGGCCAGTGAAGGACAGACGAGTTGGCTTTCCAGAAGATACAAAACCTGTATATAATTATGGACTGTGGGAAAGGTGAGAAATCCGGTTGTGGGCTGTCATATGGCATGCAAGCTAAAAGCCTTGTCAGGCCAGCTACGTGGTGAAAAGGCCACGAGGATGCTGCAAGACGACCACCTGCTTTTTGGCTCAGCCTCCCACAAAGTAGCTTAAACATTTCCGTGCACTTCAAGGGAACTAAATGCAATAGATGTACAGAAGAAATTAGGAAAGTGTAGGAAGAGGTGTCAGAGCAGTGTCAACATGCATCTATTCTACTCACTGCATTTACATGAAGAAAGCGTGGAAAGTGCTTAAGGGTTAATTTAAGAACTTTAATGTCATTAGAGCAGGAGCTCTGCAATTGGCTTCCTATGCAGCGTAACTGTTTTAAATATCACCCATTTTGCATGGGCACATTGTCACTTCCTGCAGTGGCATGTTAACAGAGCTTTTAGTGGCAGCAGAGGCAATCTCTGTAGACCTCTAATATGATCATATTCATTTATCGGATCTATGGCGTACCCATACAATTGCTTTGTGCCTTACAAAAAGCCATTATGTTTTGCCATCTACACAACCCACAAGGACCTGATGCCTTCATAATGTTTCCCTCTATAAGCCAACGATACAAAAAACACAAGAGGACCTGAGTGGAATCAGGTCCTGGATCTTAACTGGAGAGAAGGCAGCAAAGAGAGAGGTGTAAAGGAACGGCAGGACATGGGGGGGGGGGTCAAGCAACACTAAGGTTTATATTTCTGTAGTCTAATCACAGGTTCCTGCCTATCTGGTCAGCAGCATCTACACCTGACAGAGCAGAAGAGAGCCCAAGGTGACTAAATCATTACGTTTCATGAAGCTAGGTAGCTGGTGAAAGATGGACACCCACATTAGTGCCCCGAGAGCAATATGAGCACAGCCTTCTCTTAGGCTTCAAAGGACCTACACCCATGATACCGTCCTGCTCAAAGGCTCCCAGGAAAGGCCTCAATTTAGTCCTAAGCAGGAACTATACATTTTCAGAACAAATCTTTAAAAGGGTTCAAGCTACTATAGAGACTGAGAGCAATGTCAAGCAGAAGAGCGGGACCTTCCAGGGTCTGGAAGTGAAGAAACCCTGAAATAATGACTGTGGGGAACAGAGGAACGCCAACAGCAAGAGCAGCAGACCAAGAACAGCAAGACCAAGACTACAGAAATGAACCAAGATAGAGGCACTCAAATCATCATAGGCAAATGCACAATATAAGAGTAAGTAATGCTAGGGTGGCAGTTCACTCTGCATATTTACATTTATCTTCCCTCTGTATTCACAGAGCTCTTTGAAATACAGGAGTAAACTTCTGGGAGGCTTAAAGGGATTTAGCCATCAAGCTAAAACAAACGAAACACTCCTGTCTGAGGAGGAGCAGTCGATAAGCCTAGTTACAAGAAATGTTTAAACTAGTTGTTAAGAAGAAAAACCTCCATCCCATCTTCCATGTTAATTTTGTATCTATGAGAGTATTGCCATCTCTCTAGCTGATTTCCTACTCATTGCCATTCCTGTGCTGTGGGGCTTGGTGTCCTAACAGCAGGAGAATGAGAAAAGTTGAAAGACGAAAACACAACTAGGATGGGGGTGAAACAATTCAGAAGGCGGTTTCTGTTAATTCAGGCTGTCCCTTCCACTCCAGTCACTTTCTTTGTGCGCTTGCTCCTGGGAATTTTTAGCTGAACCGGAGACTGGGGAGAGAAGGGTTTCAAGAAGGCAAAGACCAGCCTTGCAGTGAAAACACGGAGTTTCTGCTTTGCAACACACAGGAGTGCTCAATGTCCAACCACCAGACCACATGGACATGTCCCAGATATTACCACATCACTGTATTACCAGTATTCCAAAAAAGTTTGTTGCCCCTCCTCACTTCCACCGTTATCTCTGCCCTCCACGCTTCCAATAAGGGCTAGCAGAAAAAAATAACAGTGCTCAAAATATTCCTGGTCCAGAGAAGATGCAGGAGAGCCTGAACTCAGACAATCCCTGCTCAATGGTTTTGCACCTCATGAGTTGGCAATTACCTGAAATTTTAGATGATCCACTAAGCAAAACCGCACGAGTTAATATCTTGAGACTCATCCATGAATACAATGGATTCCTTGCATAAGGAAGTTGAAGAGAGGGCAGAGTAGGGGAAAAAAAGGGATCATAAATAAGCAGAACCAGGAGAATTATAACCTGGCCACAGGTAAAAGTCTCTTTTACTTCTGTGAACAGATTTTCCAGCACTCACCACCTACAATATGCCCAATCTCTACTGGACAGAAGGAGCACATCCATTTTTCAAAATGGTGCTTAGGAGTATGAAGAGAAAAAAAAAATAGTGCGCAAGACACACATGAAGCTGATGGGAACTTTATATTCAGAAATACAGATGGACTCCAAGCACAGAGCCAGATTTCATTTCCCCTGCCCACATTCGATGTGTGGATAGTTAGCTCTTTTGTGGAAAAAAAAAAAAATAGACCAAATGAAAACACTAAGATTTGGAGGCAGTCCCTCCTGCAGTTTAAGGACACACAGAAGAAAATCTGGATTCAAGCCTGTATAACAGCAGCAAAATTATTTACTAAAGAATTTCCACTCCTTCATAACACCTCCTGTGGACGTTGCTTGAGCTGCTCACCCTGTGCTCCTCTGATCCCAGTTACGTGCAGGCAGCCTCGCAGGCCTTGCGCGGCCACTTTGTGTCCTGGACACATTTGAAAGCTCCAGTTATTAAAAGGCCTTTAACATCTTTCACAATCACTTTCTCGCATCCCCTTTTTGGGGGAGTGGAGGGAAAAATTTCACTTTTGAAACGCATAGTTATCTACCCACTACTGTCCCAGAGGTCATCTAATAATTCTATTTCAACACAACACATTGTGCATATTGGCATAATCTGACCATCCTTTCCACGTGTTTTAAAGATCTGTGTTATCTGGTACTGGAGATATGTCATGAGATAGAGTTAACTTTTTTTACTAGCAATTGATACAGTGCTATGTTTTGGATTTGGGATGAGAAATACTTTTGATAGCACACTGGTGGTTTTAGTTGTTGCTAGGCAGTCAAGGCCTTTTCTGGTCCCCACATCTGGGAGGGTATAAGAAGCTGGGAGGGGACAGAGCTGGGACAGCTGACCAAAGGGGTATTCCGTACCATCTGACATCATGTTCAGCGTATAAAGCTGGGGGAAGAAGGAAGGGGCAGATGTTCAGAGTTACAGTGTTTTGTCTTCCCAAGTTACCGTTACACGTGATGGGGCTCTGCCTTCCTGGAGATGGCTGAACACCTGCCCATGGGAAGCAGTGAATGAATTCCCTGTTTTGCTTTGCTTTCATGCACAGCTTTTGCTTTACTTAAACAACTGTTTATCTCGACCCATGAGGTTTTTTTTCCCCTCACTTTCCCCTCCTTCCCCACCCTTTCTTCCCAACATCCTGGGGGTATGGGAGGAAAGAGTTGCTGCATGGTTCTAGTGGTTCTAGTTGACTGAAGAAAGGAAGCAGTACACAAAGTCAATGGAAAGTAACATTCAGACTGGCTCAATACTAACTCTCTTTTAATGCATGCATCCAAAATGCACACTCTTATTAACTGTTTATTGATCCCACCTCCATTACTTTTAGAGCTTTTGAAACAGGTCTGTAAAGAAATACAGTAAGTTCACATTTGGCCAAGCAGAGCATAAGAATATATGATGTTATTTTCTCCTCCAAATGGAAGCTCTGGGAATTAATATTACAGCCCATCAAAACACTTTTGACAAAACATTTGTTATTAAATAAAATGTTATTTAATGACATTTTGAGTTTGGTTAGGGTATGTATCTGGTGTCTCAAGTGAAGTCACACAGATCCTAAATAAAAAAAGTCTGACCTTGGGAATCTGAAAATGGATGTTTCAACAGCTCTGCTTCACAGACAGTCGAAGGTTTGATCGTGTTCCAACAGGGAATTTCAAAACCTTAAAGGCTGTTGCAAGACAGAATTTCTTGTTCCCCAGCCAGCTCTTGTTAGCATAGTCATAATAATCATAATCAGAGATTTATGTATCATCTTTTATCCCCATAGAACTTAAAGCAGTTTGCAAGTGATTGTGATCATAAAAAGCACGTACAAAACAATCACGCTCCTCACTAAGGAAAAGAGGTTAGTCTGCGCTGAAGCATGACAGCTGTTGAAGAAAGCGTAGAGTTATGCTTTAAGAGTAAGCGTGAGGAAAATATAGCAACTAATTGAACAGCAAAAGGGATTTAAGTAGGCAATTTATAATTATTATAACTGAATTTGGCTAGAAGATGAAAGCAAACAAGCAAGTAGTCTTGACTAAGAGGATGTGTAAAAACCTGTGCATCCTCTGCTGTCTCAAGAAAGACTCCTTCCAGCTGCACTTGCCCCTGTAACCCCACACCTTTAGTCCCTAAGCTAGGTACCATCTGTCTGATTCCACCTGACACGGGAAAACCCAAGTCAGAGAGGTTTGTGCACACAGTTCTTTAGAATGTCTGGACAAGTTACAACTTGCTTCTCTGAGACCAGAGAATGGAAGTGGAATGTCACAGTAGCTGTTTCCACATCTCTCAGTTACGAGATACTGGGTCTTTTTGTTTGTTTGTTTTTTTAATTATTATTGTAAATACCAATCTATTCATATCTTTACACAAAATTTGAGGCACTGTTATCACATGTATAAAGCCAAACAGCAAAGAAGATGAAGCCAGTTGACACAATTCCAAATAGGGGGAAAAGGCATTTATCATTCACACAGCTTCAGAGGATCCACATGCCAATCATATCATTTGGGGCTTAAATTCATGGAATACCCCTGTGAGAGAGCATTACACTTTAAAGTTTATTGTGTCAAAGAGCAAAGCAGAGAGAGCTCTGACAAGGAAGAAATTTCCAAGAACTTACAGAGAGACATGGGCTTCAGCTGAACCCACAGCTTCTGAAGTAGAGATTCTGCTCAGAGAAAAACAACTACCCCTGTCAAAAGCAAAGACAAGAAACTTGTCAAGTACTACAGAGGAGAAATACAGTGTTTATGGACATGCAAAGTGCCTCAAAGATCGGCAGGAACTTTGCCATTGTCATGAGAGAGATTGTTGTGGGAGATCTTTTATCACTGCAGTGAACGCTTGTGCACTGAAGGCAAAAGGGACAAAAATAATAGTGTAAAAGATTGCAGGATTGGTGAATGACATGATGTATCTTCTGAATCTGTTTGAATTTATTGGAAATAAAACTACTTTTTTTTTTTAAAAAAAGGTCAATATCTGGAATCCTATCACACCAGGTTTAGTTGCATTTATGAAGTTACATGTAAGCCAACAAGTAAGAGCTACTAAAAAAGCCTAATCGCATTTACATTCTAGCCTCTTTTTGTTGCTATACCAGAATAAAGGGGACAAAGTAGTTAGATTTTACCTTCTCCTCAGTGTCCTCAACCAAAGGGTAATTTTATAGGAGATTTAAAAGCTTCTCAAATAGCGAAATGAGCCAGAGTCACTACAGAGACCAGACACCACTCTTGCTCCATAACTGAGGTTGTCAGGTGTACTTGGGCAGGAACTGAGGCCCAAACCCATCATAGTTCAGGGGATGGGTCTACTGAATCCCTTGCCACGCACAGTCTGGGTACAGAGGTAAGTCAGTCTGTCATGTTTTTGTTACAGCCTACTTTGTTCAAACCTAGCCAGCAAAGTATACTTGGACTTACTCTAAACCTCATACTAGAAGAAGCCATACATCTGAAGTGGGGCAAAAAAAGTGTTTAAGCAAAGCTGAGTACTGACAGGACTGGTAATCTGTGGTAGGTTCGGTAGACATGGACCATAATTAACGATAGGGAAAAATTTAGAAATGGCAAAGCAACTTCAAGTCAAAACCATGTCTACTCCAGGTAATAGTTTCATATCTTCTCTGCTGAGAAATTTCCAGATAAGGTTTCCCAGGCAAGAAGGGAGCACAGAGAATAGCAAAGGGCCTTAAAAGTTTTTAATGCAACTCAGAGGAAAGGGGGAAATGGAAAGCAGATCCTGAGCGCAATTAAAAATGCTGTTTCTTTTTTTAACAAAAAACATCTCAGAGAATGAAGCACAAATGTGGCTCTGTTCATAAAACGACACTGTATCCTCCCGCACTGTATTCTCACAGGAGGCTGGGAAGTTCCCAACAGCATTGTGGAGGCTGCCTAGTGTTTCTCATTAGGCTCTTAAGAAGTTTTTGCTGGTGAAATCCCCAGGGAAAAAGTAATAATGCTGGTTTTGGGTAGACAGAGAAATTGAGTTCTGAACAAGATACTTCAGCAGCGTGTTACCAGATCTCAGTGACTACAGTTGAGTTCTGTTCATCATACACCCTGTAACATGCACCAAACTCTTTCCATTTATCTTAGCAAAGACCTGCTGGCAAAAGAAGGCTCTGTATGACTAAGGAGCTGAAGACTATCAGGCTCGTATGCAACCTACTTGGTGATGGAGCAAGACTTAACGCTGCCGAATCATTTTCTCTTGCTTTGTCTTCTAAAACACAGTATCTTGTCTGCTCACACCTGAAAAAAAGGTCTCTTCTCTGTCTTCTTTATAGCTCCTGTAGCATTGCTTTCCCACACACCTGTCTACAAAAAAAGAGTGGGATTTCTCTCTCAGACAGGAAATCTGTGGGCCTCCAGCTGGCCCCACAGGCCATCTCAACCCCCTCTTCCATCGGTCTTCCATGGACGCACAGTAATACCAGTAAGCACCCACGATCCAACCGTACGTAAACTTGAGACTTCATAGTTTTCAGTGTTCAACTCTTGAACCTGACAAAGCTATGACAGCGCTTAAAGGACTGACCTCTGGAAACTTTATTCAAGTTTTGTTAATTCATCCTAGAAGTTGTATAAATGCATGAGTTTCTCTTGTGTGTTTTGCCCACAGAATAACCAGTAATCTGTTTTCCCTTTTCAACTAACGGGTATTAGACAAAGCTATACTGCAAGTTTTGAGCACCAAAGAAACTTGCCCCTTCCCCTCAGAAATGGGCATCAAAACAAGCCCATTTCTTTCTCCTCATCTATAGACAACTTGCACCTAATTTCAAATTCCTACTGAGTCTGGAGAAAGCTTGAGCTTCAAGTGTAGAAAGAAAATAGAACAAGAAAGGCACTATTAAAGAAAGTCCTATTAGACAAATCCTCAGGATGAACATGACAAATGGACCACATCCCTTTCTAGATGTGCACATGAGCATGGCTATCTAACTGTGCTACGTGGGGCTTTTTTTTTTTTTTTTAAGTTGTCTTTGCTTATACAGAAAAAAAAAAGGTAGAATTTAATTTCTTTTTCTGTACCAACTATTGCATATTTGGCTGCCAGACAAGAGATTAGCTGTTTGTTCCTACCGGCAGAGTTATGTGGAGGAGGCATGTGGCCATCAGCCGAGGTCCTGAGCCAACCACTACAATGAGATACTTATCCCCATTGTCTGTCCTGTAGGAACAGAGATGGGTAAGTGAAGACTTCTATTCATGCACATAAGCAGTTTTACTACAGACTGTCCCAATCTCTCACACCACCATCCAGCCAAGTCTATAGAACGCCACTGTGTGATTTAATCCACAGCAATTGAACTGATGGCTGATAGGAGAAATGCAAGTTTAATGTACAAATGATACATCATTAAATCAAAGCTCCGGAGGTCAAGAATGACCATAATCAACTGTTTCCATTCACCATGTCAAGCGACTTGTTCTAGTTCCAGCTCAGCAGAAGAGGATGAGTTAATACTTATCTGGCTCTAAAGAGAATAGCCTTCAATAGGTAAGTGACTTCACAGAGTCACCAAAATATACTACCAACAGCTCAGCTATAACCACAATCAAACAGCACAATTCCTGTAGTTTAGTGACTTCAGAGGGGAACCTGTGTTGTGATTAAACTTTCATTTTAAGAACATGAAAGAGGAAAGCGCTACCAAACTCCAAACACTCCTGCAGGGGTTTGGAAGAAATCAGAGTCCTCAAATGACACTGTGAAGCCAAAGGGCAGAAGCAAAGGAAGGAAAATGGATGTACAGGACAAACAAACAGTACAGTTACCCAGGTATAACAGCAGCTCAGATGGCAGAAAACTTTTAGAAGATGGTGGCAACTCTGAACTGTTTGTGAGAAAAATAAGAGAAACATAAGAAAAATTACATTCAGTTAAGCAGCAAGAGGTGGCGTGCAATGAGATGTCTAACTTACAGATTCTGTGCTCACTGTGTTACTCTCACCAGCCAAAGCTAGTCCTGCTAAGAAATGCCAGGCACCCAAGGGATGCCTCAAAATCTTTTAACATGGCAGCAGGGACTGGATGTCCACCAGTATTTGCTCCTTAACGCAAGGGGTTTGAGGTTCCTCCACCACCACCCCATTTTTTCCTTGCCTCTGAAATAGGAAGAAATTTCTAGAGCTCAATGAAGAATTTCACTTATTTGGGAACACAGTCCTTCACCTTTAGTATTTGCAGCTGCACACGTGCCCCTGGGTCACTGAGGGCTGGCTCCAGAGCTCTGCCTCCCTACGGCACATACTCCCACCTCCTGTTGGTGAACCTCAGGTCCCTCAGGAGTGAGCTGTTCTGGCACAGGCAGCACAACAAAGGCAATTGGCCCCGAGACAAAAATGGGACACGAAGGCCTTTGCCTACAATTCATACACAGCCTGCCACAATGACATTTCTGACTTTACACTTACTTGTTTTCAGCTTAGTTTTTCCAGTTTTGCTACTTAGTGTGGCGTGAGGGCAACTGTGGGTTTGGCTTTTATTTCATTTGAGATTTTGCAGATGGGATTTTCCAAAGAAACAAGACTCTTCTACCAAAAAAAAAAAAAGTAGTAAAAAATAGCCACAGTCTAATTTTGATTTCAAGACTGCCTTCAGGCTGTTTTTACATAGGTTGGATGATGCATCGTTAAATTTTGTTTGGACAAAATTCCTATCCTTACAATAATAAAGAACTATGCATCAGACTAAGTGGACTTCCATGTGGAAATGTTAACACCCGGACAGTTTCACCCTGATTATTTGGTTTTCTTTCTGTTTTCCAATGTACCAGCGAGTTGTGAAGAGTACACAGGAGTCTGCCTTCTTGCCAGTAGCTGAATGAATCATAAACACCCTCAAGAAATAAAGCAGGCTAACTTTAGGTGCATAAGCACAAACTCGCAGTGAATTAATTTACTTGCACATTATGCAAGATTAAACAGCAAACAGAAGAGAATACATGGATGTGACAATGATTCTTTAAGAGCTTAAAAAGAATTTGGGCTGAGTTCTGTGTTGCAGTTAGAAATAACACTGATTCTCATGTGAACATCTTATTTATTTTGCAAAAATGGCCTTATTTTCATTTGCCATAACCTGAGAACTTCTCATGATTTTTTTTTAAACTAGAAACAATTAAGTGATAATTTTTTACAATGGTGTGGAAGATTTAGATGACTGTTCTATATCTGCCCTCTCTTTGGCTGGATAAATAGTTTTCCATCTCTGCAGGATTATTTTTTTTTTTCTTCTCCTTATAAAAAGGAGCTCTCCCCAGTTGAAACAGGGCAAATGTAATTGGTCTTCTGCAAGGATACATATTTCAAGATTTTTTTTTTTTTTTAAAGTTACCCATTTTTATAAGAACGTATAAGGATAATGAATCTATTATTAGAGTTTTTTTCCTCCTAGAGCTAGGAGTCAGGTGTCACTGAAGAAAGTATATGTATATGCAAACTTCATTATTGGTTTTCCATGCTAACTAGATTAGAACAGATGAAAGTCTTGATCCTATGATGAGGCAATTAGGAGACTCCAGGTGAATCATAACCAATCTTTAGCTTGAAGGCTCAGGTGAGTGATTACTTTTTACAAAATTCCCTGATTACTGAGCTACCCTCGGTACAGATCAGTGTCCTGGATTATTTATCCAGGAGCAGAAGCACATGAGAAAATCACCCACTTCTGTCTGAGCTAAGGAAAAGAAGTAAGGTTCCTGCCAAAACCACCCCAAGTCAATGCAGAACTGGCAGTTCTTTAAAACATTGTTGGATGTAACTTGAGTTCAGATGGAGGCAGGAGAGGAAAAAAAAATCCAAAGATGAAATAGCAAGCACCTTTCTTTACAGAGTTATTTCGTCTTCTGTACCTATATGGCTTTTCTCCTGTCAGTCTTTTATTACCTCCCCATTCCTCACATTGTCTGGTTGGAATTATGTTCAAAAGGCTTCTGAACCAAACACTGCATATGCATTAAAATTATTAAAGCTTCTGTATCTTTCCTATTTACTTATACTATATATGAGCATGATATGTCAGCTAAAAGAAAAAAAAAAAGAAAAAAGTATTTTCTTTGCACAGAGTAAGTTCTTTATACAACCTAACATCTCAATGATTCAGAGACAGGGCCAGGGTTGTCCAAATAATGTGCCAAGCCCTAGATTTCATGTCACCGCTACACGTTAGCCGATATAGGCTGCAGCATCGTGTGTTGGATCTGCAGGTTATTCATATGAATCCCATGGAGCTAAACCAAATTATAAGCTGGCAGTCTTGGTCCATGTTATTTTTTCCTTTACGTGAATAAAGTAGTATGGAAACATGACATACTTAACTTACAGAGTAGTAGTGCTGAATTATATCCTTTCCTGCTAATATCGAATAGCAAGGGACTGATCTTTCATCGCAATGTTGACCACAATACCACAAAACGGGGATGTGCAATGCTTTACAGCAAGTGCTTGCTGGTGTCTTAAACTAACGTAGCACTGAGGAGATGCAATAGTCTAACAACCTTGTGTTAATGAACAAGTTAACCAAAAATACTAAATAAAAATGAATGCCTGGCCTAGCCAAAGAAATGAAAAGGAGCACCATGCTCGGAGAAGACATAAGAAATCTAAATTCCTTATTGGAGTACTGTGCCCAGTTCTGGGCTCCCCAGTTCAAGAAAGACAAGGCATTGCTGGAGAGAGTCCAGCAGAGGGCTACAAAGATGGATCAAGGGACTAGGCATCTACGCTCCAAACTTTAGCACCTCCTTTAAGCCAACTGAGGGAGTTCTTCCCCATATTCAGAGACACTCAAATGAACTTGTTCGGAGCCAGCTACAGTTTCAGTGCAGCTCTGCTGATACAGAGCTCTGTCCTGGCTAATTTACTTTGCATTATGCAGATCCCAAAGATATCCGAGAAACCAAAATACAGCATTTTTAACCCTTTCAACCTTTCTGCCAAGGAACCATATATGTAGAAATATCCAACTCCGCGCAGAGCAGTGTAGACAAACATGACCATGAACAGATACCTTATCTGTTAGCGCGGATGCCTTGCCCCGAGTACCAGGTAGGGGCGAGGAGCACTGTACAGCAGAGCACCCACAGCAGGGGGGCACGGTACTGAGACCCTCAGCTACTTCCTCTCCAAAGCAAATTCTAGATGTGGTCGCAGAGGCTACAGATACATTTATTAACCATTATAAGACCCCCCCCTATATATCCAAGCGTCTTCTGTGCTTAGAGAAAACAGCTTTCAATTTCTCAGCCAGTTGCTGGATGTGCTCCAGGGAGTAGTGTCACACAGACTTTTGCAGCAACCGATTCCCAGCACAGTTTTCTGTCCAGGGCTCATCCCAGGATGGCTGACTGGTTTAAATGCAGTTGAGATGCAAGGTCCCCCACAGCAGTGTCGAAAGGTGTACATGTCACCTGGCAGGTATCTTTCTGCAAGACGTGATGGTACAAAGCAGTGTCCCCTGTTACAAACGCAGGAGGATATTGGAGATGGGACATTGGGGAGGGGAAGAGAAAGCTGCAACTCACAATCAAGTCTTCATAAATCACTGCTTCACACTGAGAAAATAACTGAATGGATTATAACATGTCAATATGTTGTCAGAAGTAATCAGACTAGCATAATATCAAAGCTCTGTGGCAAAGACACAGTCCTGTTTTTCCAAAATGCCTGTACCTTATCTTCTCCCACTTCCTTCTGATGCTCTTTCCAATGCATGCAACAAACCAGAGAGGCATCCACAGACAGCCTGCTCCCTACACAAACCGCTTATCTCAAAGCGGTTTCTTCTGCACAGAACAATACCAGAGCCCTACAGAAATCCCTGTAGCAGCTGTGGAACAGTATCTAAAGGCGTCAGCACAGGGAGGTGAATTGAGGTTGTATAGACCTAGTTATAAGAAATGAGAGTATTCAGAAGTTGTTGATAGTATTCAAGAAATAAGTGCCAATATTTAATAATGAAATTATTGCTAAACTTTCATTCTACTTTCTACTTGTAAAACTCACCACACTTTTCAACAAGAAATAACATTAGTCCATTTCATTGTGGGGAAACTGAGAAACAAAGTAATAAAAAGCTTTGTCTGTAGTAATCCAAAAGAGCCATGATAGAGCTGGGCATCATCCTGAATCCTACTTTGTCCTTTGGACATCAAGTCTAGACTGGGTGTGCCAAGAACGCTCTGAGTCTCTGGGTGTTAGTGCTCAGCCAGCTGCGTCCCAGCTCAACGTCAGTGCAAGACCTGCTGTACACACCAGCCACCCTGCAGTGTCCTCATTTCCACCAGAGAAGGAGGTATGCAGTTCCCAGGGAGCTGCAGGGCAACCATGGGGTGAAGATCTCCAACACAACACACCCCAAGTAAGCAATTATTGTCCATTAAAAAAAAAATAAAATAGAAGAAAGCAACCAAATCCTTACTCAGAAGAAAAAAAGTGAGTGAAATTGTCATCCATATGTTGGCAGCCATGTCCTGCTGGTCACCCAGGTAAAAATATTACTGTTGTATGCAAAAAAAGTAGAAATATACTTTATTATAAGCAGTTGCTGAGAGGCAGCTGTATAAACTTTCTCCTGATTACTGGTGGTGGGTTGAGCAACAGTTTGATTTACAACATTCAGATTTCCTTTTGGTTGTTCAGTCTGTTATATATACGTCAGAGAACACCACAGAAAAATTCTGGCCTGTCTTCAATTTAAACTATTAGTGCAATACTTTGACTCATACATCTCTCGCACTATAAATGTTTTGCTAATATGATACAATGTTCAAGATGAGGATAAATCGTGTCTGTAAGAAGAATTTGCATTCCACTTCCAGAACCACCCTTTGAGTACTCAGATAGCTTTTGTTATGCCATAGGTCAGTGTTCTTAATAAAAACTAATTTAATAAATGCAAATCTATTATTAAAACCAGGCAAAATGTAGTATGAGGATGTTCACCTTCCCCTTAGTTTTCTCATTGCGTCAGGGATAGAAGAGAGGATTAAGGCTATGATTACTTCTCTGCTGCTCTGTACACCAGTTCATTTCACACACTGGGACTTTGAACACCCATTGAATAGTAATCAACTGATCATCAGTGATGTAAGCACAAGATTGAAGCAGTTGCAAACAGCTGAAAAGCTCAAGCTACTATTCAAAGCTCAGTCTTTGTCCATGCTGATCTGAACCAAAAGAGACAGCTGCTTCTGGGACCGATTCAGAATAGTTTGGCCAAGAACGGTGCTGGAAGCAGGAGCTGCCTTGCTAACAAAACTTGTTTTTCCACAGAAAAAATAAATTGTAGAAAATTTTCCAAAGCTTCTGCGTTCATTCCTAGAATAGCTAGATTACTTTAAACCATTTCTATTAACAAACTGTTTCATTAGCTTCAGAAAACAAGACACTTTCTAAAGTATTTATTTAGCAACCGTATATATATGAAAGAGAAAAAAACAAATTCCTCCCTACTTAGCTATCTATTATCCAAACATAAGCTTAATTTCCCTCCCCAAGTAGTACAATTTTTCTGCAAGATAGGAAAACACTGGTGGCTGGTCACAAGTTGGGATCTTGGTAACAGCAGAAGTCAACATTAAATCATCTGAAAGCAGCTCAACTGACCCAAGTTCAACACATTCATTAAAGATTTATACAAAGCCATCTGCATTCAAAATATGAGCCAAAGTGTCAATTAAACTGGATAAAACCAAAATGTAAGTTTACTGAAAGTTATTGCAGAAAAGCAATTTGATTGCTTATGTAGTGTGAATGTGGGTCCTTTTGGATGCAGGGTAACCACACTGACCTAGAAGACGAGTACCTGCAGTATTCGCAGCCTGCAGAAAATTGAAAGAAGCTGGCTTGAATTCTTTAAGCATCTTGGATTAATTTTAGGAACATCTATAGTCATGCAAAATTATGACAACATCCATTTGTTACAAAATATTCACATGTATAGTTTTGCCTAGACAATATATCGGATATTTAAGAAATCTTCAATATTTTTAGCCCTTCAGAAGAAATTAGTGGTGTGCGTCCAGCTGTGCTATGCTTCAAGCCCCTATAGGCTAGTAAAGCACCAAATTGCACAAGCCATTGTGGATACGCTGAATCAATATGTTTCCAAACCATCAAAGTCTCACTGGAAAGCCTTAGTCCTGTAACAAGTTCACCTTACCTACCTCAGGGGTTTTGAGAGAACTTTGCACTCTACACATCAGCTCAAATTGTGCTTTCAACCAACTGGAAAGGCTGGAAAGCAGCCTTTTCTCCAAGTAGGAAAAATGTAAACTCAAGCCTATCCCTGGAAATTTTCTAGTAATATTGGGGTCCTTCTGCCCCCTAAAAAAGGAAAAAGGGTAAAAATACTTAAACTGTGTTTAAAGAGTGCAAGGGTACAGCATTTTGGAACAACCTCTTTAAGCAGGTGTGCTTTCAGACACACAAAATACCTACAGATGTAGCTGAAGAGAAACCCCATCTTCTTGTGAGCCCATGTTCTGCTTTCACTTCAATGGCTTCAGTCACAGCTTTATCTTTCCCCTTTAGGTAGGTTGTTTACCAGTAGGTTTTATTGCCAGCATGGCTCGTGGAATGTCGTCTTCCTAACCAAGGTCTAAAGACGACACTCAAGAGTCATATATTCAACTTGGCTTTCAGGCTCAGAACTGAACGGACCAAACTGAGTCAGCTTCTTTGATGAACTCCATGCTACAAAGGCTGAGTCTCAGGAAATCTGCATACTGGTTTTGGTGGTAAAAATAAGTTCTTTATATTCTATGTGACTGCTACATAGGGACAAAGTCAGTTTTAGCCCTCTCAACACACAATCTTCTCAGTAGATGAGCCTCCAATTAAAGAAAGATATGAATAATTCATTCTGAGTCTAAACACTCTTGGACTTTGGGTAGCTCTGATTGGAAATTAATGCTTCCGATTTATTCCCAATTAAAGCTAATTAAATTCCAGCTCCCTGTGTTTATTCTTCCCAGGTCTACATACAGTGTAGCAAAGAGCTACTTTAAACAATTCCAAGTAGCTGCAGTATGTTTGTGATTGTCTACTGCAGCTCAGAACCATAAAAGGTATTATGCATTATTTTTTCTTTTTCTAGTTTTCAATTTTTTTTTCTTCTGTTTGGCACATGTTAAATAAAGGGATATTATCTTGCTGTTGCTGCTGCTCATTTTCAGATGGATTCCTGATCCCACCACAATCAACTACAGTGTTCCTCTTCTGCATCCACACTGCATAAACAATAGGACAGGCCCAACAGAAGGGATATGGGGGAATAAAACAGTATGAAGCAACAAGTTATTTCAAGCGTGTGAAGAGATAAAGTCTTACATACTACAACAGTCTTGTCTCAAGGGACTACTGGTTGGAGAGGGAATAAAATCTTGCATCTCTAGAAAACTCACTCAGCCATCTCGCAGCCCCCCTTGAACTGTGCTGCCATGGGAAAGCCCTCATTTCTGAGTGGCAGAGCCTGTGTAGGCATACATCAACTCACCCCCATCCTGTTCCAGTCCATCTGCAATTCCATTCTCCTCAGCTGCAGACCATGCCTCTTGCAGGGACGTCCCTATCGTAAGCTCAACTTGAGGACCTCTTTTCACAGGAGCACATCAAATTGTACTGCCTCCTTTGCCTGCAGTAAGAATGACAGAAGCAAGAGTTCGTCTCTGAACTGCAACTTGTTTAAGTGATAAATTTTTCTCTTCTCTATTCTTTTCAGAGAGAGGATCTTCCTAGATGAGGCTGCACACGGAGCTCATCCATCAGCTTCAGCTGCCTAAAAAGAGTTGCCAAAGCTCACCGAATCACCCTTGACTTGCTGCCTCACCTTAAGGCAAAAGGATTAGCTATGGCTTAACCGATTTCTGGGCAGGCAGCTGGCATCGACTGGAAAAGACCCTGTGCACACCCTGTAGGAGCAGGGGTGTTTCAAAAGCAGTAATCTATTAAGCCAATAAAGAGGAGAGGACCACACTGGTTACACGTGCATTCAAACTTAATGCAACTCTGCTCACTTTAAGGGAACGATTAAGTTGTGAAAGTAAGGATGTGACTTTGCATGGCACGTGTCCAGCTGCCATCCCATGATTATAAGCCCAAGATAATGGCTGGCTTCACACCTACTGTGTTCTCAGAGGCACAAGAGGGAAGGGCTTTATTTATCGCTCCGAACGTTACTCACGCATACACTGATTTATGATTATACTTAGTCTGAGCTATGTTCTGTCCAGGATAGATAGCCAGAAGAAACACGAAGTCAAAATCAACCAAAGCTGAATATAAACATATGTTCACAAATGTCTAATCAAATTTATGATTTTCATTAACATGTGCTTAGCTTTAAGTCTGTTTTACAAGGAAATTGCAAAGCAAATACTGAATTGTTTAATCTATTTTTATTTTCCATGACCTCTGATACTGCTCCACTCCAAAATAAGGTCTCAAAATTCACCATTTCACCACATAGGAATCTGAAAGAGTTTCACCTCCTTTCCAGGTACTATATTTAAATGTCTATACCCTGCATGATCCTTCCAGAGGCAAAAATATACATCTTCATTATAAATACCTATAGCAATGATATTGCATTTGGCTTTTGTTTGGTTGTTGTTTTGGGTTTTGTTTTGGGGTGGTTTTGGGGTTTGTTGTTGTTGTTTGGGTTGGTTTGGTTTTTTGTTACTATACAGAGAAAGCAAGGAAGAGTAACATAGCTTATAAGTAGAGCTACACAGAATAAATCCCGTCCTGGAGCAATTTTGCAATATGTTGGAGCTAGGTTTAGTTCTGACTGGAAATTCTCCAAAGGAATGTTTTTCCATAGGAAAATGCTGATTCATCAAAACCAAAGCTTTTAGCAGTAGTAAAAGGCCAACTACACTGGAAACCTATCTTCTACTGTAAACACGCCCAGGCTCCTGCCAGCTTGCCTGAGGCTCTGTGCTGCACAGATGGGAAACCAAATCACCCTGAAACTAAAGATAAAAGGCTTGACAGAGATAAGATGATGGAAGGCTCTTTAGCTCCTGCTTCCAATGTCCTAAGTTTCCAAGGTTTCTAGTTCTGACACAATTTGCCTGGAGGATTGCTAGGCTAGCAGAGAGGCAATCAGGGTCCTGAGAGGGTAGATGGCCATGGCAACCAGGGCCAG
>NW_009646736.1:2912500-2930212 GCF_000708025.1 Charadrius vociferus | reverse complement strand
GATGACAGAGCTCAGCAGCTTTGGTTTAAGAGAACCCTGTAAAACCCACAAAGCTCATATGGAGCACAAAATGTGTCTTATCTGCTACTTAACTTACTAAAACTTACATATCTGCTCCTTGCTAAAAAAAAAAAAAAAAAAAGTTTTTTTAAACTTTCTTTTGCCCCCAAAACACTCTATAAAGCCTCACACAGAAATATAGTGTCTTCTATGCTACTCCTGATTGGACAGTCAGACCTATTCCCTTCAACCATTCAATGCTTATGTACCAGAGACTGATCTTTCCCCCAAACTGGAGAAGATTTGGTATTTCTGTCAAGTGGGGAAATTCTATTAAATACTAAGTTAATAAAGTTGATTGAAAGAATTATTCAAATACATCAATGTACACGTCAAAATACCACAAAAATCCCAAAACTCATACATCAGGGAGCTGCAGGTGCTAAGTCACCCTGAAATGGGCCCAGGTTTTAACCTTGCCACATGCAGTTCAGGAAACCCCAGAAGTACGATTATCCTCCTCAGCTCCCCTGTGAACATCAGTACGCTCACTCGCATGGATAGAAGCAAGAATGAGACTTGTCTCAAGAAGTCACTGCTTGAAGCTTGCAGTCTGGGTGACTGTAACTTATATAATAAAATTTGCAGGGAAGGTCAAGACAAGAGAGCTCTCAGAATCTAGCTGACTGTTAGTTCAGACACAGACCCTACGGCAAAGGGCTTGTGCTAAAGGATGATCTTGTCTCGCTAATAAACACAGAAGTGGTGTCCATGTTATGGTGACAAGATCTGCCAGCCAGTACTCAGGTGGGACCACATCTGACCTCACCAGGTCTTGTGATGCACAAGTACTTCTCAGGGCACTAGGCTGTCATGTCCTTCGTTGTTCCCCACTCCTTTAACATTACAGGGAAGGGCCGAACAATTCCAGTGTGCCAGGAAATCCAGATCTGTATTCCCACTGTATTTAATTTGGACAATTCTGTTCAGAGCTGGAGCAACAGGGAACTAGAAGAATGCCAGGTGTCTGATGCTCAACTTAAGCAAGCCAGAGACAGTGCCAACTCCTTCAGGAATAGCATTGCTGATATGGGCATAAGTGTTTTCAAGTTGGTGGTGACTTTAGATGTCTCTATAAGACAGGCATTCAGGGCAGCTTTTGGGAAGTGGACTTGGCTGCTCGCTAAAGAACTTATCTTGCAGGGAGCACGCAACTCTGTTGCCCCAGAATATGAACCAGCTGCTTACTAGCCTTGGTTGGACAGGGGAGGTTTAAACTTTCAAAATAAAAAGAAAGCTATATGCAAATACAAACTAAGGACAGCATACTATTGGCTTAAATAACTGGTATTTCCTACAATAATTGCAGTTTCTGGCTTTGTTTTGCCATTAGATCATGTTTTATCATGATCTAAAAGATGTAATAATGGGAGTTAAATATAGTTAATAATGCACTGGCCTGTGTCTGAGAAAACATCCCACAAATGCGCAACTCGGCATGCAACTGAGAAGTAGGGTAGGAAGTACTAATAAGCCCATTATATTCCTGAAAATTTCCGTATGCAGTATCAAACAGCTGACTGAGTTGTTTCTCCTAGGAACAGGACCTGGAACTTCTAATTCAGCATTCAAAATACAATGACTTAATTGACAGTTCCTCCTTTTCATTTTTATCTCTTTCTTGAGGTAGGCTTTCATGCTTGCCCTTCTCCAGTATTCTGGATCCTTGCCTTTCCTCCCAGACCTCAAAGACATACCATTATGGCTATCTCAGAGGAGCTGCTGGAGCAAAATATTTTGGAGCTCTTAAGACACTGAAGTTTCAGACCTGCAGGATGACCACTATATGAAGAATCACAGTCTGACTGTAACAAAGAAAAGGACCACTGCAATGGCATGAATCCCTTCAAGTCAATATTGGACTCCCACTGTGGCCAAAAGAATTTCCTCTAGAAAAGCATCTTCCTCTCCATCTTAGCCATGCAGTTTCCTACTGAAAAAAACCTCTTATCTCTTTCTCTCTACTGACTAGAGAATGAGGGAACCTATATTTGCTCAGTTGTAGATATTCTTCATGAAACTCCTCAATGGAAGCCAAAAGGATAATGGGGATTATAGAGATAAGGAACATTTCAAAGATTCAGGAAATCTTATCATAATTTTGTGTAGTCAGAACCATACAGTGAAAACTACAGATTTCAGTTTTCAGAAAACTACAGTACCTTTCACGGGAGTTATTTGCCACTGATCTCTACTAAGAACACTACTGCGCACAAAACGCTGGGAGATGAAAGGGACAACAGAATTTAATAAAATTATAATGTAGGATTTCCACTGCTATCTTCTAAACTTGTCTTATATCAGCAAGTTTGACCTTTGGATGATTGTTTCTTGGAACAAGTCGTTCTGGAGCACACAGGGGAGAGGATGTTCTGACCCTTGTCCTGAAAACATACAAGCCTGGCTTGGCGCAGCTCAAGGAGCAGCTCTGGTGGAGCTGCTAATGAACAATTACCACCATATAATCAAATGCAATGTCCTTGAGGAAGAAATCACTGGGGTGGGGGGGGAATATATCAAAGGAAGATTCAATCTAGCAGAGGGACACTAAACTCTAGAAAAAGGATTTTTTTCAAAACTTAATTTTGTTAAAGACACCTGGAGAGTAAATATACAGATTGAGGTACTTAGCAAAGATGATGCTCTTGATTTGTTTAAATCAAAAATCTATCCATTAGAAAAGGGAAATCCAACCCCAGCTGCACAGTGACCTTAAGTAAACTAGAAACAAGAAATAAATTGACTGATAATTAAGGCCAAAGTATTCCATATGACTCACAGGCAGTGATCCAGAAGAACATGGATAATCATAAAACTTCAGTATTAAATGAAGTTCCCTCTAATCCTGTAAAGACCCAAGTGCTAATATCTCCTTTGCTTGTTCAGCTAGGTTGTCCAGGATGTGATAAGAGGAGATCAGTTTTACCAGTTACATACCGACACAGCCAAGAATAGTCCAAGCAGGTGCTTTAAGGCACACATGAACTTGAAAAGGACATAAAAATGACAGTTATCAATAAGTTTCTGAACTTGACTCTCATGCATGCAATTTGAACATACATAGTCTAGTAGATAAGAAAAGAGCTTATTTTCTAAAGCAATGGAAAGTTTGCGTGAAAAGTAGTAGACAAACAGAATTTGCTCAGTAAATAAAACCGTATTATAGCCATCTACTAGAGGGTTCTTTGTGTCTTCCTTTGAAGGCACTTGGATGGTCCAACCATTTGAGACAAGGAGCTAATTAACTGTGAATACAACTATCTCTTTATGCACAGATGTAAAGATGTGCCTGCCACTAGCATGAATACTTACAAGGACAGAAGGCAAAAAAGCCACATTATCTTGCAAATTTATGCAAATTTGGATGTTACAGGACAAAGTTCCAGATTTCTCAAGGCTGCAGAGTACCTCTTTCTGTTGAGTACAAGATACACTGATGTCTTGGGATGTCTCCATAACTGCCTTCCTCTATAACCCCCTTTGACAACCTCTTCCCTTCTTTAAAGGTTCACTTGCTTACGTCCAAAGTCTGCTCTGATACCATACAGCTGTATAACCTTGAATCAGAGTTCTGCAAAACCAGGGAAGGTGTGAGAAGCAGGGCTGTGCAAAGTCTCATCTGGGCTTTCCACTCAGCATCACTTTGCCCTGACGTCTTCACTTGACCATGGACCTGTCTTGTCACCAGACCTTTATCTAGACCTGGCTATTCTCACCGGAGCTGCTGTGCCCTGGTTCAGGTGCTGCGGGACTGGACCCTTGTCAGTGAGGTTGCTGCCTGCTTGCCGCACTGTCACCCTTGTCACACCTTCCCTCGCCAGGCACCCGGCTCCCTCACACACACAGCATTTCACCATGGCCATTCCAAGCATCTGCTGAACAGCACCTGCGTACCGGCTCATGTGAACAGCTCAGCATTAAACATCTGCTGGATCAATATTTAAAATAACCTGCTAAGAGTGTCGATGCAGTGGTTGCCTCATCTTGGGAAAACTAGAGAGAGCTGGGCTGATGTTCATGTTGTGATGGAAAGTTCTTTGGCTGACTTTGTGGGGGGTGGTTTCCATCCCTTTGTGGAGCCGTGGTTTATTTTGTTTCTTGTTTTGTTTCTTGATAGCTTGCCAGCGTCCTCTGGGATAGATTATTCCTCAGCATTTTCTGAATCTCTGTCAGTACAGTCCAATGCTTCCTCCTCCCAGCTCTCATACATGCAATGACTCAGCCCTGGCTCTCACTTTCCCTTTGTTGAACTTTGTGACAATTTTTTCAGCTGCATTGCTATGTGGCCAAAAGAAGTATGTATACACTGTGCCAAAAAGGAATTTCAAACAACAGAAAGAAAAAGCAAGAAAACTGTTTGTTTGCTTTGTATTAGCAGATCTCTGTATTTCAGCTCTCAAACCAATATGCACAGGGACGCTGGCATGTATGTACCCAGGACTGGCGTGACACAAAATGCTCAACAGTTGCTAAATCTGCAGAAAGTTTTAGCCGAGAAAAATTTTGAATAATGTTCTCTTGTTTCACAGACCACATATCACATTATCAGAAGGCACTGACAAGACACATTTGAGACTTGAAAAAGTCAAGTGGTGGAATGAACTACAGAGACGGAGTTGGGGACATACAAACTGGGTTAAGACACAAGTCTCTTTGAATTACAGGCCTAGAATTGGTTGCAAGCAAAATAACCCATTATTGTTCCGAAAGGCAAGGACGACAGAATTAATGACTGGACTTCATAGAGAACGACCACAAGGATAGGATAGCTGGAGAAATCAGGAGCCATTCTAACGTTATTTTCAGTTTGCCTTTAAATGGATAGAAGAGTCCTTGTTCAGGTAAGGTTGATCCTCTTTTCACAATTCAATCCCAATTAAAAACATACAAGGAAGGGAAACCCCTAACTAACATGGAATGATGCATGGTATCTTGAGGGGCAGGGAAAGCAATACAGGCACTGTGATAAGAGAAATCCTTAATCCTGCCTCCCCCACAGTCAATGAAAGTTCATGATTAAAAAAAAAACAAAACACAAAACTCCTCTATACTGCACCATGTCACTGCATAGTTATTAAAAGCTTGATGCACCAGTGTTTCCTAACTTATGGAATAATTAGTTCCTCTGTGAGAGGAGTCTGAGGCACAACTAAATTCCAAACGGAAGCCTTGACTCAGGCTTACTAGAATAGCCTGAACTTTTCCCAGGTTTAGAATTTTGGGAAAAACTTATAAATTAAGTAGGAGGATTTGATAAGCTGTGCATGCTTCTTTCCTCCTCTCTCGCAGACCCAGTTTTCTTAGAGTTGTACTCTGCTACAATATTTTACTCCAGTTGCTGAGTAGCAATAACTTATATTGATCTCTCAGGCAAAGTTTTGGCTCTGTTGATCTTGTAAGAACTCACAAAGCCAGAGATCAAGCCTTTGCCTTGGCATAGGAGCTGGAGGGTTTTGTTTATTCAAGAATTACTAGTACCAGTTGGTGCTGGTCAAGGGATACACAAGACCCCCCACCATTGCTGTATTCTCGTTAATTTAGTTCTCTTGTAAAACTTCACCAGTATTCAGATTCCTAACTCACTGAAGGCTTGTAAACAACTCCTCCTATCAGCATCTTTTCTAGGTCACAGCCAGGCTTTCACAGACATCTTCCCCGAGAGGGGTGTGTGTTGCCATGGCCTTCCCTTAGGATATCACTTCTATAACAGTGCGATCTCTGCGGTGACGCAAGCCTCTCACGTTCCCGGCCACAGCAGGACAGTGTGTGAAACGTGCACCCTCCAGGAATATAATGGCTCAAGTTATGATAATGCTCCACTTGGGATCTCGATCTGGAGATGAGCCTGAGCTAAAACAGCGGAAAGATGCATGTATTGTGTGAGGATCATGCTCATTTGTATGTGCACAAAGATTTGCCAGGGTTACTACAAGGTTTTTCCTTCTACCTCCAAAACAATCTGCTCCCATCTTGACAGAATCCATTTCTGTACCATGGTTTAGGCTGCTCAGCCTTGAAAACAAGAAGCTGTCCATTACTATAAATTTATCTATCCTTCAGGTTGGCTGTGATGAAGGGCTGAAACTGTGGAAACGGAAATATCTCCGGTCCATTATTCCACTGTCAAATTGTTTCGGAACCAATAAACATGGATTCCGTTCCTGCCTTCTAGCATTCAAAAAAGTTAAATTATTTCAAGTAAGTGAATAAGGAGGAAAATAGGGAGCAACTCCTTCCCATTCTAGAAGCTAGCTAACAGACAAGCTCACGTTGTACTTACTGCAACTAAATGGTATGGCTTGTTTGCTTCGTATCAACATTGATAGTCTTGAGTGAACAGAAAAGAGAGGTTCAAGAAATTATGGTGTTTATACCAAAATGCCTTGCTCTTGGTAAAGCATGTTGATTTTGATAAGCAGAGTAGTTTCAATAAACTCCAACATTATATAGAGGCTTTGTTTTTTTCATTTTTTAAAATTATATTTTATAGCACTCCATACAGTCATATTATAGCACTGCATGCTATGGTTTAATAGAGTTGGAATTTAAGGAAGGCAAATTGGTGGTTGTTAAGTTTTGGATGGGCTTATCTGCATTCAGCAGGATTCTTTAACTTTGTCTTATTTTAGGAGTTTAATACTACTTGGCTGGGAGACTCCTAAAATCCTGGGTACCCTATGCACAAGCCAAGGAGGTCAGCGGTTGGCAAACGTGAGACCGCAGGAGTCAGATGAGCCGGTAAACTCCGCTCTGCCTCATTGCCAATCCTGAGCTAATGGATTGCGGGGGCAGGAAGACAACAGTGAATAAAAGAAAGTGTTAATAATACAGATTGCACAAAAAAAGATGTTTGCGGTGTGACATCAGAGACACAGAAATAATACTTAACACTCAGTGTGGGAACTTCTTGTCTTGGCATAAAGGATTAATTCTGGCTCCCAGCTTACCCACTATTAGGAGCATTAGGGGATATTATTAGCTGCAGTTTTGAGGGGGGTGGTTTGTTTTTTAAAAAATTCTGATGCATCTTTACGATTTCTATTAGACAGATGATATGAAGGGAAAGCAGAAGAAAAGGGAAACTAGAGAGATGTCAGACTAAGAGTACAAAATGGTACTATGTCAAAGAAGTGATTTATCTTCATCTGATAGAATAAGTTATTCCTATTTAGCTTGAAGCTAACTTTCCCCCTACTACTGCATAAAAGAGCTGAACTAGATTTTAGGTGACTATTCCAGGACAGATTGACATCGTCGTGAGGCCCAACAAAATAGAGAAAGACAGTTCTGTTCTATTCAGGCATGAAAAAATTAGAAAGTGAAATCCACTAAAAATTTAAAATTCACTATTTAAGATAAATAAACCACCAAGTGAAGCAACACAGACAGACCTGTTTTTCTTCTAGGGTGAATTTGGAGCAACATTAATGACATTTTACTGAGGAAAGGGGAGCTTTTTGCAATACAGCCTCACATGTTGGAACATTTCTATTCAGCTCCACAGATTTCTATTAAAAAAAAAAAATCATAATCAGTGAGACAGCAACAGATTTTCTCCAGTACAATGGAGAACAGAACACGTCTTGACTGTTTTTTCTATTCTATTCATTAGCTTTATACTAATTTTATTTCAGAAGCAACCAACAGCCTGAAAGATTTTCACATAGGCAATGTCTAGCTGGTACTTCATTCCATTTTGCAATGGTACAGCTCAAGTTTTTACATATATATATATATATTTGAATCTGCCCTACTTACACATAGGCATTGAGTTTTGAATGTAATTCTTACCACATACAAGCCAGGAGACAGTTTTCAGTGGTCTGCAAGCTAGAGAAATTCAAAGAACATTTGAAAATCCAAATTGCAGTGTCTCCCTTCTGTTTCTGAAAGTGATTTTTAAAAACTAGGCAGTATATAGAATGTACAAGCGGTTGATTTTCCCAGCCCTTGCCAGTTTGCAAGAGGGAACACGATGCATCAAAGGCCTCAGAGGCCTGTATGGATATAAAGTTAGGTATGGACTCCAGGTGATTCAGAGAGGCATCTTCCCATCTAATGCTTATTACAACTAATGGGAAGGATTGCAACCAAAGGCATTTTGCATTTATCTCATCACCTCCTCCACAGCAAGATTACAGAACTCCCCACTAGAGGGTCTCACATAAAAAAATTGTTCTGAGGACTACAGCCCACCATAAACTTGCCTGCGTTGAGTGACTCTGATGACTGATAAAGCCAGAAAAAAATGGAATAAATCACTACAATGACTTGCCATCCTCTTCTACTAACAAAGAGCCAGAGATTTTCCTTTGTTGGGTAACTAACATGAGAACTGTCAACCAAGTTGCAGTGGCCCTTGAAACCCTCTCTAGATATACTGGGCCACACTGTGATGAGCACGGCCAATAGGGAAGGCTGTAGAAACCACAATGAGAAACTCTTCTGGAAAGTTCAAACTAAAGCAGATACAGGAGCCCAGGGAACTCTTTCTACGTTGCCAAAGCTGTAATTTAATGTTCAGACTGAATTCATTGCACTGTGCATTGGGGAGACAATGTGGTCTGGAGGTTACAGAAGAGGGCTGGGAACCACAAGTATCCTCTTGGGATCCTACCCAAAATGAGCTGCTCACTGCGTGACTTGAAGGAAGTCACTTAATCTGATTTCTGTATGCCTTAGTCAATTTAGATATGAGACTGGATAGAAAGCAGAACAAAGCTAAAATTTCCTGGTGCTGCAGTCCGACCTTATCTCCGCAGAATAAGTCAGTCCTTTTGACACAATTCATTACAGGAGGGAATATCAGTGAAGGGGACTCAAACAGTCTAGTTTCTTACCAAGAAGCAAAACCAGGCACAAAGAGTAGCAGCATTTTCAAATATTGAAGAAATATACACGAATAGTACAAGAAATACTGCAATCTTCACAGTGTCTGCAGAGAACGGCTTTTAGAAAGACTGTCAGAAGTCTCATTGGCATTGTATCCTCCATTCATTAAAAAGATGATAACTGAGCGACCAGATTGGTTTGGATTGCTGGTGCTGAGATAAGGGTGCACATTTGGAATAATTTGATCAGCAGTTTGCAGTGTCCACTTGTGAGAGAGAAGCAGAGTACATCAAAGCTGTAAGTAGATGTGCTGCTCCACTGATGGTCTATGGAAATGCGCAGAACAGTCCTACGGGGTCATACACCTACACAGTATCCAAAGCCACTTTGCAGCTAAGGGAAGTGGATCTCTATTTACACTACTGCCAGTTTGAACATCCGGGATTTTCATACTCTAGTTGGAATCAGATGATTAGAGGCCTGGGTTTACCACACTCAGAACTTCCTGGAAGCTGTTAGTCTGTTGCAGCTCTGAACATAGAAGATCATGAAAGGAAAGTGGTCTCCCCTCAGGATGGAGGGAGAGCTAGATAACTGAATGATCTTAAAGCAAACAAACAAAGCAACCAACCCCAACTACCCACAGTGTCCTGCATACTGAAACTTCAAGTCTGGATCCACATATCAAAATATTGTGAGAGGTTAAAGGATTACTGGAAATCTACTGGAAAATTACTGGAAAACTACTGACAAGAGACACACATGGAGCAGTCACTCCAAATACAAATTCAAGAAGTGGAGTCAAGCAGAGGAATTTGGTTCAGGGCCCCAGTTTCTATGGGAAGCATTCTGAACACACCAAAGTATACTGACAGCTCATTATCAGACGGTGATTTTAGCCCCTGGAATTTCGTTTCTGCTATATTCTAGCCCCATTTTTTTTCTCCTGAGTACAGCCTCCTCAGCAGAGTACCACGTGTCTGCCTGTGAACAAAGAACATTGCAGTAAAGCTGTAATGACTGGTAGGGAGATGTTCAATTTGGAAGGCGTACAGGAGCCCAGGCATCATCCAAGGAAATTTTAGTCAAGTAAGGAGTCCTGACACACAGCTTGAAACACCCCAAAATTGCTCAGTTCATCTGGCCCAATATTTTCCAAGAGCTGCATCAGGATCCAAACAAATAAACTGACTATACATTGAGCCAAAGAAAGGAAAGCCTTAGCTACAGCAAGATTTTTCCCTCTCAGTTTAACATACAATATATCGTCACCTAAAAAAAAAGTGTATAATATTTTATTTGCATTTTTATGTTCTTCTAATTTCTTTAAGAATACTTTTTAATATTTCCTTTAGAAGTTATGTGAAATTAATTTGATGGGAAAGCATTCTGCAATAAGCATGCATTCTCTCTGCTCACAAATGGCTTATAAAATTCAACAGTAACATTTTGGCAATCAGAACTATTTACATAGGAGACAGATGACTAGGCATGGGAAAGCAGCCTTTTGTTCACATCAAAGGACTACATACAAATTCTCACATGGTACATATACTCATTTTTATTTACAGACAGGAAAGATTAAGCAACTTCATACAAACATGAATAGTGAGAAGTACAGTAGGGGGAAAATGCTGCATTACTTGCACAGCATAAGGAAAAGTTGTGTTATTACATCATATAGGAAAGTGTTGGCTCAGAGTTCAACCCGGGGGCATGAAAGCATGGCTCCTGCACCCTCTGCTCTCCTTAAATGTCTGCCGCATAAAGGAAGTTGCTAAGTGACGTTTCTTACTTCAACTATCTCAAAAATAGGTCCCACTATACTGCTAAGGATTTCAGAAAACAAAAGCCACAAAACAAACCAACCAATGTTTAAACTAAAGACCTCCATGTTGCTCAAAAACAATAAACTGAAGAGTTAGCCTAAAACAGGAGACTGGCTACAGCCATCTGCTATAAATACTCCCTCATATCAATGGCCTTCCTCATTACAAAAGCTAGTTTATTCAAGGAAAGAATTTGGCTTAGAAGCCCACTTTTAAGGTTTGGAAAGAGGTATCTCAACAGGGTATTTTGCATTTAAGAATTTAATTCTGCAGCAGCACTGAGCACGATAAGATAGCAGCTCCAAACTTACTAGTTCACACACCTCAAAGGCAATCCCAGCTCAGTTGAAGAATTTTCAGGAACCTGGTTTTGAATACATGTTGGAGCATACTAGTGATTTCAGTGATCAATAAAAGGACCAACAATATACTAACCGATAATACAAGTGTTGTAGGTGCTACCCATCATTACTACTATTTTTATTTTATTTTTTAACTCTGCCTTTTTTTTTTTCTCCCCTCAAATGGTTGCTGTTGTTTTTGAAAAACATCAGTCCTCCCACGTCCAGCAACAATTGCATCAATTTCTAAACTGCTAAACCAATTCTTTCATGGCAACAGAATATAGCGTGAATGCATAGGTGGTTCACAAATTGTGAACCAGTGAAAGTTACACTAGCAATTAGTGAGCAGTGACAGTTCAAAATGCATGGTGTTTCAACAGTAAACTTCCATCTCTGCACATGTGTGCACGCACACAGTATGAGGTGGAACTGAGAAACATGCATGGGAGGCCTTATAGTCCCAATACTCGTCTTCAGACCCTCCACAGTTTACACCCAGAATGTCTATAAGGTTTTTTAGCTCTTGTAAGAGGGACCATGGTCAACATATTCATTCCTTGGGCGTAGTGGAGCTCTCTACAGTAAAGGCTAGAGCTCGTCTTCTCTGGAGTCAGAAGTCTGTCAGAGGCAGTCAGAGACCATGGAAAGAATTCCCTTAGGAACACAGGATCATCACAAGGCTCACTCCTTTTCATTTTGACCATTTTCTCATTGTTCCTTTTTTTAACATGAATGTTTAGTGATGTGTATTTTATATGGACAAACACAACCAAGACACTTCACATCACAGCTTTCTCCTAGGAGGAGAACAGACGCACTATCGCGTGGCATATGGCAGTCATTATTTAAAATACTACTGGAAGACGCCGAGATATTCCTACATATGGTACGATAAACTATGAAGGCAAGCATGGCTATCATGCAAAATGAAAACAGGCACACACCATTACTTCCTGCAAGACCATTCTTTTTTTTTCCTCCCTAGATCCGGTGTAGTCCCACATGCTCTTTTCTATTGACGAACCAGCACACATCAACCCCAGACCAGAGAACTGACTTTAAGGGAGTGACAGTTCAGACTTCTTGCCTGCTGAATTGCCAAATTCTCTGTGCCCATTATTTGCTTGGTGTGAATCTTTGGAGCTGCTGAAGCACAGTCCAAAGCTACTGAACTCCAGACAGGTACACGGTCTGCTCCATGACAGCAGTTCTAACCGCTGACCACCTGCTTTATGCAGACTATAAAGCTATAGCTTATTTTCTAACTCACTGGCAATTGTAACATTTACCTATTATTTTACTTATTTTACCAACTGTAAACCAACTTCTCAAAATAAGGTTAAAAATAACCTGTGACTTTAAATTCCACATAGATAATACGTCAATATTTTTTCAGACAGTTTGACCTTTTCTGATCAGGGATGAGGGACTTGCTGATGGGAGGAGCATTTCTAAAGCTAAACATGCATTTAGAAGTAATTCATACAAATTGTTTACCAACGGAAGAGATGTGTTTACTGTAGAGTCAACACTACTTGATCTTCTTAGAGGAAAAGAGCTTGTAAGGAAGGATATTAAATGACTCATTTAAAGTTTCAATATGCTTTTTTTTTCCCCTACACCCAGGGAATAAAAGTTTCTCTTATTTTATAACTGATACACAAAGTTTGGACACGAAAATTTTAAGTTATTGTTTCGGCAAATGAAAATCAAGATATTTTAATTCTAATTTGGTTTGTATAAGAATTCTTTCTAGCTGTCAAGTTTCAGTTGTTGTTCACACAAACAAGAATGTCCTTCATACCCCTTTGAGATTGTCCTGCTACTGGGGCAACCCGGGCACATGTTGAACCTTTCTTAGACCACAGCAGTTGTTCAACACAAGTAATTTAGCCTTTCCTCTAGGTTTAGAAGAAAGCTAAACATGGTCAATACTTTTGTCTTCTAACACCAGGATTTGAGTACTCTGGGCTGTTGCAAGTCTGGGCAAATTCGTACCAGTGGGTGGAGTTAGGCTTACTCATAGCAGCTAGAAGTCTGATCCTTTCTCTGCACTAGCAATTTGAAATGAGTTTAGGTGGTAAAGACTGAGAAGTTTTAAGTCCAGAAATAATGCCTGATGCAATTTGAAACCGAGAAGTTATGGCTTGGTTCATTACTGAAAAAAAAGAAAAAAATTTGGAGATGCGTCCAAATTCAGTGTGGGAGGATGATTAGGTCCAAGATTCTTGTTTTCCCTGAAGTTTCATAAACCTCTGGCTTTCAGCATTTTTTTTCTCTTCACTTGTGCTGTGCTTCAGCCTGTGCTGAACTCCATTGGCTTTCATACAAGTGGAGCAAGGTACTTTTTGGCAGCAGAAAACATTTTCCTGGCTGAGATAGACAAGTTTATGACGAAGCAATCTTCTCTTCTTTACCTTCTGTTGTACATGACGAATTACTGCACAAATATTTTCCTAAACCTAGAGAAAGGTTTCCCAATTTTTGACACTGAAATATGGTATCACTGACTTTCTCTTGCTCAGTGAAAACATTCTGTGCAAGAACCAATTAAAATAAAAAACTGCAGCCAGGAAATCAAACGTTAGATCATGCTGACAATTTAGTCAATTTTACATATTGTCACTGAAAACAAAGACACTAGCTACTAATTTAAGTCTACTTAAAAATATATTAGCATGCTAAGTGAAGAGCACAGCCTAGGATAAACAAGATATAAATAGAATTTCTAGGATACCCAGCCTTTTTTTTTTTTTTTAAAAAACATCATTTAGTACTTTTATTGATCCCCCCTGCCAGGTACTTAGTTCTGCGTTTTCTTCAGCTAAACACTTTCTTACTTTCTTCATAAGAAGAAACACATCTATCTTTCTTAGGTAATTGCAAACAGAGATTTGAAGAAATTTGCTGACAGACAGATACCAGCAAACCTTATGTAAACCAGTAAAACCCTTCTGCCTTAAATGTGAAAAGATGTACATACTCAATTCAAGAAGCATGGAAGTCAAACCTTGTTATTGATTCAGAGGTGGACAGTAGTGTGGTGTTCTTGCATAAGCTGTGTTTAATACTAGTTTTAGCTAAAACTGGCAGCACAGATACTATGGATATATAATGAGCACTCTCTACGCCGTGTTACCCCATGCAACCATTCCCCTTAATTAAATTCCCTTTCACACATCTGAGCCCATGAACTCTTTCCAAAGAAAATATTCAGAAATCAGCTAGAGTAATTTCTTAATGGAGGTAAAGTTTCCTTTGCCGTTTGAGCAGTGAAGTTTTGCTACCTTCTGCTTAATTTTTTAGATATTGTCTATGCCTAAATTATAGAGAAAAAAGGTATAAAAGAGGATATATCATCTTAGTTATCTCCTGAGTGCACAGTAAGCCAACTAACTCAAGGTAAAACATTAGTTAAGACAAAATATTTGGGTTAGTGGATTGCATTCAAGGTAAGAGGGAGGCAGATTTTAAACACAGGTGATCTCGTCTCCCCTGCTAGTTTAGGCACGTGCAAAACAACTGGTTCTCAAGTCTACAGACTATATTACTTTCCTGCCATACAAAAGGTTGATGATAGTCTAATCCAAGATAATATAAAAATAATTCTGCTTTCCTGCAGAGTAACAGATCAGCTCATTTCACACCTGGAAGTGGGAGCAAGGCAGGAAGATGTAACTTGCTTGCCCCAATTCACAACCCAATTATGTTGTGTTGCTGACCTGCCAGACCTCTTGGGGTAACCATGGGTATGTGACACTTTCTGAATGCATAGAAGATGCTTATCTTGTTTCCTATTCCAACTTCACCTTTAATATGTGTGTTCAGCCTCCGTAACACCTCTCTGCTGTTGAATTTTAAGACTCTAGTCATAGATCTAGCCAAGCCATACTGCTGAGAGGTCACAGTTTTGGAAAATAAATCTCGTGGTTTTCCTCCACAGATTAAACAAAAAGGAAGCTGTTTCTTCACACAAAGAACAGTTAAGGTGAGCAACACTACTGTAGGATATAGCAGATGCTAAAAATTTACAAGTGTTTAAGGAAAAACTGGACATGTTCATAAGAAAGATTTGTCGAATGTTACTAAATACACAGAAGCTCTGTCTGACTCAGGAAGTCTCTGAGCTGAAAACAGTGGGAGCCTGGGACAGCACCCGTAGGGAAATTGTGCACGTTCCATTTCGCTCCCATACTCTTCCCCAGTCAGTCATCCATTTTCAGCCACTCTCAGAAACAAGACACTGGGCTGGGTGGGTCTTTGGAATGAAATGAAGGTTCCTATGTTCTTGTTTCTCACGCACTGGGTTTTCTTCACCTGCTGTTTTTCAAACTGTTGTTTACTGCCATTATACACCAAGAAACTACATTCCACTCAGAGGCTTCTGCATTTAACTGTTGCATCTATGATGACCACTGGGTACATAACTGCTATAGTATATTATCAAACTATTTTACAGACCTATGTGCAAGTCTCAATCAGGAAGTAATGAAAAGCAGTATCTACAGATATTATTCCTGGACTCTACTTCAGACAGTATGCATAATGCAAAATGATGCATGTGCCGTTCCAAGATTGCAGAAAATTGAGCTAGCTAATAACGAACAATTCAGCTACACAATGTCTACCATAAAAGCTAGACGCGTTTCATGCTTTGCACAGTACTTTAGTTCATTATGCAATTTTCATTACTATCACTGTAATTCTGCCTGAGAAGTGTCAAAGTTCAGTCTAGTTATCCCTGGCAAAAGACACTGTTCAATTCATGTCACAACAACAATTGTTTATTTCTCTTTCTTCCTAATAACATCAGCTGCTTTCAGCTCAGCTGAATGATGTAAATTAGTTATTCTACGCTAGAAAGTCAGCGAGCAAATTGGCCTTTGTTTGCAACCGCCTCTCCAGCAAGAACCATTTGCCAGAGATCATAAGATGAAGAGCTAATTGTGGCTTTCTAAAATGCCTTTCATTTTCTCCACTAAGGAAGTTCTATTTCTGCTTTATTTAACCGATAAACACTAGTAGAACTGTCCTTGTGGAGATGGGGTTGCTTCAATCCATTGATCTGAGCTTTCTCAGAAGCGTGGGCATTTTCCAGTCTGAGATTGTGGGGTTTTTCCTTTGCAGATATTGAAGTCAGCTTCAAAGCTTCAGACTTAATATGCAATATTTATCATATTTAAGGCAGGACATTATTATAGTCTTGCAAAATGCTTCTGAAATATAAAGTGATAGGTTTTCTAAGGATGACAACAAATCTTCCAAGTGGAGGAGGTTACAATATATTTTAAACGCTTACAGAAATCAAAGAAAATGGATGCTTTTGTCCACGCCACAGGGTATCTCGTTTGAAACACTAATCCTATACAGTCTTTACCTACAGTATATAACTAAAGTATAGGTCAAACCCAACCAGTGTGGCAAAAGTAACCATAGAATGGGGCTGTGGAGAGGCCACAAAGACTGACAAAATCGTGAAGTTTCAGCTACCTCCATACTGACTGGATAAAACTCATGTGGTGGCATGATTTAGAGCTTTAAATAAGTTTAGCAATAACCTTTTAAATAACCTCAGAAAACTCATAAAAAGTGATTAAGTCAGCACAAGATCTAGTTCAAGCTGAATCACAGAAAAATTGCGATTTGGTGACCACAATATAATAAATTCTAATAACATTAGAAGAGAGAAAACATTTCAGAATTCCACCACAGGCATGTTGCAGTTTATAAAGAAAATTACAGGAAAAAGGAAATAATAGTTAAAAGAAAATTCAGAAGAGCAGCCACAAGAGTAGGGTGGCGCATGCAGCAGAGAGGTTATTCAAAAGTCTTACATAAAGGCTCTCAGTTCACAGCCACCTGACAGAAAAAGAGGCTCCAAAAGTACCAATGAGAAGAAAGACGCTGTGGTTAAATGTCTGAGTAAGGACTGCTATTAGAAGTAAAAAAAAAACCAAACACACCCACATTTCAAGATGTGGAAGATATGGCTAGATGGAGAACATAGAAAAAAGGAATTAATTCTCTCAAGTAAAAACACATTAAAAATCTTTTCCTTGTTGGCATAAAGTACAACTTGCTATAGGTATAAAGACTACTAATAAAAACTTTTTCAAACATACTGGAAGGCAGAAGCCTGCCAGAAAGTTTCTGAAACCAACAGATAATAAAGATATAAACACTTAAGAAGATAAGCCCATTTCAGAAGAGCTAACGAATTCTTTCCATTAGTGTGCAGTACAGAGGAGGTCAGGCAGGTTCATCCACTAAACCAGTCTTCCTGAGGAAGGAGTCTGAGGAACTGCCTCAAATCGAAGTGTTAAAGAGGCAGCTTTTTCCCAGCTCTGCAGAATGAACAGCCATAAATTGCCAAGTCCGGAGAGTATTCACTCAGGAGCTCTAAGAGAACTCCAATACAAAATTTTGCTAAGCTATTACTGTTGGTAACTTGTCATGTAAATCTCCCTCACTTGCAGAGGAGTGCAGGGGGCAAACGTCTCACAAATCTTGTAAAATGACTCAGGGGTGTTTTTGCAAGTAGAAGACCAAGGAATTTAACTGCTGCTTGCATAGGCCAGTAAAATATATAGTAAAGATCTGAATCAATAGATACTTGGATAAACATGATTTAATGGGAGAGAGTAAAT
>NW_009646736.1:2873378-2912485 GCF_000708025.1 Charadrius vociferus | reverse complement strand
GGAAAGAGTAAATTAACATTCCTAACACAAAGGGATGCCTAATAAATCTTTAAGAATCCTTTTAAAGAATTCACCACTGTGTTAATAAAGGTAACCCACAGTATATGATGTACTAGGATTTTCCCCCAAAGATGCTGACTTCAATTTCTGAATGGCTTTGACAACCGCTGCCTTTCTGTGGACTCTCTGACTTTGCTATAGGATAAAGCAGTGCCTTTCAAGAATTAATAAGTTGTTAAACGATAGAAACAAAGATTTAGTTTTCAGAATTGAAAGAAGTTATAAGAGGGGTCCCCCCAAGAAACTATACTGGGACCTGTGCTACTCAACATTCTCTTAAACCATCTGGAAAGCAGACATGGGAAGAGAAACACAGAGCAAGAGGGTTTGCTGGAAGAAGAAATCCTCATTCTAGATAGTTAAAACCTAAGCCTAATTATGAAGGATCACAAATTTCCCAGTGTTAGCTAATTAGGTCATTAAATGAAGACAGAAATTATACATATTGTCAATAAAAAGAAAGTAATGCACATGAGGAAAAGCAGCCTTAACTGTTCCTGTGCAGTGATGATGTCTGGTTTTACTGTTAGTATTCACACCTGTTATCCAAATTTTGCTGCAGATAACACCTAAAATAGCAGATAAACTGTCAGAAATTAACTAAAATACCCCTTCAAGCATTAGGAATTGTGTTTGTTCTGGGTTTTTTTTAAATAAAGAGTTAGAAAACATGTTCTATTCAAAACTCACTGTTCACATGTTATGCATTGTATTTAATTCAGTATTCTCTCTCCTTTTCACTATCCCCCATCTCAAAAAGGAGGTGGAATTGGAAAAGGAATTGGAGAGCATTTCAGGAAAAGGATCACCCGATATATGCCTTCGGGGGGGGTGGTGGGGTGGTTGGTTGTGGATTTGTTTGTTGATGTTTTGGGGTTTTGATTATTTTTGTTGGTTTGGTGTGTTTTTAAATACTACCTCCACAGACACTTATTGCCTCCAGTCATCAGAAGACAGCGGGCAAGGCAGAAGGCAGGCTGGTTCTGGTTCTTTATGGCAGTTCCAATGCCCTGCTTTTGTTTTCTGGATCATGTACACAGGTATGGCCAGGTCCACAGCCTTGGTTTGGCCAGATACATCTTCCAGGGGGAAGTGAGGGGTGTCAAGAAAGAAATTCCTCCTTTTTGCTTTTGTTAATGCATATTTGTTACTTACCAGATTCTTCTGTTAAGGGTGATGAAGCAAACTGAAATAAGAGTTTTAGTACAAGGCCTCTCTCTGACTCAATGTGCTTTTGAGCAAATAAGTGTGCCTCATCTACTATGAGATTGATAGACTCCACTTGCACTGCATTTAAGTAGGTACTTGCTGCTCTTTGATGTAACCTGTGAATTCAATTATTTCTCAAAAAAAAAAAAAAAAGGCAAGAGGTGAACTCTCTCAGGAGATACTAAGTTTGCACAGGTTCTAAAAAACTCTTTTCACCATACCAAAATATTACTTATGACTAGGGCAGAGACCCAGTCTCTGTAGCCTTATGAAAACATCTCAGCATCTTTCTCTGGTGACTGGACTGTTGACTTCACTGAGACTCTGATTTTATTTTTTGGGGGGAGTGGGGGTGTGTCTTTATATACAAACACTTTCTGAGCAGTCCTCAACAATATCAAAACCAGTGCGTTTCGTCAAAGGTTGCCCTCTTTTATACACAAACTACAACTCATACCACACAGAGCCAAAAGCAGTTGCCACCATCTCTGTGGTAGCAGTTACCACCATGCCCAAACAAACCAACTCCTGGAGCATTTTGGTGTAAATACACAAAGCAGTGCAAGATACCAGCCAAAAAAGTCTTGGAAATCACAAAAGCACTGTCCACAAAAGCTCTATATCCCTGAACAAATTCAACATTTCTAATTTATAAGCATCTTTGGATGAGGAACAAACAGGAAAATCTTAAATAGGGAAAAGGGAACACAGCCTTAATTTTGGAAAACCGCAGCAGTACCATAGATACACAGATAACTTGTGCTTTCCCTCAGATAACTTGGCAGTGAGCTTCTAGTTGTGCATAAACAACTGTCCCTGAGCCACGTCACATCACAGCCCCACCAAATCCCACTTAGAGAAGTACCAATCCATGCATCTTTTCCCAGCCTCAAGACAGCTGTTTGACCACCACTCAACCTAGCTGAGAAAAATCAGGTTTATTATGGTCCTTGGAGACAATTACAGTCTCATTCCTGCCCTGTGAGTGCTCTCATATTGGAGCCAGGAGGACTCAGAAATTTAAGCAAAACCTCAAGTGCTTGGAGCCAACTCCTTTCTTCTCCCAAGTCTCTCCAAAAGCCCCCACCCAGCTCAGCCAGGTTCAAACTACAGCATGGGTGCAGCAACTCCCACAGTGACGGTCCCTCTTCATCTGAAGTTCTCTAAAGCATCACTTTTCCACACCACCAATAGAGAGTCAAAATACACCAGAGCTTCTCAAGTGAACCCTCTTAACAGAAATATCTCTTAAGGAGGCTGGTTTTATTTAATCTGCAAATACTATTGCAACAGATGTAGAGTGGCACAGAATACATCCAGCTCAGCTCCCTCACTCTGCACACCAACACCAAGAGCAGAGATGGCAACTATGAGTCTTATTGCTAAAACACACCTCGGAGCACTCAAAGCCATGATGATTGGGATACGAAAGTCAGAAAAGATTTGAAACAGGAACCTTTGTGTTCAGACATCTCATCAAGGGTCTGGTATGACAGTACGCGAGATGGATGGGGCAGGGGCAACACACAGCAGGAGGGTTTTTGCTGGGAAACTTCTGTTCAACTTTCATGCAATCCCTAGAGACGGAGGACTAAAAATGACCTTTTCTAGTTCAGTTGTATTTACCTACTGCCCAAACATGATTCCAGACAACTCTCTTGCACCACCAGGCATACCTAGTGGGCAAAGCGCGATTACCTATCAGTCAGCTCTCTCATCCTTTGGAGAGGTACTCGCTCCCCCTTCCACCCAGTCAAACACAGGTACCTATGCTGCTATGAGCAGTAGCAATAAATTCAAGAGCTGTGCTCCTGGCTTAATACACACAAATATAAAACGGGAGTGCCTGACAAAGGAGACCAATCTCTTTCCCCTCTACCTTCAAGCATACAGCTAGGAAGACAGACACAAGGCAGCCAAGGCTGTCCGTTTTCCCCCAACGCACACTTCATATGCGGACTGTGTCTCAGGGTACAGCAGAAGTTTCATACATAAATACACCTCTCTAGGGAAAACAACCTGCAGTTTCGATATCTTCTTAAATAAGCATCATTCTTTTCAAAACCCTGTCAAATAATCAATGAGGAAACAACTCTTAGAGATGCTGTATAAACAAAAACGATACAAATTAAAAACTTTTAAAGTTTGTTTTGCTTCCAAAAGAAAAACCTTGTCCGCTTGATTCCTTTCCCCTTAAGCTCCAAACCCACGATATTTATAATTTCAGTTAGAAACCAGCAAGTAGAGCCTTTCCCTGGAAAGCCAGTTGATTGTGGTGGATGGTACAGTCAGGCTTCCCCAGTTTACACCTGCCCAGAGTTCCCAGGGCCTCCACAGCACCCCCAGCTCAGCCTGCCCCTTCCAGCTCCGCACCCCAAGCGTAGAATTTGCCCTTCGCAGGAAGAACAGCAGAGCTGCCAGGCAACAGCGCCCAAAAGCCGCCTCTGAAGGCACAGTCACCTACTGAGCTAGTCCACACAGATAAGCAAAAGGATATTCTCTTCTTGTTGGCTAATATTCTTAGGAAATTTGGGGTATTTGCACAGGGAAACTTCAGAAAGAACAGCAGGATTACAGATTTCCTCAGCCCAACTCTGACCAACATATCAAAGACTACCTGGGAGGGATGTTGCCAGCCTAGAAACTACCACACTCATTAAAACTCCTGCTCGTTGTCTTAGCTGCGTTCCCATCAACGTCATGCTGAGCATTCAGATGTATAGTAAATTAAAACCGTGTATTGGATTCTGTTCCCAAAGATAGCAGATCCAATTACTCATCTGTTTTTGATCTCCACAGCTGTTCACCAAGTTTCTAACCAGAGCACAGATGAATTTTAAGCTACCAACTTGAACCTTTTCCATATGGTATCCAACTGCGCAGCTTGGATTCTTCTAGTTTGGGATATTTGAATGTTATTAGGGCTTTTTATGAACAGCGCATAGGAAATAAAAGCTAATTTCCTCAAAAGTCAGGGACAAAAAGCAGTCTAATTAGTCACTTGCCTCAACAAATCTCCATAAATAATTATCACTAGTGTGCATGAAAACATTAAAAGTAATGGACTCTCAGAAGTTCCTGCTGTGCTATGTGCTGCTATCATATGTATAAAAACACCATTACTATATCAAGATGGTGAAATCCCTGTGTTCACCCATACTTAACTCTGCTCAAACAACCCTTTTTGCTGAAATTTTCCATTTTTGGATATTGAGGCAGAACTTTTTCTGGAAAGTCTGAGAAAACTCCTTTCAGCTGTTTCTGAAAAATGTGGGAATTAAATTCCCCTGTTTAAAACAAACAAACAAACCCCAACCAAAACAAAAAAAACCCAACCAACAAACCACACACTCAACCACCCACAAAAATACCCCTTTTAAATTACACTGGATACAACAGCAGCATCATAAACAACTGAAATATCACGCATACCTTTCAATTAATAGTTTAATTTTATTATTAAGACAGATAAGTTTTTGGTATGTTTGTTGTGCTGGGCCTCACTCCTAGGCTATCTCTCTCAGAGAATCTGTAATTTGGGGATAAATAAATTGAAAAAATCAGCATAACTTCTCTTAAAAGGGTACGTTACTGAAGTAAGCAAACGTGCTGCAGGAGCAAACGAAGAAGCAAACAGGTTGGCTATGCAGCTGCTGGGCTAAGGGGAATTCTAGCAGGCTTGGTCTATTTTATCACATTGTATTAAGAAACAAAGAGGCAAGATGAGCCGCCTTCTTTTGTCCCGATGTGTGAGGAGACCTGGCAGAGGACACTGAAAATCTCTTGCGGGAAATAAGGAAATTCCTTTTACTTTCTTGTCTTTACATACATCCACAATAGCCAGACTTTCACAGGGCAGAAATCTGGAGGAGGACAGAGGCTTCCTTGGAATATACCAGGGAGATTCCCCAGCAACGCTGCACGTACAGGGTCAGGTCAAAGATCCATCTAATCTGCTGATTTTCCCCCACAGCAGCTGGGATGCCTAGAGAAAGCAGTGCAAGTATACAATAACATTTCCCTAGTGTATCCTCCCAGCTCTCAACTTCCTCAGCCAGAGACTGTATCTACTGTTCAGGAACCCCTCATGGACTTTTTTCTTCCATTGATTTGTGTAATCATGGTTTGAATTGTTTGGCCTTCAAAACATCCTGTGGCAAGGCATGCCATCATTTAGTTATGTTTCTGCGGAAAAAGTAAGGGGTTTTTTGTTTGTTTTAAACTTGTCAGCTGATTATTTCATTATGTACTTATAGTCCTTGTGTCATGAGAAATATTGAATGCGCCTTCCCTAGTCACCTTTTCCATACCTTCTCCGATTTTATAAACTGCTATGATTTGCCTTTCCCACCCTCTAATTCACATCATCTCTTCCAAGTTTAAGAATAGCATTTCACCACATCCTACATCTTCACATAAACTTCTGAACACTACGAGAGGACCAAAACCACACAGACTAAGCAAGGCAAGAACAAAACAGGAAGTTAACTGCATGATGATGCTTTCCCTTTTATTTTCCTAGTATTTTTCCTTATAGGTTATTTTTGCCTTTTTTATTACTGCCAACCACTCCACTGTGAAAAACTAATGCTATACTCTCAACTCAATCTCAGCAAGGAATTTTGAGTATGTGTTTTGAGGCTTTTTGTTTGCTTGGTTTGGGTTTTGTTTTTCTAGGAAGGGGTGTACCATTTGGCCTTGACAATTTGTTACTACTCATTTTCATGGATTTGTTCTAAAAACACCTACTGACATCTCAATTTGAAAGCACCAAAACCTTTGTGAGACATAGTTCAAGTCAGTTAGACCATGTCACACCAGCACACACATAGAAAGAGTGGAGACTGTCCCACAGAAAAGGATACACAGAGAGGGCTTGGAGCCATCTTGATGTATTACGCAATTAAAAGATATCATTAACCTTAGAAGTTTAAATGCCAAATTTGGAAAGGGTCAAAGATCTTTCCCTTCATTCACACAAATACTAATGTGACACCGTTTATAACTCACCAGAGGAAATTTCCAAGCTGAATAGTAAAATGTTTTGCTAGTCCAAGGTGCTATAAAAGTTGGAAGACTAAACATTACACTTAGCTATAAGCAATAGGTAGTAGGATCACATTATTGTGGTTAGGGAAAGTACAGACCATCAACACTGGAGCAATACCTTTCCAAAGGTAAACAAACAACAAACTGGTTTGCTCTTGGGGTTGGGTTTATTGTTTGTTTTTAAAAGGTTGCCATGCTTAAATGGTCTGTTACCTAAAACATCACGGCAAAAACTATATATTTTCAGGTCTAAGTTTATGTTGAATATAAACATCTTTTAACATGAAAAGGTTATATAATGAGGGGTGTTTCAGACAAGAAAAAAATAATAATTGAGCTCTGTTCCCACAGGCATCTTTTTTTCCTGACACCCAAATCTTTCCACCTCCCTCTATTTTTCATTTAAGTTCCTTCTGCTTACAAACACAACTCAAGATGTGTTCTTTTGCTTATTCACCATGTTCGGGCAGAAAGAACCAACACAACCAGAGCAACAATTATGCTTATTGCGGAGTTTTAATTAATGGAACAGTTCCTGTTAGAGCGCCTGTTTTCCCAACAGATGCTCCAGTTTCACACTCCATTTTAGTGTTGTTGCTGCTTTTTAACTGATGTTTTAGTCAATTACTAAAACTGTTTTTTTTAGTTAGTTACTCTGGTAGTGATCATGCCACTCCTGGAGAGGCATAGCCCTTAGCTCTGTCTTGGTATGAGAGGAAGAAAAAAAACTAACGAGGACAACCAAGCTAACAGATAAAAGTTAAGCATCTAGAAGCAAAAAAAGAAATGGGGTTTCTCTCAACCTACATATTTTTTCTCCAAATATCATAGTACCCCTGCATGGAGCAAAACCACTTTCAACCACTGCCACTCTGGCTGACCCCACGGCCAGTGGTACCTGGTCTTCAGAGGAAGGCAACTGCCAGGAAAGAATGCATTGCCAGCACCGAATAATCCCTTCTTAAAATATCACCTTAAGGATCACAACTAGATCCATACAAGAAAAACAAACCAAACAAAAATAAACCCCTACAAACCAACCCAAAACTATCTCCAAATGCAGAAAACTGCATAATTTCACTAAATCTAAGTCTCAACCCTCAGCAAAATAACTTTTCACTAAGGTGAAATGACATTTGTTTACCCACAGGGGAGGCTAGGAAAAGGGAGGATTTCACATCCTCTGACTTATTTTGTCAGGTTGAATTTGATCTTACCCACATCATCAGTTCAGACAGTGAACACTGAGAGCTCCAAGGGAAAGGAAGCCAGGCAGTTCACGAGAAGAAAGAGTATCTTTTAAACATGAATATCACTGAATATCCCACCCTATCAGGCATGTACATATGCTAAAGGTATTTACCATCCTCAGCTCGATGTAGCTTCTTCTGAATCTCTACTGCTTAAAGAGCACCATCTCCTCCCCTAGTTCATACACTCCCATTGCCTTGCCTGGTGGGTTTCTAAAACCTAGAGCTCCAAAATAGGTTGCTTCATATGAGAGCTCACAACATCCAGAGCTAGGTCTACAGCAAGTCAACACTAACTGACATCCCACCCCAAAACAGAATCCATCTCCATTATCAGAAGGGCTGTAAAAGACAACAGCCAGGGAGCACAGAGTGTGACAGACCAACCTGACATCAGCAGCCTTGTGCTCCTGTACCAGGCCCGACGAGCAGAAGGCTCAAGTTTAACCCTACGAGAATTACAGCAGCCTGAAGAGCCACCATCTCACAGCTCTGCAGGGACAAGTTGGCAGTGAACAGGCGATCAGGCTGTTGTTTCAACGATGTGCATTCCCACAGCATGCACGACGCGCTTCTCTATCCCTCCCTTGGGAAATCAGCGGACAGGCAAGGAACTGAGCAAGCAAGGGAAAACTCAAAGTACCTTTCTACTCCAACCTGGAGATAAAAAAAGCATCATTCCGCTCCTTTCATTAGCGCTAAGAGTCAGACGTTCAAATATGTTAGTGTGCTTATTTCCTGTTGAATTCTTTATAGGCAAGGCATTTAAATACCCATAATCCAGTCTTGATTGACTGGCAATATATTGGTTTTCTTTAGACATTTAATCAAGTCTCTGAATCATAATACAATAGAGTAAAGAAAGAAAAACATATTTGCAGAGACAGTTCAATTTTAAAAGGCAGCAGGAGCTAGCAATCCTAAAAGCAGCATCCATGCCAATGAAATATGGCAGCAGTGTCTCTGCACCTATACACACTCTTCTCTTCCACATGAAAGATAAAGCCACTGAAGGTTTTTTTCCTTAATTATTTTTGCTCAAATTTTCTGGCCAGCTAAGAAAAAGTCAGATAGGCGTAAGTTACAAGAATCTTTAAATTACAGCCATAAAATACACCAGAAGTGCAGCTTTGTCTCAGGACACACAAATCACATCACACAGGTTAGCAGGATGTAAAGTCTATCTATACATAGCCTACTGTGTGACTGCACGATTTGGCCACGTGGGTCATTATTAAGAATAAAATGAATTGAAGCATTTTGCATAGTCATAGAAGAAACAATAGAATTTTAAGGACCTTTAACAGACTGGAATTCAAATTTAGAGTGCTTTGAGATTGAAGCAGAGTTTTAAGGTTAGAACTACATTTTTAAGACCCGATAGGACTGCAGAAAAATGTATGTTATTGCTCCCTATCATCGGAGAAAGCAGAGCACTATGAAACTAAAAAAAAAAAAAAGAGAGTTGCGGTCTCAACATCATCCTTACATTTCATAGATCTGGGCTCTCAATACCACTTCTTTATAGAAAATACTAGAGATGTCTTAAGACAGCATGAGGCCCCGGCATCCACAGTCACGTAGCTGACAAGCCAGAAGGGTCCTTCTCACTGCGTGTGCAGTGAGCCCCATTGCTCTCCACGAGCACTGAACGTCTGCAGAGCCTGCTTTGCTGCTCACGCAGCGACCCCAGCCCACAAGAACAGGCAAACCTGGTCTTTGTCAGAAGCATGTAGCAATCAGAGCCACTCTCGTCAGGCCCAGCAAATTGAATTCTTCAGCACTGCTGCACACAAGCAGAGCAATTTCACAAACACTGGCTTTGCGGCGGTTTTAGAAGTACCAAACCAGTACACCAGGGACCTATAGCATAAGCCTTAAGTTACTATTAGTGAATACCACTTGGAGTAGCCCTTCCCAATTTTGCCTTCTGCTTACACAGTGCACAGTCAGCGCGTCCTGCATGTTTGGCACCCTTTATACCCACAAAACAATAAAGCGTTGGAGTTACCCAGAGCTTGGAGAGGTCATGACCACCTAAATTCAGCCCCTTTGCTCACCTGAGAGCCTTCCCGAAAGACAATGCAGAACCTCTCCAAGCATGCCATCGTTTGCAGTGGTGCCAGGACACACCAAGCACTTTGGCAAACAGACCCAGACAACATGAAAGTTGTGACAGAGGGCAAATTTTAGCAGTACTCATTGCTGCGGTAGTCTGAGCAAGCCAAGATCTTCAAAAAATAACCTGACCAGCAATTTCTGCTTTGTGGAAGCAGAACTCTTTCAATTCAGTCCTTAAGCAGACCTGAAAGTTTTGACTGTAGTGATATTAAACCCCTTTCATAGCAAAGATAGATACTAGGTCATTTTCATGCACATGTGGTACGCAAAGCCAAACAATCCTCCTTGTCCGCTTTTAAACAACAATTTCAGTCATGCTGAGGGCAATAAGCTTCAGCTAATCCTTCTGACTTGCATCTCTAGGAACTGACTTCTATTTTTGAAGGTTGCACATCGCAAGGAACTGCATCCCTTTTTGGAAACAAGTGACTAAAAAGGAATGTAACAGTTTAGGCGATCTTCATAATATAGACAAGCTAAAAATCAGTCCTTAATTCAGACAGTACTCTTCCCCCACCTCTAAAACTATCTAAAGAAACCTTTATCCATAGGCCTACCAGTGGGCTAAACTCTAGCAGTGTCACGGACTATTCGCTTTCACTACAAGCGCGACTAGCTTTTTTCTCCCTGTGACCTGTTTTTTCATTGCATCTGCATTTCTGTGTATCTGCAAAAGGTCAAACTGTTTGAAAGTCGTGGCTTACCCACATAAGTGCTCATTTGCAAAGGTAGGAACAGCTTGCAAGTCTCTGGCTCACGCACAGCAGTGCTTGCACAAGCCACTTTCTTCTCACAGAGGTACAATTTTACAGCCTCACACGTGCTGAACCTTCAGCCTTTTTGAGAGTGACTCAAGAGGTCGTCATTCTGGGTTTCCATGCATACCAGCTCAAGAGTTTCAGCCACCAAGTTCTGCTCAGCTTCGCAGTACAACACAAAGAATAAACGTTTCCTTTCACTTTTGCAGAACAGAAAGATGCACACTGCACTAGCAAAGAACAAACAATCCCTTTAAAGTCTAAGTGTAACGCAGTATCTTGGTCCATCATTGTAAATACTTTAATAAACTTTTTCTGTGCAAGTAGCGTTTTTTCCCCTCGATAAGGTATGTCTGTAAAGTTTAAGGAGGTAACGATAGCTACTACTTGATAGACCAAAAGAGCCATCTAGCACAGTCTCTCGAAGAATAACCTATAATGGATGCATAAGGAAGAGAATAAAAGTAAGAGAAGCACAGAATTATATTTGCCCTGATATCAGCACCCTGATATTTGTTGCTCACCATCATTCTCAGCCAGAGACCACAGTGTTCAGTTTAATAATTTCAAACCTTAATAAAAATCTGCTTACAAGAATAAAAACAAGGAACGTGCCCCTAGCCAACCGGGATTTCAGCTGTGATTATGGTTGCTGAAAACTATACAGTGCCCAAAACCAAGAGGAAAACTATGAGTACAAGTCAGTAGGAGCACCAGGACCTGCACAGCACCTGGCATCTGTGTGAAGCGATAGTTTCCCAGGCTGCAGAGTCGTGGTGGCAGCTCCTACTTCAGAGAGGGACAAAACGCCAGCCAGGGCTGCGCAAACCCCCAGCCAGGGCGGCGCTGCCATTACGCAGTGAAAGGGAGAGAGAACAGGGAAGTTACAACAGCAGCGGGCAGTTTTACTTAATCGGCTCTAGCACACCTTGGTGCCAGCTTCTACCTGCACGAAGCAACAGCTCTCCGACCTGCAGGGGCTCGGGGGGAACGTAGGGGCACTCTGCTTGCTTCCCTCAGGAAGGGACATACAGCATATTCCTTTTACCTCCATGTACTGCTCCAGTGCTATGGCAACGTGAACAACAAATAGAAGTCAAGACAATATGAACTTTGAGCAGAATTTGCCATTTTCATAGCTTCTGTTGAAAAATAGCTTTGGGAAATTTTGAGTGAATTTCCACATTTCCTTGAGCTTCTTTTGCCAGTAATTCAGTAGATCCTGCGACTTGGTCTCTGCCTACGCATTGCCTTTCACTGGCAGATCCCCAGGTAATCATTATACTTTGGCAGTTTTTTCCAGGGAATTTTTCATATATCTTTTATAAAAGCAGTGCCCAAAGGCCAATGCGGTGTTATGACTGTTCTTTGCAATTTCTCCCTCCAGTTCCAGGCGGCCGCTGCTGCCCTGAGACAGCAACAACACAAAACCCCGGGAAGCTACGCAAGAGGAAGGACCCATTAATACACCCTGTAGCTTCCAAGGAACAGCTACTTGAAAATAAAGCTGTGTGTTCTCTCCACCTTCAGTTTGCTGAGTCTGGGTGTCTCTGCTCATTGTGCTCCAGAAAACTTCTACTTCCAACACCCCCCAAAAGCAGTACATACCAGAGACTCAGAAAATTTGTACTCTGCCTCAGAGGTACCATTCTCACAAACACCGATATGAAATATTAGAACAAAGCAGCATACTTAACTTGCCACCTTGGCTCTCAGATCACCCTTCAGCTTTTTGATGCAACCTTCCCTGCTATCATACAACATTTTTATTCTCGCACCATATACATACATATAGACAAATGCACACACGTGCACATACAAACACATACAAGCCAAATTTACTGAATAATCTGAAAGACTGTAACGCCTTTCACTGCCATTTCTGCTTAGAACATTTAATGTCCTTTTAAAGACTAATGAAATATTTATCCACAAAACCTCTGTCCAGGTTTAGTGATGACAGCAGGGACTGTCGGTGAAAGGGAACTCCTATCAGTGAGTTTGCACGTCTTTATGGCTTTCCAGAAAAAAGAACAAACAAACAAACAAAAACACCAAAGAACCCACAACTACACTTCAATCTTATATTTCTGAAAATTGCACTTAACCTAGTGCAGTTGTGGCAACAAGAGTTATTGCGCCTGTGTTGTGGCATCTGCAACTCTGCCTCCTGCTCCCCCTTTCCCTGTACTTCACTACTCAGCTGAAGCAAACCTCAGAGCTTTGAGTGCGCCACCAGGGGACATTTTGGCCTAATCAAGAATTGAAGCAGTGACCCACAAAGCTCAAAAGCATGAGCCCTTCCTACTAAAACACCAGGCTCTCAAGCAAATGCATCCCATATGCACACATCCTCTGTGAGCTGGGCACAGCTGGGGATACACACCACATAACACGCCTACACACTGGTCCGTAGGTCACCCAGCAAATATGTGGGACAAACAACTGAACTCAAAGTTTGAATGTAGTGAGTCATATCAGTTTTCAGACCATGGGTTCGCAGCACAAAGAACACATTGCCATGCAAAACACCAGAAACTTCCCAGCCACCCCAGACAAACCGGCAGCAGAATTCAAGTTCCATGATCTCCTAGGCTTGACCCATCATCAACAAGCTACCAGAGTGACCCCTTCCACCCCCTCTGAGCAGCCTACCAGAAGGAAGGCATGTTTTCCTGATGTGTCACAAGCATCTACAGACAAGCATCTCTAAAGCTGAGTACAACTGGGAATCTGCGAATCTCATCCCACAGAGATGGTTTATTACCTGCTAAGATGCCACAATATATCTCACCACACTTCCAAGTTCCTCCACCAGAGGAGCCTGACTGCTTTCTTACTGCAACAGGATATTCCAGTCTACATAAGATAAAACAAATTTACATAGGGTACAAGAAATAACCAAAAACATACCTTCCAGCCACAGAAGCAACACTTAAAGTAATGCCTTCCTGCCTCCCTTCTATCTTCTGAAAGCAAAGAGGAAAGCTGTGGGAGAAGATCTTAAACCCCTGAGGTCACTAATTAGCCTTAATTGCCTTGACCAGCCTCACCTGGGGCCTCACCCACACCTGCATCCATGGCCCAGCAGCTCTCTTACTGCCTAGGTTGGGGCCATCAGTCCCCGAGCACACCACAGGGACAAGCCCCCACAGTTGTTCCAAGCTGTCCCAGGCCCTGAGCCCAGCACCCGGCACCCACAGCCTGGCACAGAGCTGCACAGGGACTAGTGATCCCAGCCAGGGCTGTGTTGGGGGGGTCCCGGGCAGGGGCCAGGGGGGAGTGGGGGAAGGCCCCCAGGGAGGCTGCTTGGGGGAGATTAAGGGTGATTAGTGCCCTTCAGCCCTGGAAGAAGAAAAGCAGCTGTGGCCTCTGGAAGACAAAAAGGAAAGGATCTCATCTGTTGATATTGTCTCTGAGCCATGTGTCTTAAACTCTTCTGTTGAGACAGATCCCATTAAAATTGCCCTTTGACTAGCTTGTTATTCTAGGCTTGTCTTGAATTAAAAAAAAAATAAATTAAAAAGCCTGTGTAATCTTTGCAGTGCACCTGTAAATGACTTGTCCAATGGGGTTTGTACTTTTGATCAGACAGGAACATTAGCTACACAGAGCTCACTGGTAAATGCATTTAGTGAACTTTGACGGTTCTGCGGTGCCATAGGGTCGGGGACTGTCAGTGGTCTGGCAGCTCATAAGGCAAATCCTGCGCCTTTACTCACTGAATTTATGAGACTATCTCCAGCGCAAGCTGTTGCTTTTCTCTTGTCTATATTTGTTTAGAGAGAAATCCTGGAACTGCTGACTATCCTGGCTCCTGCATTCTCTCTGGTAACTGGCAACTAAAGCAAGCCACCCATTTGTTTACAGATGCAAAGGCAGAATATTACACATTTCCCTTCAAATATCAGCACATCCTAACGCTCACAGGAGTTAGAGTTCAATGGCAGGGCATTAATCTGCAGCAAATCTGAGGTAGCAAATAGTAGAGAGCAACTCCTATGCAAAATTCAGGCCCGCAGGGACTGATTAGACACCTGCTGCTTCCACTAAGGCTAAAACTGTGTACCAGTTCCCCCGAAGACATTCATATGAAAAATATCCAAACTGACGAGCTCTGGACCATCTCAGTATCTCAATGATCTGTTTATGTCCAATACAGGGCTGTTACTGTATGCAGTGGGGTTAAGATGGTTCTGCTCCTGACATGTACAGATGGCCCCCAGTTCTTGTTAACTATCAAGGACAGACCAGGGCTGTTTGTTGGAGCCTACTTCTGTGGGCGCTGGTTCAACTCCCTGGTTCTCTAGTGATCGGACTTGACTGATGAAAGACTGAGATGTTTCAAAGTCTCAATCCAAGATGTCTAAACTGAGAAGACCGCTTTTTGTCCTGCCCGCCTCAGCTTCCTCAAGCTAGAAGGGGTCAGCACTTGTACAGGAGACCTCAAAATGAAGCCACACGTTGTAAAATGAGAGCAAATTTCCTAACTACCTCTCTCACACTTCTCCTGCTTCTGTGTTATGACCCACTGCCAAGTCACAGTCATGGAGTCCATCTCCTCACAGGTACCCAATCTTCTTTCCAGATCTGGATTGTCTTCCTTTCTTTCCCATGGTGAGATTTAGTGTCTTTGTCCTTCATATAGGGATGCAGAGTATAAACCCCACTATATAGTGTCCTCTCTGCTTTGCCACCACTCTCTGGGCTAATCTGCCTCATCTTCCCAGCGTGACTGTGTGCAGGCAGGCCCTGCAGGGACGCAACAGTCCTCTTCAAATCTGCTTGGGAAGTTTCCATTCAGCAGCTTCCACGCTTGTCATCAGGCAACTTTTCAGCTGTTTGCTGGGTGGATCAGATTGGACAGGGGAGAAACGTGCTAACACTTTGAGGTGGTGCTGCAGCACTATCAGCTGGCCCCATTAGCTGACTAGGAACACCTATAGAGGTGCATCTGAAATTCAAGCCTTCTTATAGATTATGCCCAGTATTTTCATCCTTACTGACTTTGAAAGGAATTTTATTTTTCCCAGTGAAAACTGATGCATAAGGAAATGAGCAAAATTGCAGAGACTATTGCGAGCAATCTCTCTTTCCCGAACCGTCCCAAAAGCCTGTGCTTAACAGTTGGTGTTTGGTAGGATTTTTCCCCTGACTCTCTGTCCACGGCACCTTCCCCAGTACTAGCAGCTACTAAGAAAAAGATTCATCAAAACTCCTTCTCATCCAAACTCTTAGGTCTGTTTCCAGTTAAGGGTGCAGTAAAATAACATGTCATTTATAAAATCAGATGGAAAAACCCAAAGAACAATTTAAAGACAGGCTGTTTTCTTCTCAGAAAAATAAATGTCAGCCTAGTCCCACCTTTTCTCCTATACACAGGATAGACTGAGAATCAAAGAGGTCAAATGGTCCTTTCTGTCTCATGAGCTGAATATTTCCCTTATGCTTGCACTAGTTTGTGGGAGCTAGCAGCACCTTTAACGAGCACAAGTGATGAGTGAGATCCAGTTATTGTCTTCAGGTTGTTTCTAAGTATTAACACAATTGCCGAATGACTAATACCTGCCTACAGTCCATTGCCTACATGACCTGTGTCACTCAAACTGCAAACCAGATTACTTTGTCTTATGTCTCTGCTTACCAGATCTCCTCTGCCAGACTGCAAGCTCTGTGAGTTGAGCTGCTTCTTTTATCTCTTCCTTTAGCAGTGAGCAAATGAGGCCCCACCTTGACAGACCCATGAGGGTAACTGCTTTTAGTCAAAAAGATGATATACAAATTTAAATAAGTTGACATTTCCTCACCAAAGTAAGCAAAACCAACATGACTTTGACTTGAAACACAGTTGTTTCAACAAAATATTTGCTTCTTATAAACAGCAAAAGAAAAATAAAGGATAGGGTATTTCATTCCCTGATTAAATCCAAGCAGCAATGGATGCAGGCTGATTTCTACCCAGGCCCTGAGGGAATCCACATCTCATGAGAGCACTATGGCTGCCAGGCTACAGGATAGCCAAATCTTACAGTGTCGTGATATTCTCCTACAATTTTTTACAAGTTATAGTCACCGGAGCAGGAACCGAAATCCAATATATTCTTGCCTCTGTGCGTTTGCTAACCACTGGGCTAGAGAGTATTTGTCTTTTTTTTTCCTCTGGCTCAGGAAATACAGATTTTATACTGTGGGGACACAGGTCCAATGGGAAAAACTGTGAGTCTACTGGCCTTTCTTCCTAAGATACTCAAAAGTGCCGGTAATTCAGTGGGACTGGATTATCCAGCCTCACCCAAGCGCAGACTGGAACTGGCTGAGAAATTCCCAGTTTCTGGGCAAATGCATTAACCTCTGAGTTAAGTAAAAGGGAAAAATGACTGTGAAGAAAAAGTCCACTCCTGGAAAATAAAAGAAAACCAACAAAATCCCAGGAGTAACTAGTTAGAGGATTTGACCTGAATTCATAAATAGTTTTGGGATGACCTAAATATAATTTTCCCAACAAACTTACTATTCAACAGAATTTTTTCTTCTGATTTTGCAAGCCAGTTGGTTCATCTGAGGTAGCTCACTATAGACATTAAACAACAATAAACTTAAGAAGGTAAGGTTTTCTTTTAATACAGCTTGGGTAGAAAGGAACTCACTATGAGCCTCCTTAGTCCACACTTAGAAAGCTGTAGTCTGGTTTTCTAGAGTGGCCATCATTGCAAAATTATCACTGCGAGGAACACAGAAGACAAAATGACCACAGTCATCCTCAGGAATGACATTCTCCCAAATTAAAGGTCACAAAATGCCTGACAGAATTGCCCTTTTCATAAGTCATTGGAAGTATTAAAACTCCTGAGAATAGAAGATGACATGGTATCATCCTTAGACCCAAAAAATGAAAGGGCACCCAATTAGAGGTTTCACAAATATCAACAAGGCAAAGTTGAAGCAGACGTCACTCTGTGGGAAGGCATTGCTTTCAACTACCCCACGAGGGAGACCATGGCTGTGATCGCTGCCACTGCCACCACAGACTGGCCATGTCCTTCCTCCACCTCCATGGGCATGGCCACCAGGCAGTAGAACCCCAGTAACGGGGGGACACATTCACCAAATTCCTCCCACATTCATTTTTAGCCTTCAAAAAGGGAAGAGTAGACATCAAAGCTATTTGCGCTAAAGACACAGCAATGACAAAATATCCATTGGATAAACTCAGGGCATCTTTCACCAGGCTTTTCAGAGCTGAAAGGCTAATGATACTGGTTAATAGGGCTTGACAAGCCTAGCAGATAGAGACGTTACTCAGACCGGGGATATGTAATTAAGCAATAAAGTGTACCGTGCTGTGGCTGCTGGGGAGTAATAAAGTGCCTCGGGGGTATGAAAAAACATAAAGCTGTGAGCAATGGCATCTGAGAGGTGAAATTATGGAGAAAATCACAGGGTTTGTTATTCTTCTGGTGAGCCTGGCAGCTGGTGGCCCTCATGGTGCCTTCCATCCCAGCCCGACCTTCCCTCAGCCCCATGGGGAGGCCTCTGCTGCCACCCTTTGCCATGGCACCTTGCCATGGCCACCCCTGGGCTCCACCGGTGCAAACCACCTCAGGTGAAGACATCAAGACTGCCGTGGGACCGAAACCCCGCTGGTCCAGGCTCCCCCACCACAAAAACCTCTCAGAGATACCTCATGGAGGGCTGCAAGTGCCGCAGAGGTCTCGCAGCCCCTTGTGAAGCTGCACACTGCTCACTTCCCTTGCTCGGAAGCATTAATTCTCATTTTACTGCTTTTATCACCTGGCGGTTCCTTCTGAGAGTCTATCGGCGTAATTAAGAGAGAGTTTTTCAATAACTTCCAGTTGCTCCACACACGTAAACGAAACAGCCGGCAGGCCACATGGAAACCCTGTGTGGAGGCAACTGGGTGGCCGTGCCATGTGTCTGCCCTGTAAGGGTTTTCTTCTTCCCCAAAAGACTGGTCCCCTGTGGCGAGTGGAAGAGGATGTCGGGGTGCCCCAGGGCCCTCAGCCCACCCCACCTTGGGGTTTCGGGGTAGCCCCATCCCTGTGCTGCTGAGCCAGGGCAGGGTGGGGAGAAAAGTACAAAAAAAAGGCATTGATGAAAGGCAAGTTAAACGCAGGCTGCGGCTTAACCCACCCTCAGGGACATCTGTGACTGAAGGCCGGGAAACTGGTGTGAATCGGACAAAAAAACCCCAGGTTCAGTGTGAGGAGACCCCACTGGCATGCCTGAAACACTCTCGGGGGGGGGAGGTGGTGTCCAGGACCACTGGAGCATTTTTGGGGCTGTTCACAGGGGAACTCCCTCCAGTGAGATGAGCCAAGAGCAAACCTGCTCCTTTATCAGGTTGATGAGAAGTATACAAAGCTGAAGAAATAGGTTTACTACGCTACTTTTACTATTATAAGTGAGCGCATGGGAACTGGAGTGGTGGGGGAAAGATGCTGGATGGAAGGGAATGGAGCGAACGATTACGTGTGCGAGGATGAGCTGTCCTAACAAATCTTCAGAGCTTCTATTTTAAACCCTTAACCAAAGAAGCCCATTCCTAAACAAGCAAGTTGTGGCATTACAACTCTCGCATTCATTTTCCAGCTCTGTCTGTGCTTTAACATGCAGGTCCTGCGATTGCAAGGGGAAATAGGGAACTTGGGCCAATTTTCAATAATTAGGGGAACAATGACAGCAACTGTGCATGTTAACTGCATAACTCACCTCACAACCCTTGGGGTATATTTGAAGTCATTATTTCCACACACAAAACCCATCACCAATAACAAATCTCATGAAAAAGATGAGGAGAGCAGGGAAAAAGAAGGCCAAGGGGGGTAGCTGACGTTAGAGCAGGGTGCTATTTTCACTCTGTCACGGCTCAGCTGGCTGTTTTTAACCCGGTCTTTCTCTAGGGCTTTATAGTACAGTAGCCACTTTTATGGATCCGTGCTTAAATGGAACAGTTTGGCCTTCAGATGCAACAATAGCTTACGTGCAGGACTCCCTAAAAGCGCAGGTCCCCGGAGAGGAACATGAGGATGTCTACAGGAATGAGCTGGCTGTGGCCCCAAGCGGCGGAGCAGATTTCTGTAATCCTATCCCTTATAGACCAAAGAGAGGAGTTAATCATTTTCCAGGCAATGCTTCAAATTGGATCGCTAGGGATATCTGTGAGGATTCCAAAAGAAATGCTCCTGATGGCCATTAATGTGGACCCAGTGACGTACAAGATGCACACTCACGTACACACACACACACACACACACACGTGCGCACACCCGCAAACAAAGCAGCAGCTAGCCTGGAAAAAAAAACCAGCTTGTGTGCAGCAAAGGTGCACTTAAAGCAAAATTACATCACAAGGGACGCATTAATTTCCAGGACAAATAATGACTGCCACTGCCCTTCCGCGTGCACTCCCAGCAAAGGGGCGCAGGAGCTGGGTGCAGGGCATGTGCACAGCCCAGCTTCCACCCTTGAAAACTCCAAGGGGCCACGCTCTGTTTCCATAACACTTTTTACATGCTTACTTTTATGGGTCTCTTGATGACAATCTAAATCCTGCCTGTTCTTCAATAAACCATTAATCTCCCAGATAGAGTTCAGGGAAGTTGCTGTGCAGCAATAAAGTGCATGTTTCCAGAGCCCAGAGGGAACAAAAAGAAAAAAAAGTGAAAGGGAGTGACATTGTTTTTGAAAGACAACTTCCTGGCTTGGAGGGGGTGGGGGCATGCAGGGTTATCTCCCCAAATCCTACCTGGAGCCTCACCTCACCAAACCCTGATGCCACTTGGCCTGTAACATTTGTGAGAAGAAGGTCTACCCCTCCAAAACCAGGGTCAGCAGAAGAAAGGGGAGGCTCACCTCCTGTCTCTTCCACCCTGATGGTCCAGGACCCTTTGGTGGGTGGTGCCATCTAGGACTGTGCTTTGGTGAGCAGATACCAGCTGGGGAGAGTCCATGCTCATCACTGCTTGCCCCAGCCCACCAGACCTGGCTTGGAGGTCAATGGGGAGGAATGTCCACAGGTTTCCCACCAGCCAGCGATTTCACTAGCTCTCTCCTGCTTTTGCAGACTGAAGCATAAAATGTCTCCTCTTTGGCTTCAAACTACTTCGTTTCGGTGTGTTGAGGGTACCAGTTTCACAGGGCCAGTGTCACAAATGCCATCAAATTTCCACGCCAAGCTTTGCTAGTCCTGTCCTGGGTTTGCATTTGAACTGGTGACCCCCAAGCAGAAGTAACTAATTCTGTGCCCCACTTTATAACAGGAAAAATTAACACAATCCCTTGTGCTTCCAGGCCCCTATAAAATTGATGGTAACCATATGTCGGTGTGTGAATTGTGTATAGCTGTTAGGAAAGCACGTACTGCACTACTCAAAAGCCATGGTAGCAGTCAGCATAAGAAAGTGCCAAGGAATAGAAAAAGTCATGTTCAAGCTGACTTCAGTGCCCTAAGCCATGTCTTTTATGCAGAAAAAGAAAATGAAGATAAGGAGAGGCCTGAAAAAAAACCAAATTCCCTGGGCTGCAGTCCTGTAGAAAAATGGTAGTAAGGGGGGGGGGGGGGGGGGAAAAGCACCCAAGAATTTTTTACATCAGAAATGTATGTACAGATAGAAGTCCATTTATTGGACTCTCCCAGTTTAAACTGGCACAGCTCTCAACAGAAAAAATGAGGGAAAATTCGCTCTCTGTCTAGACATCATAAATACAAGGACTCGAGGAGTCTAGTACTTTTACTCTAAACTCCTGGGTCTGTGATCCTTCCCTGGCACACATGTATCTCACAAATATTCCTATACAGGACACTTCTAATCCCAAAGCTCTGCCTATTCCATATGAATGTTATCTTCTCTTCTTTCCATATGAATATAATGTTCTCGTCGTTCCTGACGGTAGTACTTCACGTGACAAAGTAAAGGTCATGGAAGAGAAGCTGTGGAAAAAATTATTTTCACTGACAAAGAGAATCCTGTGATATTTTGAATGTCCTTCATGAGTATTATTATAACATTAATGCATAACTAAGTATGTAAATATCCACGCAAACACTAAGTGCAGTATCTATAGCTCACCTGAAGCAGTAAAAGCCTTGAGAGGTCAGCCCTAAGGCAGCAGTTTTGCTGGCCACTGCAGCGCGATGACCACCGATGACAGTCAGCTCTGTCAGCAGCCATTTGCACCTCCTTAATGACAGCTCCCCGCAGAGGCAAGCTGTGTGATCCTTTTCATCTGCTGTTTCATTCTTGATGAACATCGGAGAAAAAAAATTTACAGTGAGAATCCACCTGAGATATACATCTTGGCCAAAGAGCAGCTAATTAGATATGACTTCAGTTCATTATGTTTAACACTGAACATCCAGACCCCCAGTGAGAGAATGTGACAGAGCTGTTGCTGCTGTGTCCTTTGGTGAACGCACAACGAGCAGATCCTTGGTAAATGTGGGTAGGTGCTACCGTCACATCACTATGTGCCTCACTATCATTTCTTAGATAACACTCACCTGACGAACCAAAGTCAACAGCAATATAAAGGTCATTAGCAGCATCCTTGGGTGTAAAACCCTGTGCAACTGATCAGGATGCATGTACAACCCCAGACTTTCCACAGTGCTCTCTTGTGGCTCTGTGTGTGGAAAGTCACATCTGGAGAGCTGTCCCAGTGGTGCTTGGGCTTTCAGCAGCCCCAGCACCGCTCCATGCTTCTACAAGTGTCAAGGGTGTTCCCTGCTTCCTGGCGCATCAGTAGCACAGTGCTAGCACGCTGGAAAGCAATTACTGACACTCGTTAGCCTGCCGTTGCTGACAGGATCGGCAGTAGCAACGGGTCATTTTGTAGCATCAAGTATTTGTAAGGAAAATGAAGAGATTGGTGCTCCATTAAGGCCTTGAAAGAGGCACCACTGGGGCTCGTCTGTGTAACATTCAGGGGTAGTCTGCCTGCTGCTACATAGCTCCATACCTATTATGAAAAAATAGTAGCAGCAACACTTTTCCTCTCTTCCTCCCTTCCCTCTTACAGGAAACCTTGCTTGATCAGTTTATTGTGTTCAGAAGAGAGAGAACGGGGATATACATCCTTAGAGGCGCACGGTTTACATTTCCTCCGGAAGAGAAGGAAAGACTGGTCTTTTGTGTATTCTCTAGGAAGGGATTCAAAACCTCTTGCGAGGACAACATTGCGTGTCTCACATCCTCTCGCCTGCACTGTTCAGCTAACACGTTCATTGCTGGGATGAGACACAGCTGTCCCAGGGAGGGCCAGGCTGGGGACCAGCATCACAGCAGGCTCGCTCCAGTCCCAGCGCTCATAGGTAAGCTGCAGGGGATGGAGACATCACATGCTGGCCCTGGCTAAACAGCTGGAGTTCACACCAGAAGATGTTCTTTAATTTTGTGGTTCCTTCTCCGAGTACAAAGAGTAGCAGATCATCTGTCTTTTCTCACTTTCCACCAGAGCTCAACACCCTGAGGTTCTCAGCGTGGTTATTCTCACATCAGCCTTAGGCAGCGAAGATGTGCTTGTCTTTACAGTTTATAAATGAGTGTCTTAGCCAAAACAAGTAATTTTCCAGAGTACCACAGTGAACCTGGAGCAGCAGAAGAAACTGAATTTAGTGTCCCACATCTCAGGGCTACTACCCTGCTCACCAACACCTCCTCTCTCATATCAACCAAGCGAAAAGGCCCCATTATGTGGCTTCTGCCGACCTGAGGAGGTCCAGTGGGGCAAGCTGCATTCTTCCAGATAGTCACAGATGCTAGCAATTGTCATTTGTTGCCAGGGGTTACTCTAGCATCTAATAGTGTTAAGGGGAGCAAAAATGTTTGTTGTTTCATGGTGGGCGAAGGCTTTGTGTTTATACCGCATCTTTCCTCCGAGAATCACAAGCGTTTCATGTCTATCAAGAACAGATCAAATTCTCACAGATAGGAATATAAGTAGCATCATCTGATAATCAAGTGAAGCACAGGACAGTTAAGCAGACTACTCAGGGAGAGAGATGGGAATGTAGCCTGTAATACACCATCCAGTAGCCTTTATTATCCTTCTTTTAGTCACTTATTCGGATGGCAAGAGCCTCAGTCTGACCTGGCCTAATATAAACTGGAACCCTACCCAAACCCAAACTAAAACAAAATTAAGCTTTGAAAAACGCTGGTGCTCATTGATTTTGTTTTATTTTCCATTTTCTTCCCTAGCTGAGATAGATACAGAAGTGTCAATACACTAACACGGCAGCTCATCTTGCAGCTATTTTTGGCTGTACTCAGTAGAACTGCAGAGGCGTGTGAAAATGGAAAGGATACAAAAGCAAATCAACCAAATACACAGAGACAAATAAGATCGGTCTTAAAAAAAAAGAACATTATTAAAGTATTAAAAACAAATAGCCTAAACAATTTTATTAAGTTTTATGCCTCTTAGATTCAGACCTCATATTTTAAATCTAAAATGCAACTGTGAACTCAAGGAGAAATAATCTTCCCACTAGAACAACAAGGTCCCAAAAGATTGTAAGGCGAGCACGGCAGGCTGACAGCCACAGGGGAGCGCGGCCCAGCTTTGGCACAATTTGGCACAACCAACTATACTGTCCTGCACCCCGCTTTAAGCGTCTCTGAGAATGCTCGTCTATCACGAGGCAGGGACTCCTCCTGTCTTTGCAAGGGCTTGACACTTTTAGATTAAAATTTAAGGCAGATGGTTTAATATTGTCTTGGTTGAAATGGCTGTGATAAGAGTGCTTGATAGTCTGCTTTGGGGACCTGTGTGCTCCTCGTCCTCGGGCAGTACGCCTATCCTTGTCAACGTCATGCACTGAGTACTTAGAAGTAGAAACGACTTGTTAGAGTTTATCCATTCCCTTCCTTTCCAACCCTGTGAGAACGATTTGATTATTTGGGTAGGGGTGGGCACACGTCTGAGAAAGGGACAGATCCAGGGGAGCCCACTGTGAGAGGGCCAAGCTGGGGAGAGAAGTTTTATAATGAGTTGTAGCACATGAGGCTCCTGGCCTTACTTTCCATGATCTACCACTTGCGCTCTAGTCCTGGGAAAGCAGATTCTCTTATACTGGTTAACCTTCCCTGCCTGGTTAACTCTTTCCCTGGTCCAGAGCACGTCAGCCCTGGGAGATCCTCTGCCTGGGGAAGAGATGAGTTCTGCCTTTCCGCTACAATTATTCAGCAGGTTCAATCTGTTGAATGAGTAACCTCACAGGTGTATCTGTATGCCATCCACTGGTAGGATTCAGGACTGTAAACCAGCCGGCTACTATCACAGAGCCCAATGTGATAATCTTCAGAGTTGGCGCTCATATTTACAGTCGGTCCTGGAGCCAGACCACGTGCACGTGCCACGTGAGGACGCCTTTTCCTGTTCTATCAAAGGTGATACACATTAACTACTCCACCAAACGTATGAGGTATAGCACTGCCGAGAAACGGAAGCGTAATCGCTGTGTTCTTTTAAGAAAGAATGCATTTGTAAACAAAAAAAAATAATCATCTCCATTGAGTCAAATTACAATCAATTATTGTTGCCCTCAAGCCAAGATCTATTAGTTGTGAATCTGATTTAACTCAGTTACTGAAGCCCCCTGGAAATGTCTGTCATTTTTAGAAAAAAATAAAATATTATTACCTTTTTTTCCTCAATAGTCAAGAGGATTTTGAAACAAGCTTGATGGGATTAATTTTCTTCCTTCCATCTGTAGCTTTTCAAGGTTAACAATGCTTCTTTTAATTTGGAACAATAGCTACCTGGTAGTCTTGGGTCACCAGGTTGTCTTCAAAGGATCATTGCATTCAGTTGAACATGCAATTAACTTCCATAGGTAAAATATATTTTTGCTTCTTTTTTTTTCCTCCTAGTGCCATCAAAATACTAATTTGGACAAAGACAAATGCCATAGGACAAAGACAAATACGTACCAAACTATCACACATACTTTCTCAAATCACACAGACCAAGGATAGATCCGTGACACTCTGCAAGAAGTTGGCCACATTTTCGTGTTTACTAGATCACTTCAGTGTAAAAAGACCCCAAAGCCCACAGTGTTTCCCTTTATAGCAGCTCAATTTAACACAAGAAACCGCTGGAATAAGCCAGCTTTTTTGATCCACAAAGCAGAGCTGTAATTTACATTTTTTTCTGTTTTTTCTCCTTATCACCAGTGCTGTCAGAAGTCTCCTGATTCATTATCGTGGCAATGGAAACACTGAAACACTGAGACAGCAGCATGGGTAAATGTGGAAGATGCAACATTACTGACCCGCTTTTCCAGGACACTGTGGGTGTCCTGGGAGATTACATTGCCGGAGGGAAACGCGGCCTTGCTGATGGGCAGCTTTAGGTCCACAGAAGCTTGTGAACAGGCCCCAGAATCATTTAGTAGGGAGTGAGTGAAGGGAACAGAGCACAGGGGAACAGGCTTTGTGGGAAAGCAAGCAGATATAACTTTATAGCAACCCGATTTTTGAAACAACTTCAAATTACCCCATGGAAGTAGGTCTCAGCCAGCGCCTGTGACCCTGGACGTACTGTCACAGCTCAGAGGAGATAGGGAAGTGCAAAATTGCTTCTAAACGCTTCAGCCCCGCGCTGGGAGCCAGAATCCCAAAACCTCCCCTATCTCTAATGCTGGAAATGACAGAGCAGCAATGAGATCCAGGGTCAAAGCTCGTGACCGAGCCAGCTACGTATCATGGCCAAGTACTGGAAATCCAGTGGGAACAGAGACCTGTGCCAGATACTTGCCCGTAACCCCCGCTCTAGCCCAGCCAACATGCTACAATGCAAATTTAAAACCAAAACTCAAAATGCAGACTTTGAGAGGCTGAAAAAACAACGAAAAAGCTTTCCTAGCAGCTTGTCAGTTTTGCCAGCCTCATCGGTGGCTCGCCAGCACCCCCAGCTCTGCGCAGGCGGACTCGAGCATCCTTGTGGCCCTGCGCGCACATGGGCAGGAGCTGAGTGGGAGGAAGTTGCCCGGTGCCCCAAAAAGCCAGCACGGACCCAAGGCAGACCTGGAGCGCCTGTCTTAGCCCGCAGCGCTGAAGTGCTGTCAAACACAAGGAAATATTTCAAAAAGAGGCCAAGAAAAGGATCTTGTAGAAATTTTGCGCAGTCCCATTACTGGAAATCTCTTTGACGTAGTGAACAAACATGGAAACTTTTCCAGGAAACGTGTTTCTTTATTTAAATAAAAATTAGTGCCAGTAGAAACAATAAACTTTAAATACATAAGACAATTATATACAACTCAATGTTAGGAATTATATACATCAAGTTTTTTTACAGATACAAATACACTTATACCAAAAGTAAGAGGACGAAGGAGAAAGCAATGGAAAATGTGACAACTCGCGCATGTCAGTCTCATTTGGAAAGTTTCAGGATTCAAGTGATTCCAGGCAAAGCGCCAAACTTAATTTGGCTTCTTTCAAACTTAAAATGGCCCCTTTTGGAGTAAATCTACCAAAAAGCTTTATATGGTCTGATCCAAAAGTTCACTGAAGTCGATGGAAAAACTCCCACTGCCTTCAGTGGGAGCTGAATCAGGCCCTTTCTGAGCACAATGGGGCCTTTGTTCTGCTGTGTTTAGGGAGACAGTGACACCTCTGCAGGCCTCGCCGCAGCCAAAACCAGAGTTGTCCCTTCGGAAGGGCAGAAGCACAGCAGACTCGCCTCAGTTCATTTCTGCTGTTCAGCGTTCATGTTTCTCAAGCTGTCTCTCCAGCTCTAACGCCAGTGGATAAATCACAGAGCTATTTTAGCGCAGGAAATATGTGGAGACATTTTGCAAACATTGTGCTGTGCAATGCTTTAGATTCAGGCTCCTTAGCCCTCATGGTTCAGAACGAATCCAAACATTGTAATAAGTTATTATAAAATATAAGGTATGATTGAAACAATCATACGTTGCTACAATATTAACATTACTTCTTTTAACAGTGCAATAATGTAGTAACTAATTTCATGAATATTTGGAAAAAAAAATATCACAGTACCATTAAATTAGGGGGGAAAGTTTGTGGTGGTTTTAAAAACTAGTTACTAATGACTTTATAGAAATGCATGTGTCACATGCAATCTGATAAAAAAAAAAAAAAAAGAAGAATGTAATGCAATGTTTATCTACACTGGCTTAAATAGAGCACAAAGGCCAGATCCTAATGATGTAAATGGGTACAGTTTTACTGACCTCAGATGGAGAATTTAACTCCAACAGAGAAGCACAAAATCTTGTGTGTGTCCCCTGAAGTCAGGAGGACTCAGCTGCTGACTTCAGTGGGGCCAGGATTTCACCCTTGCTAGGTTAAATTCTATTCCGAATTCCACCTATTTTTCAAGGGGGCGTAACAGAGCAGCATTTGTTCAAGCCTTTCTACATCTTACACCTTGATACAAAGATCTTTTAACATCTTTTTTTTAACTTACAGATCTTTGCCTTTAGTGATCATACATTTGTCTGTAAAAAATACAAAAGCAAAAAAATAAACCCACTTTTCCTACTGGTAACTCGGTCAAAGACTGGATTGCAGCAGAAGTTAGTGAACCTGACCCAGCCAGTACAAGCACAACCTAAGCAAAGACAGATATAGTGGCGTGGATCTGAAACTGGGCTTTACAAACCTCCTAGAAATTCTATGCCTCTTTTTTTTTTTCCCCCTCTTATTCCTTCATTCTTTCTGTGCCTAAAATCAGTCTCCAGCCACGCTGCAATCTCCCTTCAGCTACAGTATTGACAAATTTTCAGCTTTTGGGGCATCATTGAGCAAATCTGCTGTTGGCTGTGGTTTGTTATAAGAAAAACACAATAAAAGTACTTCTATTGTTATAAGGAAAACACAATAAAAGTACTTCTAGCCTATCACAGTTTTGCATGAATGAGCTTACCCATCATCTTTAACAACCCAGCACTCGCATTAGGGTAACTTCCCTAAACATTTCCCAGATATTTGCAGAATTCTGAAATATGCAGAGACATGCCAGTAATAGTTACCTCATTAGAAAATATACATATATTTTCTCCTTGTTCTTAGCTCTTATGGTAAGAAATAACAATGGAAAAAGTAAAGTTAAGCATCCCAATTATGTGCAAGTCACACTTTGGTGTTGGGTACCACTGCTTCCTCGTCCCGTCAGCTCTCAGGAACACCTCAGGCCTGGGGGCACAGGAACCTGTTGAGAGTTCATTGGAGAGCAGGAAAGTAGAACCACAAGTCCTTAGCGGGAGCTCCACTCACGCTTTGGCAGCTGATCAAGGGAGCCCTGCAAGTGCTAGGAGTTCTTGTGGATGTTTTCTGCAGATCCCTCACTGCTCTCGTTGAGGAGCGTTTCTGACACTTCCCCCAGTTCAGCATCCAGCACTTCCTCCTGGATGGTGAAGTGTACGTCTGGGGAGGAGGATTCGGAGCTCACGCTGCTGCCTTCCATCGAGCAGATGGCGCAGGACAGGGACGGCACCATGCTCTCCTGCAGCATGTTCAGCATCATGGGGATCTGGACAGATTTCAGCCCCGATATGGTTGGTAGAGGCTTCACAGCTTCCCCCCATTCTCTCTCCTCATCTTTGTAGAGCAGAAGCAAATTGGACGACTTCTCTTTTCTTTTGGATTTCATGTAGCCCAGCATTATCCCTATCAGGAAGATCCCGTAGAAAGACATGACGATCAGAATGTAAAAATACTCGTTGCTGTTGTTCTTCTCTGTGTTGCGGGATTCAGCATCGAGCATGGCTTGGGTCATGTTTGCATGGTCCATTTTCAGCATGAAAATTGTTTTACCACAGCTAAAGCCTGGAGGAGAATGTGTACATATACGTAAGATCAAACTTCAGATCAAAGATGTAAAAGAAACATCTGAAAAAAGATATCCCCAAACTATTCCTTGCTACTTGTAATTTGTAAGCTTGCAGGACACACTTGATTGAAGCTTGCAGTCTATCATACTTCTGCATTAATATTGTAACTGAATGAACTGTTATTCAGATACGGAAAACGATAGAGGAAAGAGAATACGTAATACTAAATCATGTCGAGTTCTACGTTGAATTATAAACCCCCCAATCCACATGATTAAAGAAAGAAAACTATACAGAAATACTACTCTGTCAGGCACTTAAACACACATTTTTTGCTACTTGACCATGTTTCCATAGCGGGGGGGAAAGTTAGAAGTATTATTTTATTCAATGGTGCAAGAAAAAAATCAAAAAGCAACTTACGTTGGTATGCAAATAATTCCTCCCTTTGCAAAGCTCAAGAGACCTTTCCTCTACCAAATGCCGGGTGTTCTGAAAACTTTCCTCTGCTGCAGTTGGAATAAATAGCTCTCAAGAAACGTTTCATCACGTGTTTTAGAGGCACAGTTTATAATAGTTTTGTGTTGGAGTCAACAGATGAACTTGAAGGATTGCAGTTCAACCCACTGAACTCTTAACAGCTGTGAAAAGAGAAAGAGTTGGGAATTCAGATTTTACTCTTTCCTAACCAGTTCAGCACTGGCTTTTTCAGCTTGTGAATCTGTTCCTTTCACTGCCACCCCAATTACTAAATCTGACCTGTTACCCTGAGAGCTGCTGTGCAGAACGGAAAACCTGCAAACCATTATTTTGCGTCTGTCCTAAAATACAGAAAAATATATAATTGAATTTCATAGTAGAGGCTATCATATTATTTACATGCACACTATACATAGTTTTCCCTGAAGAGATGGGGGAGGAAACAGGTTATTTTCTTTGGCGGGGACTCATGACAGAGCTTTACGAAGTGTGTGCAAAACAAAGGAGTGACTTTGAACTCCTGCTGCAGCTCCACCTTGCCACGAAGTGTGGCGCTGTGGGCAACTGGGCCCTGGGTCTCAAGTGAGTTTGGGATGGAGGGGTACTGGTGCCACCTCACTTCAGCCATCAACATGTAATCAGTGGAAGGGTACAGACTGAAGCTGGCAGCCCCCTACTGCCACTGTTTGTAGAAGCAGCCAAGAGTTAAATGGTCTGCATGCTCTTTATACACAGACCAGGACCACTGAGTTAATGCACATTTTAGTATGAAGGAACGTTAACAACCTCTGGGCAGAAGGATCCTCTCTGAGCGACTGTTGCAGCTGGCTGCTGGGCTCCCAGACTGCCGGGGAGGGCAGAGTTAGGATGCAGGCTGGGTTGCGGGGCCCGCAGAGTTCCCAGTCATCTACTCAGTGGTACAGGAGGCTCTGAGAGCCCTTTTCAACACGTAAGCAACAGTACAGGCCATGGGAAGAAGGAGGCCCAGCTTGCACCTTGGGGATTTCACTTCCTTATCCTCGCCATCCCCATTCTTCACACACAAAGCCCAATTAGTCAGGCCCCACATATGTGATGTGAATGTCACCCCTTCTGCAAAGCTTCAAGGATGTTTATGTAACAGGACACTTCACTTCCAGAAAGTAGTGGACTGGTGCTGGAGTTTCCCAACGGTAGGTCTGGGGTTTTTTTCCCCTGCAGTCACTTGTGGATTCTTTGCATAGACGGCAAATTCTTTTCCAAACTCTGCCCTCACGATCCCTCTGAGGTAAAGGCAGATAGGATTAACCTCTCTTCACATGTAGGAAAAAGCAAGAGAGAAGCATTAAGCAACTTTAAATGAAGTGAGGAATCCAAGAAAAGACATAATTTTATCTATGTTTGGAATCAGCATTTTCCATCATTTCTCTGAACAACTCCACAAAGAAAAGAAAAAAAAAAATTACATTAGCCAGACTGCCTTCTCTGCCCCTTAAAATAGAGGATCCACCCTTTAGGACGTTCTTTTTATCTCCTTGCGCATTCCCATGTGATAGCTCAGGAGCTGTTGATGTTGGACTAATGTCTACTGGGATTTCATCTGACAAAATCTGTCTGCGGCACCAGCTTGCCAAGTCTGGATTCTTCTTCCCTCTTCCCGACAAATTACTGAGCAGGCAGCAAGAGCATGTTAACTGGTAGGCTAAAGCATAACCCAGAGCTAGTCTCTGGATTTTCTAGCTAACTTTGGGGAATTTTTATTTCACATCTTTCTCAGCCCCATGCAATGTTTGCTCCCTCATTCGGCTCCAGAAACTGGGAATTTGAAAAATTAAATACAATGTGTCAGGTTTTACCGGCACCCTCTTCTGCAGAACTTTCACGGAATGGTGAGGAAATGCCCAGCATTGCTGGGTCAATGAAAACTGGTTCAGTACAAGGAGTACTTTCTCTGTGCCCATGAAACACCAGGAAACTTGCTCTGAAGCTGCTTGATCCTGGGAACAAGAAGACTTAAAACCTGTCCTGCTGCCTCCTGTTGTCAGTGCTATACACAGGTCATCACCAGCCTCGACCCAAAGAGCACTTCCAGGCATCCAGAGGCACGGACACCCCACAGCTCCCACCAGTGACCCAGCAGAGCAGACACAGACTGGCTCTTCTGCAGGTGCCCGTGGGTGCAAATAGGGTCTCTTATTGGCTCCAAAGCCTCGTGTTTTTCATGTAGGCGAAGCTCTGTACAAACTTAACAAGATGAACTGCAGCACCCAACAAGAGTACAAGGGGACTACTCAGGTACATCCACAGATTTAGGCAATCCTCCAAAGTTCAACTGAAAGATGACTGAATTGCATAATTATGCACAGTTATTGCTGAAAACTCTTTGCAACTATATTTACTTTGGCTAGCTGATGACAACAACTCCTCTCCATCTGTTAGCCCATGATTCTGAAAAACAGTTTAATTTTAAAAAGGCCTGGAAAGAATCCCTGAGCCTTCTATAGACATGAAGAGGAGGGGTAGGAAGACACTGGGGAATAACCACCTGAAAAACATATGCCACTTGCATACTGGTGCCGTAAGTCAGCTTTCTTAAGCTGCACCCTGTAGAAACTGTATTTTTGTCTAAAACCAAGACCTAGAACGTTGAAAATTGAAGCCTTTTAACTTTGTGTTTCAGAATTACTTTTGTTGCAAATTATATTATGCGTTACATAATGTAAAACCATTGATTGTGGCAAAAATACTTGCTTAACTTGAAGTCATTTATTTTTTGGAGTTAAGGTTACTAGATGTTTCTTGTTTGAGGCTTCTCTCTTGCTTTCAGATCAGAGTTTTTTCCTCCCAAACTTCACAAAATTTCCCCTAAAATTTCACTTACAGGTCTCTTACGCCTCCAGCAATTGCTTCTCATGTTCCTCTTCACCTTTGTGTCACTCCAACCTAGGCTATAACATCTAAGAATAATTCTCATGCTGTTGATCCCACCTTCCAGATTTCTCCTTTGGAAAACATTCAGGCTAATAAAGCAGAGCAACAGCCCGGCACTCCGATGATGAAAAGGTCACAACATAGTTGCTGATGCCAGATTTTTTTTCTCAAGGTCCCTGTCTCCTAGAGAGCCTTTTGTGGCAACAGCCTCCGTCACCAAAGGACGCAAAAGTTGAGGCTTGAGGCATCCCATGGGGCAGGAATTCTTCACAACATGGCTTAGGGGATAGTATAATGTGAACCCTCTCTCCAAATAAAAATCTGAGGACAGTCAGAAAGCTGAACAAAGACAGAATCCATTATGAAGACAACACGAAATGTCCTTAGAGACTCAGATGACTCTCTTGCAGGCTGCCGTGGAAGATATATGCCTAACCCTTCATTACGGGCATAATCCATGGTCTGATGCGGCATTTATCTTTCTTTTTCCACTTCGTGAGTTAATAAGAGGAAAGATACAAGACAAAACTGTTAAAGGGCTATCTCCTAGGGGAAGCTGAACCTGTTTGATAAGTGTGTACTAACAGCATGACTTTAAAGAATACCCGAGCATGTGCAGTTTTGGAAGTAAAAATCTGAAATTCTGAAAAGAAATAGCAAGAAAAGAAAAATGGGAAGAACAGAGGGGTTGTTTTTTTTTCCTTCCTGCACGCTGAGACATATGTACTGACTTTTGGTCCTGCTGCAAAACATAAGTCTCACAGAGGACCTGATCCTTGAAGTCAAAGCCCCTTAAAATTAATGGCAGTGCCTCACCAAAAGCGAGTGTCAGATCAGGAACAGCACCTGCTCCTTTCAAGTTCTGTGCAACTTAGAGTCGATTTTCAGTCAAGCTTGTGAGTGTGCCGGAGTACAAGAGCTAGTTCAAAAGCCGCAAGCGAGTCATGGACTCATTCCCAGAGTAGGGAATGAGTAGCAGCCCAACACAAGCCACGTGCCTCTTCGCTAACAAGCCGACCTGCAGTGTGAAATTTATGGGCTTTACTATATGCTCTTAACGCTTCTACGCCTCAGTTCACTCACTTGTAAAGTGAATCTAATAATACCTACAAATTATGAGGGTACAGCATAGCAGTGCACTCGCAGATGACTACCTGGAAAGGTAATAACCGTTGTGTTCGTAAGTGCAACAGCATTACCACATGGCTGGGCTGGCAACTGAGCAATTCTTACACAGCCCTAGGTTCAGTGTCACTTTCCATCACTCTTTCTTATTTTTCACACTGCAGAAATAGACAACATTTTTTAATATACTTCACACAGGCGATTTCTAGACGAAGGTGGCAATTTTCTCAGTGTCATCCACAATACACTATGTTACCATCTGGGTACCAAATGGAAGTAACACTCTGCCTGGTTATTAACTGTGAAAAACTTAGTAAAATGCTCAGCTCTGCCTTACAGTCTTCACCAGTGAAAACATGCGAATATAAGTCTAGGAGATGCATGCACCAGCCTTCTTTCCAACTTCAGCATTTAGTTTGCTTTAATTCAAATTTTATTTAACCTTCGTAGCAGATCCCCATATCATGAAACTTCAAGTTTCTCGGGTGTCCCCTGCACCCAGAGCAACAAAAACTCTCTATCAATAGTCGCAAATATGGGGTTCAGAAGCACCTCACAGCTGAGGTGCCCTAGTGCTCCCAACTAGCAGTGGGCAAGAGGTTGCCCAGAAGTCACCTCCAGAGTATTGCAGCTGCCCTCCAAGCACACAACAAAGATCTGTACGGCAAATCAGTTTCTGATCCTGAGAGATGACAAGCAACAGAAAATCTCAATGATATCTGTAATAAGAGTTTACCCTAAATTTAGCATTTACTGTAAGGCGCGTGTTGTGGGAGTTTTGGGACAGGCATTTCTTTTCAACCCCTAAACTGAATTTCAGAAAGCTATGAGTGACTGGAAACAAACAGAGTGGAAACAGGTAACTCTCATGATAGCAATAACACAAAATTACATTTAAAAAATAAAAATTTTTCAGTGGCTGTTATGAGAATCTGAGACCAAAGTCATCACATCCTCAATTCACTTTCCTGTAGCTGAGACGCGTTCCAAAGTTATGTTATCAATATATATTTCTATAAAAAAAAAAAGAAACTTATACTTCACATTACCTTTTTCCTTTGATGTGGCACGGAAGATGTAGGTATGTTTGATTTGAAAATGCTTTTTCATTTCTTTTTCCTTTTTTTCAAACAGAATTATCTGTTGGATACGCTACCTTTAAGAACAAAATAAATGAAAAGCTTTCTTTGCTCTAAATGTCAAATACTAGATTCAGTTGCACTGTATGCAATCAACTGTTTGACATATTTACTTCCGTTTGGGATTTAAAGCAGTTAGCAATATACCAAATTTTGGACGCCATTAAAAAATAAATCAAAACCATCTAAATTTGATTAGCAGTATCTCGAAGAAATTCACTGACAAATTCAAACACACATTTCTGTTTCTTCAGTGAAGAGACAGTGCTTACTCTTCCAACAATGGAAAGGTACCTTATGAAGGACCATTCATCTTCTCTCTGAACTGACTCTGACACTAATCAGCTCAGAATCAGCACTTTGATTTACATTAGAGAAGACTTCTAACAACAAATCACAGGTGAAGGGATATGAATGAATATTTAGAGGGTTTTTGAAAAATTCCTCTGCACAGCATGAAGATCTCTCCTCAGTTTTCTTTTTTGTTCATTTTAAGATTCTTCATGATCTGAGAAATTCACCGTATGCCAGTAGTTGAAAAGCATAACAAATAAAGGGGACAAAACCACTGAAAACACTAAAGTGCTTGACTTGAACCTTCACCTGACTACAGATCAGAAATTCAAGATCTTTGGGAAAAGTTAGGAGATGTTTGCACAATCTGAAGCAGAAAGCCTCTAGCGACATTGATAAATGCCTGGCTATCCAGATAAACGTAACTGGAGTTCAAATACAAAAGCACACATTCATTCCCTCGCACTAGGAAACATTTCGTTAAGTCGCATTCACTGTAGCTGGGACTCTGCTGCCTTCTTCACAAGAAGCAGCGACCCACTACCTACTGTCCCTCCTGCAACCTCACCCCTCCCTCTAGTTACTCTTTCTGCTTCTCCCTTCTGCTGCCTGTGTGGAAGCTCGGCTCAGTTCGGTCATTTTGCTTTGGGCTTTTTTGAAAATGATATTTGGAAACCAAGAAGAACAGGGGAGAGGGATGCTGCCTCATTAAATGAATGGGGCAGGGTTCACACGCTCAGTGACTTCCCTTGCACTGGCATAGAGGTGTGACAGTCCTCAAAGTCCGCCACACTTGGAAGAACTTGAGAAGAAAAACAAACAGTCAAAAATTTTAACCACTGGGAAAACCACAGACTCTGAAGTCAAGGAGAGAGTTGTTGCTTAGTCTTAAACTGCAGCACTGCAGTTTTCATTTTCACACATCAAGAAATGGTAAAGACCCCAACGTTTAGGTGAGTTCTGCCTCAGATACATGCCCAGAACTCCTACTGAATCCAGTGGGATTTTGGTGAGTGTGAACAGTAAAACTGCTAACACAGAGCAAAGTAGCAGTCTGGCTGCCTGCATGGACTGTGTTGAGCTTTCTGCCTTGAGATTAAAGTACCTGCCAGGATATAACGAGCATTTCATATTCATCTCTACCAACACTGCTCTTGAGGACATGGTTGAATACAGAGTGTTCAAAAGAGATTGAGAGGGGAGAGGGAGACCATCATGACACCACAAAAGCGATTCTACCCCTTTAGGAACTCACTACAGCATACAATAAAGAATACAGCACAAGTGTCACAGTGGTCTTCCATCTCTGCCGATGAGAGAAAACATCCTTTCTCAGAAATCGGCATACAGCAGAGACGAAAGAGACAGACAGTGTTTTCTCAGTGGCACTGAGTCCAGCTGGAGTGAATGCACTTGCAAGGCCTTACAGGCACAAGCCACATTTCTTTTCATTATTATTTTTCCTATCCTGGAAAATGTGTTCGCAAAGTAAAGAGCAGCACATGCTGTTTCACAGCCATGTCGGCGTAGCATCCCAGGTCACTGTGACCTTCAGGCACATACGGGATTTTTCACTTTCACATGGATACCAGATGTGAAGCCCTCTCTCCCTCTGATGTTCAAGGCCCTGGGGCCGACATCAGGCACTCAGCACCATGTGCATTTGTAATACTCCCTTTGAGTTTCTGTTGTGAAACCTCCACATTTACTGTAGCTGTTGCAGCAAACATCACACCTCATTAATTTCTGCTCTCAACCCTGTTGACCTGAATCTTCACGGGATTGCAAATTCAGTTTAGATTTCATCACTGCCTTTTTCTACAGCAGCCCCCTTTCAAGCTGAAGCAACTAAGGCAGCGCTTCAGTTTGATTTATTATATCTTGGCATCTGTTGACTGTACTCACTTTTGGGGCATAAAATACTCAGAACAGCTCTTTGTATTCTTATTCCAAAAGTCTGCTCTGGAAAACACAACACAAGGCACAAAATAGCAGTCTGGGGTGTAAACAGCATCAGTTGGATGAACCTCAGGTGTACAGCACAGAGGACAGGAAGTATACAAAAGAAGCAACTACAGCACGTGCATCCTCTCCGGAGGGAGGGATTCGGCACGGTAAAGGAGGGAAAGCACGAAGCGGTCATTTCTGAAACCTGAGGCCGAACTCCCAGTCTCAAATCATGATCCCACCTGCAGTTTGCCTTTGGTTGCTGTAAGGTCTGGATTTCCCCTTCAGCACCTGGATACAAGAAGATGATTCCTGAAAATGAGCTGAGATGTGTTCCTGTATTTTGGCATTAGTGCGCAGAGCCACAGCTGTACTCGTGCAGAGGATGGGCCCCTAAATGCATAATGCAGCGAGTGGGTTGTACACAACGCGGGGACATGCCAGCTTTAACAGAACAGGATTTCTGCCTTTTCAACTGACAGAAAAGCTTCATTTCTTTCAGTTAACACAACCACTCATAATCCAGCCTTGTGTGGACAACTGATGGAGCTCAAATGATGCAATCTTCCCCTACCACGACTCCGATCGATGTAACAGCCCCCCACACCCTCCCATACCTCCTGCATGAAAGAAATTTCTAAAGAGCTCAAAGACACCTGGAACAGCTCAAGTAGAAGCCCTCCTGATGTCTCCCTCATTGGCGCAGCGCATTCGCGCCCTGTGGATTAGGTGTGCCCCGTGGGTGCACATGGCACCAAACCGAAGAGAGAGAAAGCGTGCAGCCCTCTGGGGACCACTGCCGTGTTCCCCACGGGCTCCACAGCCACGCCGCCCTACGGAAAACTCTCCTTGTGCTGCGTGCTGGAGAGAAAGATGGCAGAGAGCACGCTTCGACAGGGCAACAATAGGGTTGATCAAAGGAGTCAAAATTAACTCCCAAAAATAATTTTTAAAAAGTGATACCAAGGAACAGAAACTTAGTGACATGTAAATGCCTACTTTAAGCAGGGACGGCTTACTTGCAAATGATAAAAGAAACCAGAGGGGATGTATTTTTCCAGTGCAGGCACTTATATCTCAGTGGGGAGACATCATCCTTTCCTGGATGTATTTTGTAAAAGCAAAGACGACCATTGGTTTGACGGAGTTATGCTTTTAGAACTTAGGGGAAAACAGTCTCCTCTCTTGGCTGCTCATAACATGTGAATAATCGGCCCAAAGTAAACAACATGTGGTCTTGTGTGGTCTTTTTGCTCTTCACATGAGGCCAGTATTTCACTCCAATCTAGGAAGCGACAGGAAGCGGGGAATTCTGTGCAGATACAGGAGATCCTGCACTGTCCTAAGAAGCTCTAGAAATGTAGCCTGCTTGGGGAAAAAAATATTGCTGTTCCAGATGGGAAATACAAAAAACCAAAATACATCTAGAGACATAGGATGAATTAATACTCCTTTGAGTCACATAACTAAAGAATTTTGATGTAGCCATATTCCCAAAACTTCCCAACTCTCACAAGCATTTGAATGTTCACACATCAACAGGGTACGAATCAATTCTTAAACTGAGGTGTTAAAGGAGCTCCTGAAAGCAATATAACTGCTGTATTATTTACAAATACAGTTCGTGGTGTGCGGTGGTTGCTCACATAAATCATCCACTTAGGGAGGAGAAATAGTGCTCCGGCAGATGAAAGGGCTCAGCGCAGCAGGGTCTGTGTCCCCTTTGCGGTGGCACTGCAGGCGATGATCCCGAGGCACCAGGGCTGTTTAACACACTGCTACCCGTTTTCAAGTGAATTTGTGGGGTGGAGAGTTCATGTCGGTTTTCTTCACCATCGCTTGCTCACTCGACCCCAGCGCACCCTGCCTGTGCACATCATGGCAGGGGATGCACACAAACCAGTTACTCAGCGTGTTTTCCAGCTGCCCCTTC
>NW_009646736.1:2872027-2873358 GCF_000708025.1 Charadrius vociferus | reverse complement strand
CTACCACACAACTCTTCCACATCATCCCTCCATGTCCCTATCTCTCTGACTCTTCCTACACACGGTCTTGACCTCCACCCTGCCAAGCCAGTCAGTCCAGCTCAGCCAAAACACCGGAGAAGTTTGCCACCTCCACGTAACGTTGCTGGCTCCCTCTGCCCCGCGGGCTCAGCCCCCTGCTCTGTGTGTTGCACAGGCAAGAGGACACAGGCTACTCTCGTATCAAGTCCTTCAACTGTGAACTGAAAATGCAAACTGAAAGCTGTTGCTTTGAAACCTGGAGCTCCTGTAGTCCTCACCTACGTTTCAGGGTCTACCTCCTCCCAAGGTAAAGCTCCTGCTGCCTTCTCCATCCATGATTCTTGTCCTTCTCCTTTGATTTCTCCCACGTTATCCTATTTTCACCATCAATGTCCTTCACAAACCAGGCTGCCAAAACACCTCCTTCAAACCCCTCTAAAACTCACCTGCTTTGCCACAGGAGGAAGGGAGATAGGAAAGAGATTTTAAGGAAAGTCTCAATAAAAGGCCATGAAAAATACCCACATGTGTGTTACTCAGCACCACACATCCCTATTGCTTGTCCATGTCCCCTGTAGCTTTTCTCTGACATTTCTCTTTATAAACATACTGCCCATGTCATATCAAACCGCATTGCTGTGCTTTTGCTGGGGCAGGACAGCGTCTCTAGTGAGACACCTCCCGTTCTTCTGAGCCCTGAAATAGCAATCACACCCCACACTTTGTGAAGCACACTTAGCTGGGACAGCTCTGCAAAGCGCCCACTGGTTTCCCCAGTATCTCCCTCGAAGAAAAAGCTGCCAGAAACGGTTCCTTCCTTCTCAAAAAGATAAGCCGTCTTTGCCGCATCTCCCTGGGGGTGCAGCTCAGCCCCTCACCCCCCGCTGGCAGCGGCGCTGGGGCTGGTGCAAGGCACATTCCAGGAATGCTTCCAGCCAGCGCGCCCCACGCTTCTAACTCTCCTCCTTTTCCTAAATGTTCAGCCATGGTTTAGACAGACTTTATTTATTTATTTATTTATTAAAGAGTTGCCTATTCTCGGGCAGAGACGGGTACATCTCTTCTGGAAGGTTCCCTGCCCAAGTTCTCATTGTATATCTTACTTGGATTAGTGCCCAGACCTAGAAAACGTTCATCCAAAATCATTTGTGTTTGTAAATAACAGATTAAAATGAAAAACTGCATGCAGATTTAATTGCTGTGGATATAATAATCTCAGCATTAGGATTAGCTAGCAGCATAAGCAAAAAAAAACCACCACACCAACAAGAAAGTCATCTGGGATTAAGGAGTCTTGATGCTTAAGCTTT
>NW_009646736.1:2864992-2872014 GCF_000708025.1 Charadrius vociferus | reverse complement strand
TGAACCAACCAACACGTCTAAAATACGTCATTATTCTTTCCTAAACCCAAGAACTAACGAGATAAAACAAAATAAATTCCCATCAATGTTTCGGTCTATTATAAAGTCTTTTTTTAAATATCAAGTTGACTCTCTGAAGACTCCAGCAGAAGATAACTTAGGAGTAGGCAGCACAAAATCGCCATGAAGCTGGCTGATGAGCTCTGCCAGGCTGCGAGTTTGAGGCAGCGAGGGCTGAAGAATCTCATTCTGGTCTCCTGTGTGATGGGGGAGCGAATAAAACAAAATTAATCTCTTCCAGTTATGAGAAGGATAAAAAGCAGCTGCAAAAATCATTCAAGACAGGGCACAGATGGGAAACCCCTGAGGATGCCACACCACTTTTTTTTTTTTAATCACGGTTTCTAGAAATTCTGCAGGGGTCAGAGTTTTGTTGTTGCTGACTGTTGAACTCGAAAAGCACACAACGAGATGGGGAGCTGGGTTGCTAAAGCAGCAGCAGATGTAACAGTCGATGCAGAGGCCGATTACCTGTGGCGCTGGCGGGGCTGTGCCCTGCCTCTGCTGCTGCCCGCGCCGGCACCCGCGGCGCTCTCCAGAGGCATGGCCAGCCTGATGGGCCTCACCGAATCCTGCAAGCTCCCCGTCGGAAGCTCACAGTCCCTGTGCTCTCTCGCAGACCCCCACCGCACTTGATTTCCAGGCAGGAAAGTAGCTGCTCTGGTACAGCCAGCCGGCGAGCACAGGCGCAGTCTGCCTTTCCCTTAGACACAGCAAATCCTCACAGGGCTCGTTTCCCACCGAAGTCACTGCGTTTGTTTGTTTTTCTATAAGGGGAATCAAATTCTGTCCTTTGGGCTTAACACCTAAATGCTTTTCTAGGTGAGACTCCCACTAACTCCGCTCTGTAAGTTGCCAGCCTCATAACCTCATACCGCATCGATATCAATAGCAGTGAGCGCTGGTCACCTCTTCACGGTGCCCCAAAGCACCGTATTTGTGTTACTACAAATCTCCCCCCTTTGCAGATGTTGCTGTAGCACCTCCAGCTCTCGCGGTTTCCTGTTTCTGGACTCTGGTACACCCCTGCCATCACCTCCCTCTCAAACACAACTCATGCGGACCCCCTCTTCAGTACCCAGCAAACAACAACAGCCAGAGGAAAGTTTTAAGAGGTCCTATCTCATCACTGGGGGGAAGCCTGGGTCATCACCAAAACACTGAATTGTCCTTTTAGGTTTTTTGGTGTTGATTTGGGTTTTTTTTCCCTTCCCCCTCATGACTGGTTTCAGGGTCTGGTCAGTCTCAAAAAAAGAATAAACGATACAGACGTTGATTGAGGTATCCAGTGCTCAGACACTTCAAATAAATTGCCCAGCTCCTCTCTGTGATTTAGCTCAGAAAATCAGCCAATTTGCTAAATTAAAGATTTTAGAAGTCTTGAGTAAAGCGAGCCTAGGCTTTGCCCCCTAAGTTATTAGCAGTTTCATTTCATTTCTCTTATCTTCCTCAACCCTTCATTTCAGAGCAGGTCAATTCTCAACCAAGCAGCTTCATTATCACATGGGAAACCCCCCGTGCTAAACCAGTGCTACAGACTGCACCAGCGCCCTTAAAAACAACAACTGCAGCCAGAGAGAGCTGCTCATCCACATCTCGAAGGCGGGCCAGCTCCGACTCGCCTGCCAGCCCACGTTGCCATGGCTACGAGCGATGCTCAGAAACCAACGCTGCCCGAGATGAGATTGCCATGACACCGAGGCAAGCGGGAGGCTATGCTGGGCAGGTAACACACTCCGAACACTGCATACCATCATTTTAATTAATAAGGGAATATAACGTAGCCACTTACAGGTAGAACTTTAGTAGCGTTTCTGTTGAATTGAGCTTAGGAGAGGTTTTAATCCAGATTTGAAAACGAAGGGCAAAAATGCAAGATCTTGTTAACCAAACCAATCACAGACAAAATATATTGGATTTCTATTGTTATAAGAATAAAGTGGAAACAATTAATATGCGCTAAACGTAAGTAAAAACCAAATGAGGATCCCTTACATGTATATTAAGTACATATTACTGCCTTCCTAAAGATGAAAGGTAAAGGCTTCCCAGGAGTCAATTACAGTGCAAGAGAAACCAAGCAACAAGCAAACTCCTCTCTGTAGCAGGATTTTTAATACTGGAAACTTGTCCGTGACTGGGGGTGTACAGGACTCAGCCTGGGTGACCCACAAGCCCCCTGAAGCAGGGCCTGTGCTACCAACTCCCCCCGTTTTACCAGGCACCTTGCAGGACTGAGATACTCATCTCACGCTATTCAGTTGTTGCCAAGACACCATTGACGCTTCTGATTCCCCGTTAGCATCAGCTAATAATCTTCAGCTGGCTGGTTTTCAAAGAGCTCCAGAAGGACCCAAGGCTGCTAGAAGAAAAGAACAAGGCAAGAGCAAAAAGCTGCTTGTTCTTGCAGTCAAAAGAAGTATAGCCCATGGCTTTTGAGAGCCTCAGGTAACCAGGAAACCAGAAAATAAAACCCCAAATCCATTACTTTAAGTCTAATCATTTGGGGATCTGAGTTGTGATTTTCGAATAACAACTTGCTTGGAGTTAGCAAAAGCAATAAAACTTTAAAAAAGCAAGCAAGACCACAAGCTCCCCTGTTTCCACTCTCTTCTCCCTCAAGTGTTAAGAAAGCTTTCACTCTCTACTGGCGGCAGAGAGAGTAACACCAAGGGTAGCTGCAAGCCAATAATACAATAAATGTCCAACTGCCCAACCTCCACTGTAGCAAGAAGACTATCCTTACCCTCAGGTAGAGATTTGTTTCAGATCTTATTTGAGCTTAAACTGGTATTAGCTTTCAAAATAGTTTAAAAAAAAAATAAATTCTTACATCTATGAATGAGCATTGCATACAAATGAAAGAGCTATGAGGACCCCAAGCCGACACATTTTATTCTGGGGTGGGTGTGAAGACACATGGGCTTGAGAAGCGGAGGTTTCTGAGTTGCACCCTTCATTCTGCCTCTGGGCAAGTCACCTGCGCCAGGGTTGGGAGGCAGAGCACGACTGGGTCACTGCCCGGGAGGGAGACGGCATCCAGGGAGGGCAGGAGTTCCTCCCTGCAGCAGGAAAGCTACAAAGGATGGATCAAAAAGAGAGGAAGGCTTTTTACCTTGTTTTGCTACCGTGAAGACGCTCCAAATATTTTCAAAATAAAGAAAGTAGGACTGGGGAGAGGATTCTTTACAATACTTACGGGTATTGCATTATTCTAGATCCAAAAGATGAGGGAATCAGGTCAGAACCACGGGTCTTTGCTCTCGTATGAGCTTCTCAAATTCACAGGAAAATAAACATCACTGCTGCTCACCAAGTGACCTGCTGCACGCGGGTGTGATTGCAACCCAGTCATTGGCAAAGGACAAACATTCGCCACAATTTATTAGTCCTGTAAGGGTCTTTTCTCTGTCTCTAGTGGCTGGCGAGAATGAAAAAAAACACGTCAGCTCTGGCACAAAAATCTGCTCTTCAAACACCAGTGACCGGGAGGAGACTCGGGCCTTGTGGGCTTTTCTTGTTCACCCCAAGAATGCAGGTCCCCGGCCCTGCAGGCCCACGGTCCCTTTGCAGGGGGTCGGGCTGCGGGCACCGGCTGGACACAGCCTCACAGCAGCCAAACAGTGCCCAAATTTGGCTGGAGAGAGGCCAGGGCTGCCCGCGTCCATTGGGGCAGCCGGGCTTCTCTTTGGTCACCCCCACTGCCCAGGGTCAGGTTCTACATGTTGGGCGGCAGAAGCATGAAACATCCTTCCTCTGCAGGAGAGCCACTCGCTCGGCTGCTCTCCTAAACAGACCCACCGAAGTGGGACCTGCCAGGTCTGGACCAGAAGGTCCATGTAGGTCATACCCAGCTCTCCCCTTTCTTAGGTTCATGGCTCTGGGACAGCCCCACCACCTGCTTCCACCAGCGGTCAAGAGAGAATCACGCTCTGCAGGTGCAAATATCTTTCTCTCTTGATGCTCTCTGCTTTCAAGCAGACTTTTCTAGAAGCAATTAAGTTGTTGCCTGCGTAGTGAGCAGCCTTTCTTGCTCAGCCGTCTCCCTGTGAGACTCAGAATCATCCAGAACTTGTCAAGATATTTTATTTTTTTTGGATGTGGATGTACATTAAATATTTAGATACATTCCTCCGCTCCCAAGAGCGCACTTGGTGGGACTGGGGGAAGATGGCTGGTTTGGGGTTAGGCACTTGGGAGTGTTGCTCTGCCTGGGGAGCAGGCAGCTCACCAGCCCTGCCCACCCCTTCCCTTCCCCGGCACGGCCATGATTCATCCTCCCACATGGACTCTCCCGCACTCTCAAGCATTGCTGCTTAAAAATAACTCCCACATCCCAATTTATAGAACTCCACTAGCCGGTCCCCCAAGTACTCGGCACGGCTAAAGCAACTGTTTTCCTTTGCCCCCTACCCCCGGAAAACATGCCCTTCTCCAAGCCAGGGCCACCCAGGCTCCCCGCTGGGCCAGCCGGGCTCCTCGCCTCCCGCAGAAGGCTCACCTGCCGCGGCGCCGCTTGTGCTCCACACCAGGGACTTCCCAGAGGTGCTCTGGGGGCGACCGCTCAGTCCTGAGGTCTTATGGGCAACTGGCAACTATTGGAGTGTTTACTTTACAGACGTTTTAAGCTAAAGTGGAATACAAAGACCATTTATTCTTATTTACATACACATAAGCCCCCCTCAACCTTGAAAATGAGTTGTTCAGCATCCTAAACAGAGCGTGCGTGTTGACATATTAATAAATAAATTGATAATTTGCAAAAATCCTACCCCTAAAGTAACACTAGCAAACGGGCTGGGACTTCATCCAGCGGAAAAGCGAGTATGGCTCAAAAAGCTGGACAACGCAAGCAGGAATCGTCACGCTCGGCAGCAGAGGCGTGTGGGACGTGGTGGGTGGGCTGCGGGCGGGTGGCAGGACCTGCAGCAAGGCTGCGGCATTCACTGGGACCAGGACACGGACCCTGCTCTGCCGCGCACCCACCACCCTCCCCAGGACAGCCCCGCAGCGCTGCAAGGTGAGAGCAGGACAGACACCGTCCTTGGAAGTAAACCAAACCAGGATGAGCAACGCCGGAGATAAGGGCTGAGCGCGGTGTTATGGGCGGGAGGGGAGAGCTGCCGGTGGCCACGGCTGCGGGGGCCGCCAGCACCCATCACGGGGACACCGGGGCGTCCCGCTGCACGCACGCCTCCGCTCACACGACCCAGCCTCAAATCAAGACAAAGCAGCATGAAAATTATACACACATCCCCCATGTAACACTTTAAATATCACTTAAATTATATTTAAAGAGTGTAAATGTCTATTGCCATCCTTCATACCTATTGTCAGCCATATTTTCTTACAATGCAGTTTGAAGGTATGAACATTCTCAGATTGTGTACTAAGATTTTCATTTAAGATCATCACGCAAATCAGTAAAGAAAAATCAGTAAAGAAAAAAATCAGTAGAGACTTTTGCTTTGAAACTACTAACACTTCAGTTTATTAGCCCAGGAAACAATTAAAAAAAAAAAAAAAGTAAGTTAATTATCCCAACCTCACATGGGCTGAGTTATTGATTGCCTCCAGTGCCACAGAAGAATTCACTCCCAGAGTGTCACTACAGCTGCAGTGACAAAGGGCTCCATGACACTTATTTGGTGACGTGTCCGACGTCACACGCTGGTGGGGACCCTTCTGCCCTTCCAGCAACGATGCCTGGTCACATCAAACAACTCCCAGAGACATCTTGAGGTATCAGCTCCAGAATAGACTAGAACGGGCCAGCAGGTGAAGAGAGCAGGTAATGAAGAAAATTAAAGTTTCACTATACTTCGGAAAAAAACCCCAAAACATTGGCAAGAGTTCTATCTACTCTCTTAATACAGAAAGTCATTTGCTGCAGTCCACACATCCTTCCTAATTTCAAGAGATTTATAAATTATGGGTTAAGACATCAGATGGAGATGCCACAAGGGTTTGAGATCTATCAGTCTTTAAAGCTATTTGTTTGAAAACTACGAGAAATGTCTTAGCAACAAAATTGAAAAAACATAATAAGAATAAAAATAGGGCAAACAAGGTACTAATGGGTTTCTTAAGTGGAGCTGGGACGAAAAGCAAAGCTGGACTATTTAACAGTGGAAGCTGGGTACAATTTTCTGAAACCTCTTCTAACGGTTACCACAGCACTGTCCTTCACTGCAGGAAGTCACTTTTTATGAAAAAGAAGCCCTTAACAGAGCTTAATCCAAAGGCTCCCGATGTCGGGAGTAGAAGCTCCCTTGGCCTTGCTGAGCTCCGGCTGCATGTGGTGACACGGACCACTGCTCTTCGGGTGGGAGAGCGTGCCATGGCTCCACTCCCCGCCCCCAGGAAGGCTGGTGTCACCACACGCACCCGCTCTCGGCAGCGATGGAGGGAGGGCAAACTCCTCGAAAATAGAGGTTTGGGAGTCCATCCACCACTGGTGTTCCCCAGAACACTGCCAAGGCAGCTGGCTCCGGTCAGACCCGGAGGGCGAAGGGAGTACCATAGGAAATGTGGAGGTACAGCCAGATGCAAAGAGGAAAATAAGAGTATGGAAGAGAAACAACCAAACACTTCGAAACATAAGACTTAATTTAAACAAAAATTGAAAGAAGCTGGGGAGTACGCTGTAGTGTCAGCCCAAGGTAGGGAAGGAAACACGAAACAGTGTCAGCCTGTACTCCTGAATAGACTTTCTAAGGCTTTGCTGCACTGAATCAGCACAGGAATCTGCAAATCAGAGCGGGCTAGAAATTTCTAACACAATAAAGCTGTTCTAAGTACTACTGGAGCTTTCTTGAAAAAGTAAACAAACAAAAATAGACAGATGGAAAGAATTATAACCCGAATGCTTGAGATTGTTGGAGTGCAGTTCCCAATTATCCCAGATCGGCCCGGGCCCTCAGAGCCCATCCAAACAGCTAAAGCTACAAAAAGAGGTAAAA
>NW_009646736.1:2859739-2864840 GCF_000708025.1 Charadrius vociferus | reverse complement strand
CCATCAAAAAACACAAAGATAAAAAAAGAGGTAAAAAAAAAAAAAAAAAGGCCTCCTGGCATGAGCAGGTGGGACGGTCCCCGGCTCTCCAGCACCAGGGGGGCCTCTGGCCCACAGGTGGTACCAGCAGCAGAACCCACCCAGCTTCTGCACGGGGCTGCGGGGGACACTGCGGGACACAGCGCAGGACCCTCACACCCCCACAGGGCCCGGCCCACAGAGCGGGATGTGGCGCCCTCCCTAGAGGGGAAAGCCAAACCTGGGAGGCTGTGCCAGGTACCGGAGGAGAAGTTCTGGCAAACACCCCATGGCTGGGGACATCCCAAATCCGATCTCGTTCTCCTGCCTCGCTGGCCATCCCTGGGGCAGGAACAAGAAGTTATCTACCTGCATTTCCTTCAGCTGCATCAAATAGAGAATTCTTAGGTTAAAAACTAAAAATGAAAAATCAACAGCTAATAAAAACAGTTTTTAAAAAAACATCTTTCAAGGAGAAAAACCCACGTTGCAGATTTCTCACCCAAACCAGTTACCTCCAGGGTGCCCATTGCTGTTGCTAATGTCATCAGCTCCAGAAGCCACCCAAGACATGAACAATTTTGCGTGGCATTTCCACAAAGTCACAGCTACCGTCAGGTGGTGAGCAACTCTGAAACACAGAAACAATCAGGCAAATGCCTGATGGCTAAGGACATGCTGGTCGTCAGTATTAGATATTTTGGGTTTCATGGTAAACAAAACCCCATAAGCAGCACCAACTGACCGCAGCTGTTCTGCTCCCGGGCCCTCGATCCCCCAAGAGCCAGCCAGTGCCCCCAGCCCTGCAGGTCCCCAGGCCCAAAGCTTTAAGGAGCATGAGGTCTGTGAGCCCCTGTGAAGCTCATCTGGGGCTCAGCATCCCCCCCGGGGACGTCCCCGCACTTGCTCGGGGCAGCCCTGGCCCCAAGCCACAGCTGAGCCACCACACAAGTCCCCGGGCCGGGGCAGGGGCACACCGGGGGTCCCAAAGCATATGCCCAGCAGGTGGGATTAGACAGATTTCTCTGTTATTCAAAGTATCTCAGCTGCTTCTTCGCTAAGGAAAAGAGAGCTGATGCAAAATACATTTCTTCTTGCACCTTGGCCAACTCTCCCCTTCAAAGAGCACTGTCTGGGTGGGTAATTTCCAAGCTGCTGAAGACTGGATAACTCTGTCTGCTGCTAACTCTCCACTTTCCTCAAAAACAAAATAAAAAAAATCTGTAGCTGATCTAATTATAAACATTGAAAGGTTTATTTAGGCATATTTTTCATTGTGGAAAACACAGTGAAGCTCTGAAAGAATGGGGTTGGGGGTGGTGGTGGCTGATTTACCACTGTATACTGGCTGCTTATTACACATTAATAATTTAACATTTTTTGCCTACCTGTCATTTTCCAATTTGTCCACATCATTCTTGTACGAGAGCCTGTCACGTTACGGTAATTGAAACAAACTGCGCAGCGTGACAGCAGGGCAGAGGTTCAGAGCATGGCGATTTTCCCTATACACTGGTTTTGGTGAGATGAAAAAAAAAAAAAAAAAGAAAAAAAAAAAAGATCTTCATGGGGAGGCAGCAATAGCAGCTCGTTTCTGGGATAAACCAGCAGCTCCTTCTTCCCAGGGTGCACAATTCATTGAGGATGTCACATCACGGTGGATGGCAGCCCACCTCCAGAGCCCACGGGCTGCCTAATTCCTGATGAACGCCCCATTTCGACCGGTAAGGCGACCCAGCTGTCTGCCCGCTGCTTGCTGGGCCCCACTCATGGGCTGCCGGGCACAGCACGGCGCTGCGGAGGAGCACGCACGGGGCATGGTGGCGGTGGCCGATGGTGGCCCCATGGGGCTCGGCTCCCCGGCCGGGGCAGGGAACAGGGCGGCGCGTTCCTTCCACACTTTGCGAAGGACAGACGGCAGTGCTGGGAGCAAGGATGGTCTCTGGGGGGAGGAACGGGAGGAAAAACTACTTTATTTTGAGGGTGGCAGAGCACTGGCACAGGCTGCCCAGAGAGGTGGTGGAGTCTCCTTCTTCAGAGAGATCCAAAACCTGCCTGGATGTGTCCCTGTCTAACCTGCTCTGGGTGACCTCGCTCTGGCAGGGGGGTTGGACTAGACGCTCTCCGCAGGTCCCTTCACACCCTGACCCTTCTGCGATTGAGAAGGAAAATTTGCGCAGACTAGGAGAAAGCCGTAAGCCGGCAAAGCCAGCGGCTCCCCAGGAGGACAGTGCGGCATCTCTCCCGTGCACCCGGGGAGCGAAACAGCTCACGAGCGGTTCTGGAGGCAGCTAACCAAGTATTTACTGTTGCACGGAAGGGCAGGGGGCAAGGGCAATGGTTTCTCAAACCCATCATGGCTGCTGCTGTGAGCAGAGGAGAGGTGCAGCTGGTGCCCCCCCGGCACAGAGATAACGAGATGGGGGCAGCATCCTTTCACCAGGAGCACCTCTTGTAGCCAATTAAACTATAAGACATCACATGGCAATTCATTCCCTTGTTTAACTACGGAATATTTACACTAGTGCAAAAAGAAAGGTGTCAGGGTAATGTCAAAATTGATATTTTTTTTTTTAAATTTTTTTTTAAAATCAGGTTTGCCCTTTCCCACAGAACCGGGGGCTGCTGCCATCCAGCAGCACTGGCTGTTCACAGACCGCAGACGTAGAGGCTGAGGGCAGCCAGGCTTTGCTTCCCCAGCGGAGCCCTTTCTCTGCACCCAAACCAGCAGTGGGGCCACCCTTCCACAAGGACCAGCGAGGGCAGGATGAGGCACACACCTGTGCGCCGCCCCGAGGCTGACAGTCAGCAGTCACAGGCTCACGATTCCAGGATTTTAGAAAGGAAAAAAAAAAACAAAACAAAACAAAAAAAAAATCAACCTCATCTGGAAACCTTTGCCAGTCAAGGTTTACAGCGAGCATCACGCCTCCTTTGCAAGCAATCCATTGTATCTGTGTCTAATATCGTCCAAATTTTGCAAAACAAGTAGCAAAGAGAAGACATGAGTTATGGAAAAGACCGCACCAGAACGATCCGAGCAGCGCGTGGTATAATGAAAAGTTACTGGCAGAAAATAAAGCCCACAGAAGTAAATGGAAAAATGATTTAAAAGTATCCCTTCCTACCACTGGGAAAAATTCTGGGGAAAGTCCCAAATCCCATCTATTTATGAAAACATTAGGAAAATCACTGCAAAACCCATTATCAGTGGCACAGCGATGAATATAACCAGAAGCAAACACAAACCAAGCAGAGGGGGGCACTGGAGAGCACAGAAACTTTCCTGCATGGGCAGTGGGAACACCATCACCGCAACGGGAAGGCCAACCCCTCCTGGGAAACACCCGATAAGCCATTACCAAACACATGGAGGAATCACTACACAGGAGCTATTTTCAAAGAAATATTTATCAAGTTTTTCAAGACTTCATATAAAAGTAAGGCTCTGAAAGAAGTATTCGCACATTTTGCCCACAACATCCTTGGTGGGATGTGAAGCAGCGAGGCAGAAACCCTCCTGCTCCAGAAGCTCCATGCTGGTCTGCGCCAGGTAGGGACAATCGAAAATCTTCTGGCCCTAAATCCTGCCCTGGTGCAGGTCACCTATACAACATTTGCCTGTGCATGTCAGTGTGAATGCATATGCGCCTGCAGATATGCCAGAGGAGTCGCACTAAATCCCGAATTTAGCAGCTCATTTTGATACAGAAATTATTCTTGAAATTCTACTCCCCCTCTCCCCCCCCATTGTTATACGGCTCTTGTGGAACTTTGGCAAGGAAGGGATGGAAAGAGGATGCGATGCTGAATAGGGCAGATTGCTCATTAGCATTCCCACTCTTCCCGGTAATTTTGTTACGCTACTTTAGCTGGAACAATCCAAATCCTGAATTGCAACATAATTAAGCAAAACGATTTCATTTCCAAGAAGCCTGGCAGAAATACCCAGCAACCGTGGTGAGATCCAGAGAACTGATGACACAAACTTCTTAACGAGTTTTAGCAACTAGTTTCCTTACAGCTTGTTAAACATCCACAACCTGCCTTCCAACTACGCTAAATAATGGAAACAGGCTTTCCAGGTCATTCTTAAATCTTAGAAGTCACACATTTAAGCTTTAAAACCAACTATAAATACATACGGTACCAGGAAAGGTATCAAAACCAGTGAGTTTGCAGCAAGATCCCTCACGCAAATCTCACTTAGAAAAAAAATGAACTGCATCCAGTTGTCATTGAAGTAGATTTCTACATCAAAGTCTTCATTAATTAGCTAAGCATCCAGGACTTTCTACCAGGTTGGGATACCATGAATTTTATGGGAATTTGATACAATAGGCACTCTCTTTTGCTATTAATATTTTCACATTTCACAAGGATGCTACTTTCACCCCCACCCCCTCTAGGAGGCTGAAGTAGCAGGAATCCTATGGAAATGTAAGGATCCATGTCGAGATCTTGCCATTCCACAGGGATTCAAGACACAATCCACCAGGCCCGTCGCCACACACAGTTATTGGGATTGCCTACCAACGGAAAGCCATGAGAACTTTGCCATTTAAACCATTTACGTTTACAACGTACTCTCTTTAATTATCTGGAAATAATTAAAAAAAAAAAAAAAAACAAACACCAACCCTGACACTAATAGAAAGCATTACAGTTTTAAGAGAGAAAAAACAAACTAAACACACACTCTTTGTAGTAACTTGGGCATATCAGAATACGTGGATATTGAGGGGCTAAGGATTGAAACGTGGCACGTGGCTTTTTTCCTGCTGTTGCGCTCGGCGGTGCTGCACAAACCTGAAGTCTGAAAGCAAGCATCTTGATGATGAAATGTTCTGTGCATGTAAAGTCAACAAGAGCTGTGCCACTCTTTCAGGTAAACAAAGATAACCCACCCTCCCCATCAGGGAACTGGCGCGTGCTTTGGTACCCGCCATCCGTGCGGGGAGCGGGCAGCGGTTTGGGGACGGCCGGGCAGGACCAGAGGCAGAGGCAAGCGATGCGATGGCCAGCCCCGGGCAAAGGCTGCGCGGTCTTCACACCCTGGAGGCGGAGCTTGAATTCCACCTCA
>NW_009646736.1:2859142-2859642 GCF_000708025.1 Charadrius vociferus | reverse complement strand
AATACTTCTCTGTTTCAGCAGCGAAAACATTTACAAAGAGCCTCTGAAAGCCGAGCTGCCCGCACGTGCCGTCCCTGCAGCGCGATGCCACCCACACAGGCACGGGCACGCACGTGCCTACCGACACCAGCTCTGGCCCTGAACCTCAGCTCCAGTCATCCATGTGCAAAAGCTGGTAAAATTTAGGAATTTCCCCATTTTCATCAGCACCTCAGAAGGCAGGTGAAAACGACTCAGCCCTTTCCTCCCGAAGAAGAAATATTCCTACCGCTGGCTGCCCGGCACAAAGAAAAGGCGCATTGACCATGTGTTCCCCCAGGCTCGCCCACCGCACACAAACCCACTTTAAACATATGATTTCTCGGGAGGAAAAAGTGGTAATTTCAAGCACCATACGCCTTTCATCTGCTCTCGTCTGCAAGAGAACTTTTAAAAGGGGAGGGCAGAAACATTAAAAGTTTTCAAAACTACTATTCCTAAATAAATATAATTTTATATAA
>NW_009646736.1:2801909-2859132 GCF_000708025.1 Charadrius vociferus | reverse complement strand
ATAATAAATAATAATTTAAAAAATTTTTTATACATATATATATTTAGTTTTTTGGGGGTCTTTACAAATCACTCACTTTTTCAACTCTTTGGGTATTCCCTTTCTCGTCTCTCTCCCCAAGATTTCTCTGCTAAAGACAACAACAGCAACTCAAGACTTCAATGTTTTTATTTGTAATTGTACTGTACCTATTATTTTGGATCCTATGCCTCTCCAATGGCTTCCTTAACATAATATTTTCTGAAAACTAAGGCTCCTAAAATGGTTACATGTTTATCCTTTCTGAAATTAGTTACTATAATAGATTACCAAGTATAATGGTTCAGAACTTGTTTATTCTCTTTATTTTATTAAAGAGCCCCCTAAAGGCATTTTAGCAGCATTTTTTCCTAAGGGAAAAAAAAGAAAAGAAAAAAGCTATTAAAGTGTGTCATATTAACCTAAATTAATTTGAAACAACAAAAAAAAAACCCAACCAGTTTTTAAAGAACAGCAGTATTTCTGAAGGAAAGAAAACAAACAACTACTTTGAATATAACTGAAAATCAGGAGGGAGCTGGAAGCCTTCTCGGGGCCGATTAAAGGGATGAAAAAAAGATCAGCTATTCAGCAGGGCTGGCTCGACACTTAGTCAGCACTATGATCCTAGGCACCTGGGGAACCTGTGAATAAATTAAAAAAAAATAAAAAAAAAAAGAAAGAGAGGTATCTATGAAGTTGAGATGCCTCCAGGTTGGATGGTCACCAGCAACGGCTTGTGAGCTTGTAACCCAAACCTTAAATTTAGGTGCTTGAGATCTTAAGGAGTCCTCTTTGGTATCTGAGCCTTCAGCCCACAAACTTAAGGAAAATTTAACACCAAATGTAAGTCCTAGTACACTTGGATAGTAAATAATGTCAGAAGCCTACAGCTTCACATAAGGTATTACCACCTCCAGGGATCTTAAATGGGTGAACAGCAGGTCATATGCAAATAAAGTAACATGGTAACTTTCCTGCAGTGGCAGGAAAATCAGACTAATCAGATAACTAGCGTGCCTGCGTTCGTCTTGAAACTGTCACATGTATTTTGAATATTTGACAAGATTTGAAATTATAGCTCCAAAGACACGAGTTGGCTGAATTCACGCTATACCGGGTATCATTTCTACTCCCGAACCGGCAAGCCTTGCACCCACGAGGGATTATTACCCACTTCAGACATACAAACTCACTACCAACAGTATTAACATCCGGAAAAACACACCAGCGATCTCTGTATAGCACAAGCAGCTGAGCAGTCAACCAGAATATTCACCACCTGCGAAGCACACACACACGGCTGTTAACACAGAAACCTGTCCCAACCCCAAAGGGCAGTAACGCGGGGACGGAGCCGTTCGCCGAAGGCGACCGGCAGCGCGAGGCGGGGAGCAAAGCAACAGGACGTACCCACCACCAAAGAGGTTTTTCCCTGGCAATGCAATGTTTCGAACTGCCCCAAGACGCTACCTCGCTTACACAGCCACACACTCACCTGGAATTTAAATTTGCTGATTTACTACTGCAAATTATCTAGGGTCAGACAGACAAAAATGCAATGCCACTTAAAAAACCGGACGTACGGGGCCTACTTTGTGAAATTAATTTTATTTTTGAAACATGATATCCAATTACAAATAAATAATTCATACAATATAACTCAATTAGGATATACAATGTTCAGGCAGTTCATAGTAACAACCAAGATCACATTGAAAATGAGTTTACATTAAATAACCAATTACAATAATATACAACTGGTCACTCAATTAACTTTTCAGCCCGGTCCAAGGTGTACGCAAGCTGAAGACTGTTCCTCTTACCAGTAAAGAAACAGATGTACACAATTTTATACCGAGTCCAAAGCAGCTAATACATCACATGAATAAAAATTAAAAATGCTGCATTGCATCACCTAAATGTAGTTTTAGTAGAGGATAAAAGCTTGTGAATTTTAGCAGGATAAAGGTTATTGCAAAGGAGTCATATCCTGTGGCAATTTCTGCATAAACTTACAAGCTTTACAGGAGGTTTTTAATGTATGGTTTCAACTCCATACCCTTCTCTGCACCCTATGTATAAAACCAGTAGGACGTAGGTATGCATTATGTTCTTAGTTTCAGTTGTACATTGTTTTTTGCTTTCATTTCAGCAAAACATTTTACTGCTAAGATACAGCTTCCCATTGAGGTATGGTCCTGCTTGCGTGTAAACTGCAGTAGTAGCAGCATCAGTAAACCTGCAAGGTCTTTTTCTGACACGTCATTTTTTTTAGTTTCCTTACCTACTCCAGAAATACTATTCTCTGCAAAGAACACTTATGACACCTAGATGGAATTTAGTCACAGTCCTGAAATATTTTTAAATAACTGTAGGAATTTAAAGGAGATTCACAGCATCCTTGGAATTTCTTGGTCAGTCATTTTTCCTAATGAAATAAGTGAATTTTCACAACAGAGTAAGTAGTTACAATTCTCAATGATTGAGAGTCCTGGGAAGTCTTATTTACAAAAGCTTTGTTAAAAATGCCCCCCTTTCTGGGGTCCCTCAGGTGAGGTATATACCCTTTGTTCTCAGTTTGAACTCAGCGAGACTGTTTAAAAGTTACATCTCTTTCCACTACGAAATTCCCCACATGATGGAGACCGCTACTTCCAGCCATGCGCTTTTCCTAATTTACAGCTGTCCGCAGCCTTTGGGACACGTGCAATACATTCCAGCAGGTGCTTTTGATGCTTGTTACACTGGGCATGGGAAGACACATAAAAAAAAAAAATAAATATGGAAAAAAAAAAAGAAAAAAAAAAAAAAAAGAGAGAGACAGACACCAGGTAAATTCCTGGCTGGTATGTAGTGCATCTCTGCAGGGTCTCAAGCAAACTCCCCTAAAGCCGTCTTTCTACTCAGCAAGAGCACAAGGTGAGAAGAGCCAAAAGTATCTCACAGGTCCAGACGGCCGAGCAAGGAAGCCCTATACCTGTCCAGCAACGGCGATTTGCCATCTCATTAGAGTCACCGTCACTTAACGAGCAGCGTGGACACCCACAGGACAGGTGCCCTCAATGGGACACGAAGTACTTAGAACCTAGCAGTATTGAAGTCTGCTTTTTTGTTATAAACCAAAAGAAAAACCATACTCATCACGAATATTTTAGGCCCACGCAAATATTTTTAAAGTCTTCCTAGCTTCAACGCTGAGGCTAAAATTAATGAACTGCTTTATTTTCACATTTCGCAGAAGAAATAAACGTCCACAATGAATCTGATGTCTAAAGAAGGAAGAACTATATATATCGACATCAATTTTAAATATAAAAACACCAAACTGTAAAAATCAAACCCACAGTTAGACTGTAATCCAGTCTTGTGACTGGATTAGAAAAAAAAATTAAAATTACTATTTTCAAACCATTTCAAAATTTTCATTTATGCAATTTATCCAAAAGTAGATTTAAAACCTTAGCAGAATAAAATACTAAGTTCAGATTTCTTCCGAATTAACCAAAAGCAGATTTTCTTAAATCTGCTGCACAATGTACCAGGTGATATACAAAGTACTTCAGCAATTTATTAATTTTCACTAAAAATCACACACAAAAATATTTGAACATTGTACACCCTGTGCTGAGTGCAAACTATTTAAGAACCAGTTGATGAAGCACAGATACATATTTAAGTATTAGCAATGTCTAATACACGGCGTGACACTTCCCTGCAGGCTTGGCAATTCCCACATTCGGATTTTTCAGCCATTTTCCAACATGAGTTTTACCTCTATTTGCCAGAAGGTTTGAATTTATGACCTGGATATCCGAAGGCATTAATCTCATAAATGCGGTTCTGATTTCTCTTTGTTGCTTATATTTCCATTCGACTAGTTACACCAAAATCCACCAAATGGTAACAGTTTTTCACAGACAGCAGCAGGGGAAACCCATCAATAGGGGGAGAGATGGTAAATGTAACATAAAATACAGCACACACCTTCTCATCCTTTCATCAGAATAAAGTACAGGGAACCCACCTGACAACTTTTCACAGAATTCACAGAATTGTTAGGGTTGGAAGGGACCCCTGGAGATCATCTAGTCCAACCCTCCTGCCAGAGCAGGGTCACCTACAGCACGTTACACAGGACAGCGTCCAGGCGGGTTTTGAATGTCTCCAGAGTGGGAGACTCCCCCACCTCTCTGGGCAGCCTGTTCCAGTGCTATGAACTGACTATAGGCTATTTTGACTCCTATGAAACTGCTCTCTATAATCAATGGAAAGAGTTAGTTTAAATAATATTCCTTTTTTTTTTTTTAAAGGAGAATTTGCATATGAAGTATCTCCCAAAACTGCCATGTCACAAATGCTAACAGCAGGAACTCCTTCCCCTACACAAAACTGCTGTTCAGAATTGCTATACGCTACCACAGTAGGGCACTAAGTGAGCGTCAAGACCTTGATTATTAGTACTACAAGTAAATGATACACATGAGAGGATAATCTCCAAATTAAAGCCATTTTAATATTTGTTCCATCAACAAAGTTGACCAATGTGTGTCTTTTCACATTCTCATGTAACCCCGATTAAAGTATTCTTTTGAGAAATATTTTGAAAATAAAATTTACATCTGAAAAATCTAAACACTCTCACTGAAGAGTAAAAGATCCCCCATTGTTCGTGAAACAATATTCACATATTTATAGTAAAACAGAAACTGAGACTCCTTCCCAAAGTAAGAATTGGGTGTAACAAACCAAGTAACATAAATAACTCTGGCTGACAAACACTTCAAATATCTGTTTTTAAAGAAAAAAAACCCACAACACAAACACGCTAAACCAAAGAACAGAGAATTAAAGGGAGATTTTTAATGGCACAAAGGGCAGCTAGGCACTGTGTGAGCTGAGAACATAACTGTCATCATGACTTTAAAAATCCCCCCCCGTAAGATTTGGGTTGCAGCTAGGGCAGAACAGGGGTCTTGCCAGACTTTCACAAACAATGAAAGAGCAAACCCAGTGTAGTGTCCAAACCTAATGAGAAAAGACAAAAGCTGTTACAGTCCCTCTGCTAAAAGGACACTGTCAAATTTACAAAGAGTTAAGTGAAATTAACGCTGAGAGTTCTTATTAGCTCTACACAATTCAAGTACGGGGTGAAATGCTCAAGAGCTATTTAAACAAGGAGTTTCTGTATTTGAGAGATTATTCTTAGGTTTAACTTCTGCTGTGTTAAAAGCATCTTTCGTATTAAACAAGCTCGTTAATTATTAACACCTGCAAGAGTACCTGCCTTTATGCAGAGCTGTGCCACGACCATCTTTTCATTTTCAGATAAAAATAAAAGTAACCATTAGGCACATATTGAATGTGTTACACATGCTGGAATGTCAAACATTTTCTCCCCCAGTTTTACACAGAAAAACAGCACAGCAGCAAATAACCTGGTCTTCTGTTCAACGATGAAAGCATTTTCAATGTACATAGTGTCACAACATCAATACCTTCTTATCTTTAAATAATTAGGTAAAAAAAGGCCCCCAGTATAACCATTTCTTATATAGCCAAGTTCTCTCTATATACATCCAAATTTTAAAGATACAAATAAAACATTATACAGGATTTATAAATGTTTAAAAACTTGAGGCTTCAGAATGATGGTTTCCCAAAAAGACTCGGGAAAATCCACAGACTGACAAGGTAGCAGGGAAAAGTGGAAAAAAAGGAGACAGACACAAGTTTGCTGCCGTAACGTTTTACTAGACTTGCCAGTCATCATGGCGATGTTATCAGAAATAACAGTTGAAGCTGCAAATGATGAATGGTGGTTTTGTGTGTTGATCTCAAGTGTTGAGACAGGCAATTCAAGTATTTCCTATTTGATCCAAGCTCATTGTAGCAAAGTGGTGCAGAAAAAAAAATAATTATTTTACATTTTTTCCATACATTCGCTCGATGTCCATTTGATAGTATGCCGTAAGCTCTTTGCGTTTTAGTTTGAATGCATCTGTCACTAGACCAGTCTCAGGGGTCCAAGGATCAGGGCTCAAACGAATTTTTACCGGTATTTCAAACTTCTCCAGATTAGCTGCAAAAATAAACATGTTTAATACAAAATGTAAGTGCAACCCTTTTTCTACAATTAAGCACAAAAGGAGGAACTGTATTCTCCCACAGAAAAGCTCATGACAAAGCCCCATGTGTCGCTCTGAAAACCCGTGTCGTCACTTAGTAGAGTGACAGGATCCACCAGTAACTGTTCTCCAGGGCCCGCCAAAATATTGACATAAACCCCAGCTGTTTGGGTATCCGTGCTGCTCCCTAACTTCAGAAAAGCCTTAGTGCATGCAAGCCACATCCTCAAAATATACACTGTTGTAGCAGTCTTATGATACTCATCTTCTGGAGATAAAGGCTCAAAATCCATACTACTTAAGCTTGAACAGGGCGGGGGGGATTGTGTTTTTTTCTGATAGTCTTAAGTTGTTCAAGGAAAGGAAGTTCATATGGTAGCTGTTCCCCTTGCTGAAACAGAAGTCAGCACAAAACACTATCATTTGCAAGAGCTTCTGCTATGATTTCAGACAGGAGTTATTTGGTTTACCTCTCTTAAGAAAAGTCATCAACAGATGGGCAATACTAAAAAAAAATTATCTATTTTCAAGTTAAATAAAAAAAAAATTCCACAAATGCATAATTATACTGTGCAATCTGCCATTTTTAGGTTTTCCTGCACCTTTTACTCCCCTCGATGTAAATCATTGGGTTTGGGGTTGTTTGGGTTTTTTTGCAATTTAGCACTAAAAATAAAGTAAAGCCTATGATACCAAAGTGAAAAACAAAACCCAGTATAAAATAACATCAAAATGTGTAAAAATGCCTTAGGATTAAATCAAATATTCCGCTTCATCAATCGTGTGCTGCACAAAAAAGAAAAGGAAAAAGGACTTCGTACACGCTTTCCATCGCAGCAGCTTCTTAGAATGACTCTGCCCATATGCTCCACATAGTGAAAAAAAAGGAACTGGAGACATGGGGCAGAGAAAAAAAAAGTCTGCTGCAGTACTGAGGCTGCAGTCGTCATAAAAGTGTGCTCCTGTAACAGAAGTCTGCAAATACACTAATCACAGACTTTAATATATTCACAAGTAATACGGACAAGAGATGAAGATTAACAAGACAAAGATTGTTGCGAGCCTAAAGTTATCCAGGGTAGAAAAGATGAGGACAAATTGCAAAAAGGTGCAGAAGGGCATCATGATACTGAGCAACTGCAAAACAGACAGCAGAAAACATTCATTGCAGAAAAGTGTAAAAGAAAATGCATATGAAAAACCAGTGTAACATCCACAATGACCATTTTAAAAAAAAACATTCTGTGGTCGTAACTGACAGCTTTATGAAAAAATCTCAGTGCTTATTAATGGTCAAAAGCAAAAACAAGGCAGAAATTATTATGAGAGAACAAACAGAATATCACTGCGCCACTGTTTAATTCTGCACCAGAATAGCTAAATGGACTATGACCAATTAGCATGAAAGATACACAGCTGAGAGGGAAGTATAATAGACACTGAAAAAAATCACGACTGCCATTGTGACTGTTCACTGCCTCTTCCCATACACGAGCTTGGCAGAACCACACTGAACTAGCAGGTGGCAGGGTTAAAACAAAACAGGAGGCATTTCTTCACATGAACATAGCTGAGCTGGGCAACCCCACCAAAACATCGTATGGATATTGATACAGAATATTTACATAACTTTAAAATGCGACTAGAAGAGTTCATGGAAGAAAAGTCTACTGAAAATTATTAACTACAAAGACCCTGCTTTCAGTTTAGGAAATCCGTTATATGGAAGGCACTGGAAGCTAGGAGAGCCCCTGTCACCATGGGCTTATTTCAACTATGCATACGTACGCAGCAGGTGAGACTGTATGACACCCAACACCCTTATCATGGATCTACAGATGACCCACATTCTTTTGGACCAGCAGCTAAGGCCAAAAAGATACTACAGGACATCTTAAGAACACCAGACACATACACTCACACATATATAAGAACTGACTGAGCTTGTTAAGTTTTCCCTGGTTTTATATTCTTTCCTCAGCTATTGGCCATGGTCAAAAAAAATAAGTTACAGGAACCAAAAGGAATGACTCAACTCATGTTTTGTTGGGTTTTACGTTTGAAAATTTCACTTCATGTATGTTCTATGAAATATAGATACTCAAAGAAATGTTTTTAGTGCCTATGCTTATCTGTTTCACAGACATTACAGTCCGCAAGGTTAGTACCGTCCACCCAGCTACTCACCTGCCACGGCAGCCTCAGCTAGCACCTTCAGTACCTCTTTTTCCATCTCAGGACTGTTACAGATCTCTTCCCAGGTTCCTTTAAATCCTTTCTTTCGAGCTAGTTCTGCGAGCTCCTTTTGATTTGGCACAACAAATCCAATGACATAAGAATGGAAACTGAGAAGTATAATGTACTTTAGTATGAATTTTGTAAAGTTAACAAGTCTTCAAAAGTAACATTTCAAGTTGGGGGGTTTGCACTTCACACAGAGATATTGCTCTTAACAGTTGGCTTTTGTTCACCTGATAATCTTTCTGAAATGGTACACAAATTACCTTTGCCTGCTTAAAAATAAGTAGAAAGGGAAGCTACTTACCTTACAGCAACTGGACTGCTTCAAGGTGTGCTGTCCATATGCATATTCCACTGTGCCTCACGCTCAAAGCTTTGGGGAAGCAGTACCCATACGATGTCACTGCGCCCTGCCTCTCCTCATGTTTTGCATCCCGATATGAAGACTGGTGTGCGGCTTCCCTACCTCAGTTTCCTCTCAACTGCAGAATCCAGTTACTGTAGAGGAGTAGAGGACTGCAGTGAAGAGGGGTTGGGGAGCAGTTGTGGAATGAGCATATGCACAACACATCTCAAAGAACGCCTGCTTCTGTAAGGGAAGTGACTTCTCTTTCAAGCGATTGTCCATACACTCACTCTATTGTTGGCACTCTTTGTCTGCTCCTGACATGCCTAGAATGTATGAAGCTGTGATCTCAAAGTCTTTGGAAAACACTGAAGCACAATTCACCCTGAAAGAGGTATTCAAGATTTTTGAGATGATGTAAAGTTTAGAGAAAACATGAACAGAACTTCACATAGCAGCACCACACATTCTAACAGAGCAGACACCAGAATCAGAGCTGAAAGGGATCTCAGAAGATCATCCAATTCATTCACCTGCATTGAAGCAAGGTCAGCTACATCTAACAGGGTTTGTCTAACCCGTTCTTAAACATCAGGCAGATACCAATGCTCCATTACTTTCAGCACTGGCAAGCTGCTCCTGACGGCTATTCCTGACTCATCCTCTCTGCAGTTTACATCACTTGTATTTTCATACAGCAAACAGTCAGACGTTCCTCTCCTTTCCACAGAAGCCATGTATTTGTGCACAGACTGTTACTATTTTTTTTCCTTCTCATCTTTTTAGTCTTCCTTCCTTTCTCAAGTTTCTTTAGGAATTTAAGCAATGCCCTTTTCTTCTAAGTCATGCATCAGAGATCTCTGCCCATTTTTTTCCTGGACTCTTTTCAATAGGTCCACCTTTTCTGAAGCGATCCACGTGGAACTCAGACCCTTTAATGCTTGGTAGAGCAAAATGATCACTGCGCACCTTGTAGGCTATACATCTGATTATGCCACATTATTTACCTTCTTATAACAGCACGGTACTTGTTCACTCATGTCAGCTCCTACAGAACTGCTACCAGCTGTATTTTTGCAGTTTATTTAGGTGTAAGTTTAATTCATATTTCCTCTCTTCAAACTGACCTCTGTTTTCAAGCAAATCCCCACCTAATCAAGCTTGCTCTGAATTCTAATCCTGTCCTCCACTGTCCCTTTGGTCCTGTCTCACCTTAACCATATACAGATTTCTTAAATCTTTTCAACTCTCTCTTTCACCAGAGAGATCATTAATGCAGAATACAGAACCTTAACCTCAGTATGAAGATTACTTTGGTTTATCCTTTAAGGTCTCCGAGATAATTTTAAAATACCAAGTCTAAACACCCTTTTGGTTACTGTACATGGCAATTTTCTCCTTTGTTACTGGTATGAATTATAATGGGCATCTGACAGCAGCTGTGAAGACTGCATAGAAGTCCACTACAAACACAGGCTGCCCTGGCATCATCTGTTGACAAGCTCTGCCTGTTGGCTGACTTGAAACCGTTCCCATTTTTCTCTTACTGAGAATGTACTTACAGAAAGACTTCAGACTAGCCTCAGTATCACTTACTGCTTGCATCTCACCTTCTGTCTTTGCCTTTGATTCTCCCCCCTCACACACACTTGTGCTATACCCCGTACTGAACCCTTGTAAATTCATCTAGGGTCTACTCTGTAATGTAAATGTATTATGTATGAAGGCATCCAGAACACAAAGGATTCTGGCACTTTCATCCCTGGTTCCTGCAGGCTTTTGACACGCTTAAGGTCATGTCCAGCAATATTACCTGCGTCGCCGGGGATAAACAGCATATAGAAGTAATCAGCTGGCTGGGTAAGCCTCAAACTTTTGGTTCATCTAAAATTCAGCCCCTTGAGTAGAAGCATACTTCCTCTGGACAAATGGGTTCATCCAACTATGCTTTTTCCTGGAAAGAGCACCTCGGAGCTGACAGCTCCTGGAACATGTCATTTTTCATTCTGTACCACTAAGTTAAATCTTCACTTGCTGCAGTTCAAATGCTAAAGCACTGTTCGTCTTGAGAAGTATCCTGAAGACTACATCTTCTCTCTGGAGCAGCTACTTCCCTCTACGCTACTTTTCCTTCTGCAGATCATTTGAATTTGCTGGCTTCTTCAGTCTTGGAGGTCATAACAGCATGAAGGAAGAAATTTTCAGAATTTGGTCCTCAGGACCCTCCTTCACCACCTCCTCCCTGCTAAGAAATTTTGCCAAAACATCTCTCCTACACTAGGAATTTCCATTCCCTTGCTGTGCTTGAGATCCTACCTGAATACAGCTCTCAGACCTATGGTAAGAGACATCTACAGTGGCACTACACGTCAATATCACCATTTCTATTCTGTGAAGTCTGGTCCTTATCAGCTCTCCTTGAGCGTCCTGCTGAGAACTCCCTTGGGTTTTTTTGCCACGTTTTTTCATTCCTCAGGTAACTGAACTACTCATTCTCCTGATGTGATACTCTTATCTACTGAATACGTTTTGAATGAGTGAAGTCCTGATAAAGCAGTAGGAGCCCCCTCTGAAAGAGCTCTAATCATGATTGCTTTCAAACATTTTATTCCTTATCTCACTGAGTATTTTGTCTGCAGCGGTCAGTGACTATAGCTTTTGAAGCAGTGATATCGTGCAAACCGTTTTGATTCCCTGCTACCATATTCAGAGGAGATGTGCAACCCAAGATCTAAGGTCAAATCACAGATTTAACTTACTTGTAAAAGTCTGCCCTCCTCGTACTTTTGCACGTGGGAGGTTAAACAGCTACAAATTAAGGACGACTTTTACATACGAGATCACCCAGGCAAAGTATAAGGATAGACAAGGATGCAAGACAGGTCATGGGCACTGCTTAACAAAAAGTCTCTGAGCTCACACTGCTGAGGTGAGTATACATCCACAATGAAATGTGCATATGGACAATCATCCAGAGAATCTGTATTACATAGCTATTTATGCCAAGTTACACGCATGAAAGTATTAGGAAGAAATACAGCAGCAGCAGAAAAACAATCTGCAATGTACTTGGACTCTTAAGTTACCTTTAAAAATTACTCATAGTTTTTCCTACGTTTAAGTAATAGACAGGACACAGACTATCAGAGTCAAATGCCTGACAAGTGCATTTTAGTCTCCAGTGTTATGCTGACCTGGCAAAATTAACACCAGTTTGATAATGCAATTCCAAGAGTGAACTTCAACCCTAGAACAGCAGAAATAACCATCTGTAGGAGCCTCTTTCTCCATAGACTACAGAGGGTGCTCAGAACGGCAAGTAATCTCAGGCAGCCAAAGCAAGCAAACATGAGACTTGCCCAACACATCAAAACCACAAATAAAGCCTAATATAACGGAAGTTTTCTCAGCAGTGGCATGCCCGATGCGTGTTAGCCTACTGATCCAAAACTGTCACCACTGAAGTTACAGGATGACTGCCATTAGTTAACACACACAAAAAATACCATAGAGAACCAGGTGAACAAACCAAAAGTTAATTTTCTGTTTAATTACCACTGAGCAATTCTCTGGTATGCTTGTCCTGGCCTCCTTCCATCAAAGTTATCAAGTAGGGCATTTTTGGCCATACAGGAAATCAGAATATTTCTAATCATTCAGAAGCTCTAAAGTGACCTTCCAAATATCAAAATGACAAGAAACAACGACCACCTGAAGTATATTTATACATTTAAGTCTATATCATATACAGGTAGGAAATTCTAGAAATAGAAATTTAAACCCTTATATGCCTAATTTGGCAGCGCACTTAGAAAGCAAATAGAAAGAACATCTGATCATTGTTTATTAATTGAGTGTTTGCATAGTATTTACAGAGTGTATTCTTTCAAGCTTCAAAGCTTCTGCTAGTGTACTGCAGGGGTTAAAGAAAAGCATCTTTAATGCGCAAAACAGCTTCTGGGCTGTTGATGGTTCCCCCCCCGCCTTCCTCCAAAGTACAACAGTACTTCCTCTGAAGAACACATCACAGATAAAAACAGCAAGGAACAAGGTGTCTCAGGGCTTCTATATAGGTAATAATCTCTAAAGTGCTTGAGTGATGCAGTCAGAGCTTAGCTGCTTTTCAGATTGACGGAAAGGGAATGAAAAAAAGAGATTCATTCTTAGCGTTTTCCAACAAATGATGAAAAACAGGGGAATGGAAAAATAAAAACATACGTTTCAGATGTTTTGGTTCTGATAGAGCAAGTTATTCCACTGTATTATAAGTAAAACCCTTTTTGAACTGGTTTAAAAAAATTCACACATTGAGTGGCAAAAATTTTGCTTACGGCTTCAATAGGACAGACAAAGAATACAACAATAACAAAATATCAGCTGCCTCTTACCTGCTTGCATATGCACAAATATTATCTACCAGTGGAAGATTCTTTAGAGCTGCTTCTACTTTGCCAAGAGAAACATATTCTCCTGCCTGGAGTTTTACAAGATCTTTTTTACGATCTATTGAGGGAAAAAAGGAATTAAACATTAATTACGGAACACAAAACTTTAGACCCTGATTTTATACTTTTCTGAAAAGTATGTACAAATGCCAAAAGGTATAAGCTGACTCACATTTGGTGAATGTACCAGAAACTTTTAATATCACGTTTTTGGACTTGGCATTTTTTCAATCTGCCCCTCACTTAAACATGAGGCACACATTTTGATCCCATGCATCTCCCGTCTTTAGAACATCTCCTATATGACTGGACGGGCATGTGAATTGAAGACAACCAAGATTATGCAAAAGCCAGTATTTGGCCAGAAGCACAACATTTTGTGCTGTCTGGTCCAGACGCTTAAGGCAGGAAACACAGCATTTGGTGACATTTTGTTATTTATTCCCAGGCAAAATCTATATTTAAAGAGCAACTGTCCATCTGTTATTTGAAACACAACAATAGGAACCGAAAATTAAGCCCAAATTACTTGAGCTTATTGTACACGGGCCAAAGAAAGCAAAGGTGACTACAGAGCCTTACCCAGCTAGCTGTGATGGTGGCCAGGAGTACCTCTCCTTGGTTATTACCTTCCTGCTGCTTTGTGTAGATTATAAAATCTAAGGCAGCTTATCTAGCTCAGTTAGCCTACATTTAACTCTCTAATTACTACCCAGTCTCACTAACAGAGTGGAGTCAATGTTAAGACTGTTGCAAAAGGAAGCAATCGTTTTAAAAATCAGCTTTTAAAACACACAATCAATTTTACGTTAACATATATGAATTTCCCTAAGATACATGGTAGGGCTTTAGACTGCATGCCAAGATAGAGAGATATTTTTTCTGGCTAATCAAAAATGTGTATATATATGTTCACCTGAATTTATTAACTCACCAATAATTTTTAGACATCCATCTTGATGAAACTCTCCAATGTCTCCAGTATGGAGCCACCTCTGCCCATTCTCGTCAACAGTGAAATCTTTCTTGGTTCGTACTTCATTTTTGTAGTAACCTACAGTCACATTTTGTCCTCCAATAAGAATCTCACCTCTAGGATATGGTTTATCAGTGTTGTAATATCCACCTAAAAGTACGGAGTTTAAGTTAACAAGAATTACAATACATTTCAAAGCAAGAACGCCTATTAATTTTACTATTAAAATATAGAACTGAACACTTTAGTAAGTCGTTAGGCAAAGTTCCCACTTGCCTAAGTAGTTCAGTACAAGAAGAGGTGGTTCCAGTTCTTTGCAGCATATAAACAGCTATTTAATGTGTGTTTACAAACAGCGAAATTCACACACACAGGGCAAATGCCACCTCTATGCAATCTTTCTGCCGCGACTAACATGCTCTACCAGTTTTATGCAGGCTCTAAAAAAAGATAAATTTTGCCTCATTTTAAGAAAGCAAGCTACAAGGTTTCACATTAGCCCAAAACACCCTTAAGTATCAGGTGTTTCTACTCTACAATACTCAAAAGCCTACAGTGAAAGGAAATCACCTAAATACATTTTAAACGTCACTAAATATATTTTACATAGGATTCATGAAGCTTCCATTCCATCTACCAATTTTTTAACGATTTTTATTAACAACAATATTATGAAGACTATTTAAAAGTAATTTCTTAATGACAACAGAAGGTATTGCGCATGTGCTGCAGTTGAAGTCTCCTGAATCCAGCAGCTCTATGACACAACATATAAGACCTGCACCCTGTCCTGCAAGAATACTGATCTAGCTCCGAGGTACAATACACATTTACACAATATGCACACCCAATTATAGTGACTGGAATAAAAGAAATAGTAAAGCCAAAGAGAATGATAATACAACCTAGTCAAAACACCACTCACATTGATAGCTTCTGTCTAGATATTTGTAAGTTTAAAAAACGGTAAGGAATTTATTTTAACTTTTTTCTCCCCAAGATCAAACTTTTATACGTAAAAGTAGTATTTAAAATTCAAAAAGCCAAGAAACAGTCTTCTAATTACTCCTACTGAGCAAAGCCCAGTAGAAAAATAGCTATATGAAGCTCTTACAAACACATCATAATTTAATCAAATACAGAAATTCTCACCTTCTTCCCAGTTCATTAACTTGATTTCACAACAGACCAAAGGCGCTCCCACTCTCCCTGTAGTGTAGTCCCAAACTAGAGTTTAAAAAAGAGCATTTTTCAGAAAAAAATTTAAAACAGAGTTAGAGAAATCTTCGCTGTCATGAATCTCATTTAGTAAAAATTAACTGCTATGTATTTCTGAACTTGAATTCATAGAACAGAATTTCCAAGAAAACCAATGGGTCTATCAAGGTAATGCAAATGAAATCCTTATCCTGCAAAGAGAAGAGATGGCTGTATTTATAGATACCTCCAGTCATATCAAAACAGCTTTGACAGTAAGCTGTCTATGTGGATCACACTTCAGCAGTGGCACAAATACTTTAAATAGTGTTTGCTGGACTCTGAAATAAGTAGCAATATTTCATAGCAATTCAGAGAATCTGTATTTTGATTCACTTTCCCGAAGTCTCAATCCCAAACGCTTCTACATCTGGGCACCTTCCCAAAAGAGCATCACTGGAGACTACATGTTCCACTTCCCCCCACTCCCAAGTTACTAAAGAAGCCATTTCCAAACATCTCTTGGAATAAGAACCACACCACAGCAGTCTGTGGATCACCAGGGCACATAATACAAGTTCTACAATCCGGCATAATCTAGCCCTGAACTGCAGATACTCCTCATACAATTCCTAGGTAGACCACACCATTGCCAAAAAATAGCAGCTCTGACTGTTTCTGCCACCATGGAATACATGTGAAATTTTAGGGCTAAAAGGCAACTGAAACCATTAAGTTCTGTTATATAAAATTAAAATCTGGGGCAGGCTTTTGCATTCCATTTTTTTTTATTTTCCTAATGTCTCAATATACTCAACAAAATCAGAAATAATGTATTCAGTTCAACTGGTAACTGCAATAATGCCAAGATCCCATTCACACTATTACAGGTTTCTCTATCACAGATGAGAACATTTATTTTCTGTGTAGGTCACCAACTTTAGCACAATGTGTCAAAATTAGTACTCCTACTGTTTTATACATTTATGATTACAAGCAATTCCCAGGACTCCCCAGTTACGTTTGGTGGCATACACCAAATTAATAGACTGTCAGAGAGGACCGACAGAGAGCACTCAGCACGGATCACAGCACGCAGTGGGATGCACCGACACCAACCTTCCGTGATCGTTCCAGCTCCAGCTGATTCAGTTAGTCCATACCCCTGTCCTACAGGGCAACAGAAACAAATGTTCATAAACCGCTGAGTTGCTGCAGACAGCGGAGCTCCTCCACAAAGCAGGATGCGGATTTTTCCACCTAGCAGCATTCGTACTTTCCGGAAAATAAGGCTAAAACGCAAAGATAAGAGTATATATTTGTTGCTTAAAAACAAAACAGGAGAGCACCTAATTTTGTATCTGAACTGGAAGTTTTCATCATCTTCAAATAAACTTTTACGGCATTCAAGGAAAACCTTGAAGGAGCACATTTAAATTTTCAAAAACACAAGCACAGATTTTTAAGATCTGAAGATGGGTAAAATGTTTTGAGAACGTAGATTTAGTGAGACAGTAGAGTTCTGTGATTTTCTCCTCAAAAATAATTTAAATAAGATGTATAAATTTTGCAATTATATTATCCTTCAGTCTCACTAAAGCTGGGAGTTGGACTCGACGATCCTTATGGGTTCCTTCCAACTTGAGGTATTCTACAACTGACTTCTGTGAAAATGCGAAGTCTGCAGTTATCTATAGGAAGACTTCCCACCTTACCCAAAAATTGTATAAATCCATAATTAGAGTCCCAATGAAAATAATGCAATGAATATTGCAAACTCCAACCAGTTTCAAGTTAAATAACACTCAAATTATATCACAGACATTTAAAACAATCACACAAACTACAGATTTGTTGATTCAATTTATGCTTAATTATAGACTTGTTTCATGTTCAAAGCATCAACATTAAAACAAAGAGAAGTACACACAAAAAAAAAATAGATATTGCTCATGTGGTAAGACTTTGATAAGCATTTTTTTGGTGCCGTTAAAAATAAAGTTAAAATTACCTATCACAGAGAGGGGTTGTGTAACCTTTGGAAATCTGTTCCATTTTGTAGTTGTAGGCCAATATAAATAGATTCCGCTGGAAACTTGTCATTTCATTCACTTTATTCATGACGTTTTTGTAGATCCGATCCATAATTTCCTAGTTACATAAAAAGATTAACTTTAACTCAAAGCAGAAATCCTAAGTTTAGTACCACAAAAAGGATCATAATCTAGAAATTGTAGTACATTTCAGATGGCAACCCACGCCCAGGTCGCTTCCTCTTCCATTGCTAAGAGATAGCAAGATGTTCACAGAAACATCTAACCAGGAGCACTAGTTAACCCCAAGCTCCCTGCTGCCAACTATCTTGATTCCATTAATTTACTATAATGAACAATAAATGACGAATTAAAATGGCAATCCAATCACCATAGCTATTTAAACTTTGAAAAATGTTGACACTCATATAATAAATGTTTATCCCCAACATACAAATAAATACCAAAAAATACTCTTTTAAGCTATCTTAACATCGAAGGTTCTCCCTTTTTTATTTAGATGATCATAGAATCATAGACTAGCTTGGGTGGGAAGGGACCTTTAAAGGCCATCTAGTCCAACCCCCCCTGTAATAAGCAGGGACATCTTCAACTACATCAGGTTGCTCAGAGCCCCGTCCAACCTGACCTTGAATGTTTCCAGGGATAGGGCATCAACCACCTCTCTGGGCAACCTGTTCCACTGTCTCACCACCCTCACTGTAAAAAATTTCTTCCTTGTATCTTTTAGTTGGAAACCACTACCCCTTGTCCTATCGCAACAGGCCCCGCTAAAAACTTTATCCCCATCTTTCCTGTAGGCCCCTTTAAGTACTGGAAGGCCACAACAAGGTCTCCCCAGAGCCCTCTCTTCTCCAGGCTGAACAACCCTGACTCTCTCAGCCTGTCCTGATAGCAGAGGTGCTCCAGCCCTCGGATCATCTGCGTGGCCCTCCTCTGGACCTGCTCCAACAGGTCCATGTCCTTCCTACATTAGGGACTCCAAAGCTGGACACAGTACTCTATGTGGGGTCTCATGAGAGCAGAGTAGATGGGCAGAATCACCTCCCTCGCCCTGCTGGCCACGCTTCTTTTGACACGGCCCAGGATGTGGGTGGCCTTCTGGGCTGCAAGAGCACACTGCCAGATCATGTCCAACTTTTCATCCACCAGTACCCCCAAGTCCTTCTCAGCGGGACTGCTCACAATCCCCTTCATCCCCCAGCCTGGGAATACCAGGGCTTGCCCCAACCCAGGTGCAGGACCTTACACTTGGCCTTGTTGAACCTCATCAGGTTCGCACAGGCCCCCTTCCAGTGTTTGTCCAGGTCCCTTCTGGATGGCACCCTGTCCCTTCACACACCATTCAGTTTGTCATTAATTTTGTTGTTAAAACATTGAATTATGAATTACATTTTTAAAATAGTTTTTGAAATTATTTATCCTTCAGTTACTTACCGGGACAGCTGCCATTAGGGTTGGCTTAAGTGTAGTGACATCACCTTTGCTTCCTTTCTTTATTTTAGAGGACTAAAGCAAAGAACAAGTTTACTAGCAGACACATTCAAGATTTTTAACACAAGAAACAACATGATATAGTACATCTTTCAAACAATCATTTTCATTTAAATTATATTTGGACAATTAAAAGTAGCCCAGAGTACCAGCCATAAACACCTGTTTCATGAATTGTAGAAAAGATTTGCTGTAATATTTTTAAAGAAATATTACAAAGGTCTGACGTGACTAGGTTTTGGTCTTTTTTCCATAAGGGTTTATATCAACAACATACCTGGTCAGCTAATGTCTGAGGCGAAGAGTAACCAATGCGGCATCCATGAGACAGACACACAAGTTCAGCACTCAGCTCCAGAACGTGGGCAAGAGGCAAATAGCCAATATAGATGTCTTTTTCCCTGTAAAGAGTTTTTAAAAGACAGGTTTATGTTATACCATTAGAGACCTCAAGCTAAATTTACACAGAGCTTACTGCAGAACTAGAGGAAGTGGAAAAATGCCTTTCAGCTTGAGAACATATTTCAAATATTGTGAGTCTCGTTTCAGAAGTTGCATACTACATACTGTAGGTTTATGGCATGAACAAAGTGTGATGTTTACTCATCCCAAGACAATTAACCGTGTGTTATGGTTGCAAAGGCAACTCCGTGGGCAAGACTAAAAACTGCACCAAACAAAGAAACCACAGAATTTTACACTAATCAACGGAAGTACTGCTTAGGGAAGCTTTCAGCCACTCTAGTGCAAAATGGCCTCACAGGCTTGTGTGTCCTGGTCTTGCCCACATACAGAAGATGAGAGAACAACCAGCACATGAAGTATCCATGTCATTTAATGTAGTACTGGAAGATGTTCAGTCACCAGTACTGTGTACAGTCATCAGACAGAGTATGTGTGCCACAGACGAAGCAATATAAAACAGTTAATACTTTACATACTAATTAATCTAAAATCATATGCAACTGACTTCTTCATTGGCTGGTAACTGTTGGTACATACCCCAGATTTGGAATCCTCTCAGCCATTCCAGTTATCCCAGCAATTATGTTGCTATGGGAGATCATAACTCCCTTGGGAACTCCTGTGGATCCACTGGTGTACATGATCACTGCGATATCGGAGGGCACAGGCCTAGCCTGCTGTTTGTTTCCTGTAATTTGTGTTAAAAAAGAGGATGCATAATGTATGGAAATCCTATCAGACTGGGAGATCTGATATACTAACGTATTTCAGCAATCATTCCAATATAACACTACCTGACTATTACTATTACATTTTGCTTTCGGTTTAAAAGATTGTGGTCAAGTTTAAGTGCCTCCGCAGAGAGTAGGAACTTCTTTGTATTAGCTGAGCAATGCTTTCAGTGATTGTCCTAGTCTTTTTCTATTATGTTTCCCATATCGCTGCAGAGGAGAGAAAAATGGGCAGAGCTTTGGCTTCTCCAAAATGCCACTGAGCTTCCCGTCCTTAGGAAGGTACGCTGCACTGGTTCCACACGGCCACCGGGTCAGTCCCCATTTGCAAAGCTACCTTCTCGTGTGTCCCTGGCAGGGCAACAACACGCTGCATCGTTTGCAACACCTGCAGCGAGGCACTGCTGAGCCCACATGAGGTCCAATTTCTATAAACATTTAAAGGAAGTTTGATAGCTTTAACAGTATTAAAGTGTTTTTAAAAATACTTGCACCAAGGGCAAGAAAATACGACAACTGTGTTTATTCAGAGGCAAAACTGCATAATTCGCAACACATGCGGCACAACAGACACGCTGAACAAGAAAAGTGAAAGCATATTTAATTTCCCACTCAGTAAATCCTGTCCATCCTGTGCGATGAACGCCACAGAGCAGCAGCTCATGTACTTAATATAATATCAATTGAACGTGCTTCACCATAAACAATTCATTGGAGTATTCCACAATTTACGAATGGTTAACTTGACAAAGATAATGTTCCTATATTATAGCGTATATAGTATGAGATATTTAAAAGAGTGAAGAAAGGAGGATTAGACACCTTTTTAAAAGGCTCATAGATTAACAAATCTCAAAGAGCTAATGAATTACAGACATAATTTTTCCTGTTGGTGTTGTCCGAAACAGTTTTAATAGTACATAAAACTGGTGCCACCAAAAAGGGAAAACCACCTTTTAAAGAAATTGAGAGGTCATGACATTGGGAGCAAACCTGCCATTCCCCTGAACATCAACAGCAGATGGATTAACTACCCACCCTACTCCTCAAACAAAATTCAATCCAACATTCATGTGCCTTCAGCTGTTAAAAGATTCTGAAAACACAAAAAATAAGAACAGAAAAAGCAACTACTGAATATAATGAAATCTTAAGATACTAGGTTTAGCAGCTCTTCAGAGCCACGGATAAAAGTTAATTATGATAATGGTTGAAACACCTTCTGAAATTTTGAATTCTAATTCTAAAAAGTATTACATAGATTGGAAATAGATTTAAAAAAAATTTACATAGTAGACGGATACTTTCAGAAATGCAATAAAAGTGACCGTGTTCTATCAGATTTAAATGGTTATTTTACATTTTATTATTTGTGAATTTAACAAAACTTAATGGCAGCAAATTACTGATGTCTTTTGCTATAAAACACACAATACTTTTCTCTGTGTGCTCTGAATAACATGGTTTTAAATATGTCCGATCATAAAAATGCTTTCTAAGTTTCTATCCTGGCCTAAATGCTTATCCTAAAAATTATTCTTCAACACGTGACATGTTGCGGAGAAGACAGTTTTCAATAAAAAAGGCATTTTACTCTACTCTGTTGAAAAACAAACCCCCCCAGATTATATTTAAAGAAAAAGCAGATGATAAAAGATTAATCACTGCATAATTTTTTTGAGATCTGCAATTTCCCCAAGTTTACTTAACAGGGTCAAAGTAGGACAACAAATAAGATGATCCGAATAGAAAGAAGAGATAACCTACCAATATCTGCCTTGGCTCCCATAGCTTGCACAGAAGCCATAGTGTGAACAATGACACCCTTGGGAAACTCTGACCACGTTGTTGGTTTGCCATCCACTGTAATAATATGTCGCAGCAGTGGAACTTGAGAAACAATTTCCTGTGGAAATGAACATGTGTTCAAATATCAAACATGAGGTTTGTGCCAACAAGACCAAAAAAACACTTAAAAAAAAAAATCTATCTACTGTATACATTAAAAAAAAGCAGCATTGACATAAAATATCTGAGGATTTAAAATATCAGAGGATAAACCTGTCTAGCTCAAACAGCTGCAAAAGCTTGAAACTTTCCATATTTAGATTTGCAGGACTGATTGAACTTTCCATTTACAAGTCCAAAAACTTTTCCAATCATTTACTGATCTGGGTCTTATTTCAAGAAAAGCCCACAAATAAGACTGCAATGATTTGTAGAGATAATTGACTTTCCACTCTCATAGAACACTGAGAGAAACTGGCAACACTGAGCTTGGAATAATTCTTATGTTGCTCCTTGATTGCTATGCTATTTAAAGTAAGCAACAGGTAGCAAAAGTACTGAAAATTATTAGTTAAGCAATAGTTAAGCATTTCAAGGAAAATGTGAGTTCGAAAATATTTATTGATGTTCTAGTGGAAGAAGAGATTACTACCATCTCTAGCAGAAGAAATTCAATCACCTACTGCAAGCTGAAATAAGTGTGCACTGTATATATACCGTCATTCTAGTAACTAAAAAAAAAAAGAGAGGTTTGAGAAATTCTCATTCAAAATTCAGCAACAGCGCACAGTTTTTAATTAAAACAATTCCGTCATGTGAAAGGTCTAGTTCCCCAAAACACATCATGATGAAACTCATGCAGATTCGTTGTTCCACTTGTGTATTCAATCTGGGTCAGTAAGTCAAAAAAGTTTTTTGACTGTTCCGATGTTTAATAAGCTTCCCCCTGCACTGGAAAACAGCTCTAACTCTTCGAGCACATGTCTTTAGATTAAGAGCCATTCTCTACTGGGAAAGCATCCAACAATAAATCAGGAGGATGATCACATTTAGCTATTCGTATACAGTTTATACATTTTTCTGTTCTTCCCATTTGCTTCAGTTGTTAAATTTACAGGCACTATATCCACCCAGAAACCATAGCAGTTTCTTGTAAAGGTGTGGCTCCAGGCAGCACCGCGGCTCTTCAATAGTGCAAATCACTCATCCCGTTCTCCAAAAGTCACTGACTGAGGAGCCTAAATCCCACTGAAAGCTACCTATCGTTTTTTTTTTTTCTACACATGAAGACAGATACATAAATCTTATTCTAAAAGAAATGTCTGCCTTATAGGAAGGCAATAAATCATTGTTCCATACAATGGAGCCAGGTCTTTTAACAATAGTGAACAGATACACTGGGAAGAGATAGACAAAGAACAGTTTTCTGACCTTCAATTTTGTCTGCATCAGCTCTTTACTAGTAATGATGGTGGTCACCTCGGTTTCATTGAGCCCGTGTACTATCGCTGGGCCTCCCAGAGTAGCGTACAGAGTAACAACTGAAACAGAACAGGGAGGGAACGTGAATCTCTGCGTTACACTTTCAAGTACAGTTCACAGTAAAAGGCCGAGATTAACTTATCCTAAGTTAGGCAGAACAGTAATAATATTTCTTTACTAATATAAAGGTGGCAGAGTTTTGTGCTTTAAAAAAAAAATACATATTACACAGATTTAAATGCAGCATAAATTTTAGTTACTCCCAGAAGGAATAAAGAACAACCATTGCCTATGTGACTGTTTACTATTTTTCAAGGTCTAACTAGAGTTACCAAAACCACATCACCCTATGTAATTCCCTTCTAGATCTACGTGTGTACTTTTGTGGCTTTTACCATTTTAGAAGTAGGCATCTGTTCTCAGTTTAACACACTGTTTAACAGTCCTCTTGTACACAGGAAAGAAACAGCTTTCATTTACATGACTTCTCTTTTCAGAAATCACACTCCGTTACTAGCCTTTTTAAACTGACTGCTAATAAGAAATTATTATAACATTGTAATACATGTTATCAGCAGATTAATTCTCACACAGTAATAAATCTGTGACTATTGTATTCTCCCATCTATTTAGAACAACACACTGAAGGTTTAATCATCACCATCATTAGACACCGAACTGACATCCCGAGTATACAGAATAGCAAGGAAAGAAAATATTTAGGAAATTGACTATCAGAAACACTGTTTCCTGTATTTATGGACAGCTCATTAGCAATAGTGTTAAACCACAATTATTTCCCTTTAACAACTTTAAAATCGTATCTAATTTCCTGCCATTTTTATGGGAACTGCATCAGAAAAGACAGGAAGAAAAAGGCAGCTCAAAAGGGAAGAGAGGTATTGCTCTCAAAAAAATAATAATTTCCTATTTCCAAGCAGAATGCTAAAGAGGGGCATCTCAAAAAAGCTGTAAGGTCAAGCAACACAATCATTAACAATTACATCGTTAGCACTGGAAGTTCTGTCACATTAGGTATTTGAATTTCTTTTGTATTTTTGTCTGGATTTAGCTCAATATTTAAACAACGTAATTATTAAAACAAGACACCCGATTGTATGCTAGGGCTGTAACTATATTATGTTCACCGCAGCAAAAATAAAAATAAAGTCAAACTCTGTTGTATTGTGGGATTTGAAATCCAGGGAGTTACTAATCCCATGCAGCACACTAAGGAAGAACTCAAAAGCAGTTTTCTTACACAGAAAAGTAAATAGTTGACCTCTACTTATTTTTTCCTTGTTAAAACAGTCCATCATAGTTCAGAACTGTTGCAGGGCAAACGCACATGCACTGTGTTTTCTTTAATTTGGTGGGAGCAAAGTCCAGAAGAGTGCCTCTACTAGTTCCCACGAGCTCTCTCTCCTTACTGCAGTGACCCCTCTTACATAAACATCTAGGAGAAATTCAGTTTCCCCAAGCCAACGAGCACAACCGAGACGGCACACCGCCCGGAAAGAGAAGTATATTCTCCGAAATAACCATTTATGTAGTTAATTACTCATCTACAAGTAAGTAGATCGAGGACAGCTTAGAGCTATACGACAGAGCCAAAGAGGAGTCATACACCATTTATACAATGGTGTACTGATGTCATGGAGAGGGAAAAAAAAAAAACAAACCAACCCCCAAGCAATGACTCTGATCCGTGAAATTCTCACTTCTTCACACTGGCACCTAAAACCTTTTCAGGCAAATCTGAAAGTTTAGGTAATTTTTTTTCTCTCCTTTTTCTCTTGAAGACATACCAAGACGGAATTATCTTTTGTGTTCATCTTTACATATGCAATAGCACAAGTGAGTTTATGACATCTGGACCTCTGCTAGGAATACTGCTCTGAAAGTCTGACAAAAAGAAAAATCTCAACACCACTATATTTGCAAGCTAATATTCAAGAACATAGCCTTGTCCAAAAGAAACAAATAAAACTTTAGCCATTTATTTCAATGTAACTAAAATGTTAAACTGAGTATTTCAGCATCCACCATGCATTAAAAAAAAGGCAAAAGGCTTCAGCCAAATCAATTCTGACAAAACCACTTCTGCTCAAGCTTCAGGAAGGCGTAATTAAAAAAATGGAACATAACCTTTCTTACTTGTTTCATTGTTTGGTTATACACTCAGGTGTTTTATCTGCCCACAATGGCGAAGAGCTCTTCACACAGAAGAGGAGATACTTTGGAAGAAAATCTGGGTATGTGTTAGTACTTTTTTTCCCCATTTTTGAACTAGCAATCCCACTCCACCTCCTGCAAATACAAGACTTAGCTTCAAGCAATGTAAAATTTACAATCAAGTGAGTATTTCTAATCCTAAAACCACTTGTTGGTGTGAGTAGTCCATAACACAAAAACTGCTTTCCCCATTTTAATTGCAGAGCACAAAAGGCATTCTCTCCAACACTACGTACGAAGCAGATGAATCTGCTGTCTTGGCATCAGTTCCGGCCACATACCATCAGATTTAATACAGTTCACATTCAGAAAGAAAGTCACAACACTACCGCAGCAGGTAGCTGTTGTGAAACCTGTAAACTGAAAAATGCTAATATAAGTCATTTAACAATGTCTTCCAGACTATTTCTTCTGCATCATTTGAATTTTATAATTCATTCAGCAAACTGACTACGTGAATACTGCATGGTAATATCATCATCTGCCAACACACAAGTCAGCCAAGTTCACATAACATGACATACAGCTTAGATGCTAAATACCACGTCAGACAGTGTGCCGAAGCACGTCTCAATAAGGGAATTTAAAACATTAATCCAACAAAACGAAAAACACATGCATACCATTCTACACACGACATCCATCCACTATCTCAGATACTTGTTTTTTTCCCCCCCTCAAATTACGAAATCTTCCGAGGACTTGCAAGTGCACTGCACTTCCAAAGAAAAAATAATTGATACAAGCCTTTGCATTTAGTCACTAGTAATCTAACAGATCCCAAAAGTGATAAAAGGGAACTGACATGGTGTATTATGAGACATGTAGTTTAAAAGCAACACAGACATCTCATCTGAGAGCAGCCTGTGCAGATTTCTGCTCTGGCAGGCAAGTTAGCAGCAGTCACTCACTGAAGAAAGGACCAAAAATACCACCAAATTTAGGTTGGAAGGCACCTGGGAAGATCACCTGCACAAAACAGTTCGTTAGAGCAGAGCGCTCAGGGCCACGGCCAGTCCCATTTTAAGTATCTCCAAGGATGGAGATTTCACAGCCATTCCAGGCTCCTGTTCTGGTATTTAACCACCCTCGCAATGAGGACATTTGTCCTAATATCTAATCAAATTTTCCTGTGTTTCAGCTTGTGCCTGTTGCATTCAGTCTTATCAAAACACACCTTTGAGCGGAGTCTGGCTTCATCCTCTCTGTACACTCCCATTAGACCATTTTAGACAGCAACAACATCTCAACACTGACCAGACCCCGCTCTATCAGCCTCTTCTCATATGTCACGTTCTCCAACCCCTTCAGCATCTTGGCAGCTCTCCACTAGACTCACTCCAGTACGTCAAGGTCTTTTTTTCTACTGGGAAGCCCAAAACTGGACACAGTACTCTAGATGCAGTCTCACCAGCCTCCAAATAGAGCAAAAAGACCACCTACCTGCTACACTCATGCCACTCCCACCCAGGATGCTATTGGCCTTCACTGCAAGAAGTCACTGCGTACTCATGGTTGTCCCACTATCCACCAGGACCCCCAGGTCCTTTTCTGCAAAGTTGCTCTGTATCCAGCTGTCCCCCAGCCTGTACTGGTGCATGAGGTTACTCCAGCACAGGCACAGGAGTTTGTAATTGCCTTCATTGAACTCCATGAGGTTCCTGACAGCTCACTTTTCCAGCTGACAGGCCCCTCTGAACATCAGCCCTGCCCTCCTGCGTACTGACTGCTCCCGCCAGCCTGCTACGGGCTGTGCCCTGCTGTTTACACTCTGTCCCATCATCCAGATCTTCTATAAAGACATTAAACAGTATAGGATTTAGTATCAATCCCCGAGGGCTGGCCCCTAACTCTGTCCTGCTGATCATAATCCTTTCAGCCAACAGAACAATGAATTTCCCATCCGTCTTACCAGCTACTTATCCAGTCTCTACCCAAATAGTTTGGATGTACAGATACTACGGGAGACGAAGTCAAAGCCCTTCCTAAAGCCACAGCATACACCATCCACCCTCTCCTTGTCTGCAGAGCCAGCCATCACACAAGGCAAGCAGGCTGATTTTGAAATGGTATGGGCTACGGCAGTGCATCTCGTAACCAACTCCACCCTTAAAACTGAGAGAATAATACAGCATAAGGGTATACATAAAAGAACCACACAGACCCGCAGTGAAGACCTAGTTAAATGAAAACTGCTATATACTCATGAACTCATGGCTTTTCAAACTGAAACAGACTAATGCTTAGCGCAGAGAGGGACCATTTAAAATCCAATTTGTTTTGTTAGGTTTGCTTCTAAAATCTGAAGAAAGGTCTAACTGAAACACATCTTTAGTGTAGGCAGGCAGTAAATCAGGAATTTCTGCCCATTTCGCTTTTACAGCCCATCTCTTATCAAAGAAGGCTAAACGCGGCATGGGAGAGAAGAGGCCAAAGCCTGTGAGGAACAGCAGCCTCCAGAGTGTCCTGTAGCAAAATGAGAAATGTCTCCCCCAAGTACATCACAGAATCCAGCTATCAGGTACATGACATACTAAAGAATGATGACAAACCAGACATTTGAAAACAATTCCCATACCAAGTTGAGATCAGCATTCCATAGGTTTCTCAGCAAGAAAAACAGGCTTAGAGCTCCCCTGCATATCCTTGTGCCTAGGCTCAGACTAGGTTAGGGTACACAGCAGGCTTTCCACCGTGGCAGAGATGTACCTCGGACATGACTCAAGTGAAAGGGGAGCAGACATGGCTTTGCATTTGTCTCTGCCCTGTGCTGCGAAGTGAAGCTGTGCAAGGACACCTCCAGCCAGTCTGTCCTGTTCTGCCACTCCTGAAAGGCACCTCCAACACTGCCTACAACTGCCCACTGTACACATCCCGCCACCAAGAAAGCACCTTCTCCTCCCTCAGCAGACTCAGCTCTGCCCCAACACTGTTAGTGGTCTCCACAATAAAACAGCAGAAGACTAAAGGATAAGTAACTAGAAGTTATGGACCATCATCGGATACAAGAGCCCAAACAACACTTCTCTTACGGTCACTCCATGAGAAAATGAGGAGTACCATTCCGCTCAGAGAACCTAGTCTCAATCCATTGCCAGGGTTGAGAACCCAATTAGCATACAATTAAGTCAGATACTATGAATCAGCGTGAGACTGACTAAGTAGCTCACCAAAACTAAACACAGTCTTAAGGTTTCTGACATAATAACTAGAACTCCCAGTCTGTCCTTGAGCGTAGTCTCAAATCAGCATTCAGGTTAAATTAGGATGTATTAAATGACTACAAAAAAGTCAAGAAGCAGGGAGAAGAAAAATACAAAACTATAAAAAATATACCAGGGTCAGTCTAAGGTTCAACTTAAGGAATGACTTACAGTTTGGTACAGGAGCTACTAAGCAACTTTTTAATTTGAAAGAGCTGTCCAAAGTAAGTTCAGGACTTATTCATTCCTTTTCACTTTTTAGAGATAACAATACAATAAACTCTAACCAAAACAAAAATTGAAGAGTTGACAAAATATCCAGTTAAAACAAAACTTACAGGCACAGATGAAGGTTTGACGTCAACTCCTGAAACTGAGTCAATGAATTCATGTGCGATTTTTGTTTGTTTGTTTTCAGAAACTTGGGAATCTGTACTGATTTGAGATTAAAAGAAAATAAACCTCTCACAAATTCATTGAGCAAAATATGCTTACTGAAACCATACTCCAGCTGCAAGCAGATACACATTTCTCCATTCAGTACGGCAAAACACTGCAAAGTGCACAGTCTCTACCTTATACAGTATTTTTTATTCAGTTTTAAACGCTCCGTATAAACTTTATATAAAGTTTTCTTAGTGTGCAAAGTGAAGTAAGAAAAAGGTTTGTTTTCAGATTGTGTTGTAAGATCAAAAGACATAAATACTTTAGGAAAACCGCACACTTACGCTGGTAGTTGCACATAAAGCAGGCCTGTGCCGCAATCATCCACTCGGCTCTAGTCTCACAAAAGATAGCGATGTTAGTCTTTGGTTGCTGACCCAATACTGCTAAGCCGTTTCCAAAATTAACAGCTTTAACGTATACATCTTCGTATGAAAGCCAGGTATACTTGCCAAGGATGACCTAGTAAGAATAATAAATTCAATTTAGAAAATGAAAATCCTTAACACATGTTCTACTCCATTTTTATTCACGTGAAGCAACCGCAGATGTCTGAAGTAAAAGTTGCTCAAATTCTAAAAGCAGTTTATTCAAGATAACAAATAATATTCTTGCCAAAAACTACAGGGATTGTGGAAGTTCCAACACAAATACTGTAATATCTCCACGCTTGTTATCACCTCAGTTTCTGTTTTCACATTAGGAAAGCACATGATTCCCACTGTATTTTGTAGTTTCAGAAGCCCTCTGAAAGGCCGTGGTTATCTGACAGACATGCCTTTAGATTTTTTTACAAAGGTTTGTTTTATTTTAAATAAAGGGTGACAAGCACTAGCTAGTACAATACAGGCTCTATATTTGCTTTCCCGGATATCTGGGCTACGACTCACAGATACAAATAGGATACTTAGGTGTTCGTTCTTATTAAACGAACGGGGAAACTGGAATCCAGAAAGCAGTATATCAATGGCTCCTCGGTCAAATTGTGAAATCCCCTTCTCTTCGTTTGTTCCGAAACAAATGCCAGGGGGAAGAGGAGTAATCTTTTTGCCTTTTTTTACTGCTAAACAAAAGTGGGACAGAAGACTGGGCTGGAAATTACTGGCAAATCTCAGTACTGAAAAGTCATGTGGAAAAAGTTAAGCACTCTCACTGCTCTTCTACACGGGAAAGCTGGTGCACAGTAAAATTGGACTTGAATTGACAGTTCACCATCATAAATTTCTATGTGTGCACTTGCACCTTACAGTGCTATTTTCTCACTGATAGGTTATTTCTTTGACAACATCCTAGAAATTTTCATATACAGATATAGTTCACAGAAGATGTTTTTCACTGAAAATCCAGACTCAAACTATTGTACCTTATGTGTCCAGTTACACAAACACCTTGACAATTTTGAAAACTAATTTTTATTAGTCAAGTATTTCAAACATTCCCTTTGGCTACACAGCATTAGCAATAAATGCAAGCAAACAATAAAAAAAAAAAAAGCTAGAAAAGCAAACATCCCCCTCCTCCCTCCATTGAGTTTTCCAGGTTTTGTTTATCAACTTCAACTAAATTTCAAACTTGTGGGCTGTAAAATCTAACAACTTTCTGGCATGTAACTACATTCCTAATGAATCGGTATTTCCACATCCACTTCCTTAATAAAATGTATTTTAAAATCTCTCAAACTCTAATAGAAAAATGAAATCTAATAGATTTATCAAAACACTTTCAAATTGCTATTGGGTAACTGAGTTGTACCCACTGCAGCCTTACTGCATATTGCTCATTAACCTACTTGTTTTGCAGGACAAAACCTTTTAACTCAGGACAGGTGTATAGGCAGCTGCTTGGAAATTTCACAAATGTCTTCATGGGTCAATATGATTTATCAGACCCAAAAAACAATACTTGCCAACAATCCCAATACTTAGCAATTTCACTGGAAAATAAACATTTCACATACAAGTATCTGCTCAGGTTGTCCTGTTTTATTTACAGAAACTCAGCTTCATTGGCAACTATGCCGTTTCAGAGCCAAAAACCTTACTGGAGAAGAAAGACCCCATTGAATGTCACTGCTGTAACCGGTGAGAGGCGCAGCAGAACCGCTGCCCGACCACAGCCGCAGCACCGCGGGGCAGAGGGCTCACATCGCTACCGGCACCCACAGCGACAGCCCCCCTGCGGAGAAGGACCTGCGAGTTCCTTTAGGTTTCGACACACCGAGATATTTCTGGTGTGGAAAACTTCTACTGCTTCCAAAGAAAATATTGCATCTCTTCCCGTCCATCCAAATTTCGGTAATTCGGAATTTTAATCCCAATTTGGGACTTTTTCCCCCCAAATGCAATATTTTTGGCAGACTTGGAAATTCTTGACAAGCGTATCAGTTGAAATTACAGAAATTAACCGGGCAACACCTTTTCCATCATTAAACTCTACCTACAGCGTGGCCTCAGGGATGCTGCTCTCAAATAATAAGGCCAAGAAATACAAGCAGATTCTTGTTACTGTTTCTGGTAAGTTTGCCAAGCTGTAAATGAACAGGTTTTTAGTAATTTCCACCATTCATTATTTAACTCACTAAAGTTGAAATAATAAATCATTAAAGGGTCAAAAATTGATCTTTCTGATTAACACTCATGATTCTGATTTTTTTCCTTTTTTATTCCCTTAAATAATTTATCCTCGTTGCTTAAACAAATTTCATATAAAGTAGTGCAAGGCAGCCTTATTGGTGCTTTCCTTTCTTTAAAGGTTAGAAAATCCACAGAAAGGAAGTACAGCACTGTTATAGTTATTTTTCTATATATAGAAAGCTATTTTTCTATATACAGAAATATAGTTATATTTCTGAAGAACACTAACATGTGAAAACAGACAAGAAGACTTTTTCAATGCAGCTGTTCTGAGTTTTACTTTTCCTACTGCCTTCCATACATTTAACTACCCAAGTTCCCTTCCTCCCCATGCCGAGTGTTTCCTCTCTATTCCCTCCCTATGACATATTAATATACTGCCTCTGTCCATACATCCCTTTCTTCTGCATTTCCCTATTGCTTCATTTGCATGACATAGCAGGTTACGGTTTCTCTCATCCTTCCTTACGTTTGAGTACGTCTCCAAATCCATCTCTTTTCTCAGCCCTTGCCTCAGTAGCTTTCCCTAGTATTTTCCAATGTACATTTTTTACTGAAAACCGTTGTTAAGACAGATGTTAAGTGCCATAATCTTTTAATCATTTACACACGTTGAATTTTACAGCTTTCAGAACTTATTCTGCTCGATAACTACCTAACACACCTAAAGAAAGTAACAGTCTAAGAGTCTGCAAGAGAAGGGCCCAAGAAGTCACAATTATTGAGAACTGATTAAACAGAGTATAGAATCAAACACTGAATTAGAAGACAGCACCTCAATGTTTACTTCAAAATACTACATTAATAGAAAAATACTGCCCTCTAGTGCACCAGCTTTTAAACATACTTAAAGTGCAAGTTATTAGAAATACTTGACCTACCTATTTAATGCATTGGAAAATATTATTATATATCAGTACTGTATTAACATTTGGAAATCCAGCAAAGTATAAAGACCAAATACTTGCTGCATAGTGAAGGTTTCTTAAATCTGGGTTTTAGGGCAACTACATTCAAATCTTTACTGTGGAAGTGTCAAAGTGTTCTTAAAAAAAGCTGCAGGCACACGTAGAGTCATTAAACTACCAGACCTCAGTTACCTGTCAAGGTCTTCCTAAAAGTAGCTTATAAGGTTCGAAGAACCTTGACTACGATTTGAAAACCAGTGATCACGAGTTAAATACATACCCTTGTAGAAAATACATTAAAAAAAATACAAAGGAGGTTATCTGAAATGCCAGTTTTTGGCCTTTTTCATAGAAAAACATGGATTGCAGCTGAACACTTCTGAAAAAAAACCCCACAAAAATATTATTTACATGGCACCTGTGCTTTTCAACATCATAAGCTACTCTTACTTCTCGATGCCTTGGCATGAATAGAACCTTCCTGCAACTTCACAGCAAGTTTCAGTATCAGCTATAATGAGTAACATTCTGAATTCCCAAGCGCTTGGCCATGTGCTTACTGTTTCACGTAAGTCTCACAGGCTTTAGATGTATCACTCTCCCCTACCAAAATCATGTCTACTTTTCCCCATTATGTCGTATTTCCACTAATTCTGCTCTCAGTTACAAAACCTTCTTAAAACAGAACAAAATAAACAAGCCCCCTGCCAAAAAAAAAGAACAAAAGAACACACACAAAGCAAAATCCACATACCAACATATATAAAAGCAAGCACGTGCCAATATAACCTGTAACTAAGATTACATAAAATAACAAACCAGCAGAATAAAGTTCATCTTTTGGGCATCATAAGATTTAAGTTCTGCTGAAATTAATCTTTTTTTTCAACTAATTACATCTTAATCTCTGAAGTGTTTTCAACATTATTTTATCCTGACAAACACATATTTTATGCAATTAATATTAGGTATGCTCTCCAATCCATGTATTAAACTAACTACATATGAAATATCCTAAAATGCAAAGTGAGCAGAAGCAAGTATTTGCATTTCATTAACATCCGTCAATTTCTGCTACTTCGGCAACTACACACGAATAAATTAATCTTTTGTACAACATAATACCATAAAAATTCAAGAAATTACAGATTATCTGGGATATCATTGCTTTCAATAAATTAACGTAGTATCTGATCTTAAAGATGTTCTATATATCTAACTTTAAATAATTTTAGCTAGAAGTGTGAGCACAGTTAGTTATCCTAAGAATCAGAAGCTTAATATTTTACTTTTTTTAGATATGTACTTACCCCATTAATTAATTAATTATTAATTAGGCTAATCTAGCCCCATGCAATTTGCACAGAGACATCTTCTACTAGGTAATGCAATTCAGTACACAGACCCATGATTTACATTCAGATCTGCCCCTGACTTGCAGATGACCAGAAAAATGCATCAATCATTCCCACCACTGTGTTCAATTTCTGAACGGGAAAAAGCTATTAACATGTTTTGCAACTCCTGTAAGGTATAGAAGTTACATGCATGATATCTAAGTATTTAAATTGTCACGCACCTTTTCAAAAAGTTACACCAAATAAACCTCAACAAGATGCCTTTATTAAAAGGAACCAGGCAACAAGAAGATGCATGTTACAAAAGACAAAAATCAAAGGAAAAGAACCCTGACATTTAGAATCAACAAGGTATCTTGTGAAATTTTCCAATTTCTCTCACTTGCTAAAACATGTTATGAGGTATTAAGAAACACTGTATTCCTTAAGGGGGGTGGGGGGTGGACGGGACGGACACGGGACACCACCCAAAGAACTTAAAAGTAGAGTTATGTGATAATGCCACAACTTGGAACAAAATAATTTGAGGGCAAGTATGGTAATGGACTATAATGAACTGTTGTGCCAAGCTTAGACAAAATTACCTAACTTAGGTAATTTCTAAGTCTAAATACTTGTTTCTAAGTCATTTAAGTAGGTCAACACCAACATTCTTCAGCTTTCCAATATTCAGAACACTTTGCTTGCATAATGGAATTGCATAATGGAAACAGCTAAAACTCCTAAGTTCTTAAGCCTTACATTACTAATTATGTTTGAAAAACAGAGCACAGATCACGGGCAGTCAAAATTCTGATTTATGCACAGAATCCCACTTTGTACAACACGAACTTTCTGTTTCTTTATAGGGCAATGAGGCAGCAAAACGTGTATCAAGGAGGATTACATGTACTCATTTCTCCCAGCGTTTCCTTCATACTGAAAAATTAACTCCATAGCTGGGAGGAAGTTTCACTAACAATTAGAGCTTATATAAAGATTTTAACAGAACTAAACTTTGCCATATATTGTGGTATTAACCAAACGCTACTTCAAACATTATATTCCTATACCAGAATTAAAACTAGCTGTATTTAAGGAATCCTGTATTATACGGAGAGGTAAGTGTCTCCTCTGCAGGAAAATGAATCTTAACTAAAAATTGTCTTTATAGCATGTAGCTGCTAACTTCTAACACAGAAGTGCAGACCCCTTTAACACATATCCACACATATGCATGTATCCTGTTGAAGGTATCTTGACTTGCTTCTTCAGGCAAAACTGCATTTTTAAATGCCTCTGAACAAATACAAAGCAGCAACTGACAACGCAGGCCTGAACGTAAAAGACTATAAAAATTCAGTCCCTTGAAACAACGGAGTTTTATATTGAAACTACATCTCTCCCCACTCTGATTACAGATTTGCAGAGAAGTAGTTCACCTTAAAGGAGACTGAAAGGCAAAACCAGCCAAACAAGCAAGAGTATTCCAATTAAAGTCTGTGCCATCCCTTTCCAAACAAAAAATTCATTTAAGTCCTGAATTCACAGGGCAAACCAGTAAATCCTCAATTTACAGTTAAGTTTACTGGAAAGGCACACATGAGTATATAGTATTTCTCTATATTTATCTGATTATGGTTGAAAATAACACAAAGGGAGACTTTTTTTAATTCACCTACAAGGAAAACTTTGAAGTCAGTTACATCATCAGCTAAATATTAAAAACAAGTACCTAAAACATATTTGTGTTTTTTCTTTGGCTGAAACCATAAAAAAGGATATCACTCAAGAATGCAAAAAGAATGTTTAGATTTGTTTTACATACCAAGTAATGAAAGACTGGGAATTACATAATTTAACTCTTTTCATGACTACTTAATCTAAGTAGAGAAACTTCTCCCCCCCCGCCCCGATTTGCTTGACTGGACTAGAAGCGTTGCAAAAGAAAGTAAATACACTTTGAAAAATCTTGAAGGCAGACTGCAAAAAGACTTACCTTTTTAAAAACTTTTCCCGATGGCTGGATTTCATCTTCCTCTTTTAGGATTTCACGTGTTCCCAAGAGTTTCTTGTCCTTAAATTTAGTTTTAGCATATTTAAAAACTTTGTCGAGTGTATCACACCCAGGATATAAAACTGAAGCTAAGCAGTGTAGACTGTTAACAGATCTGTACGCACCCCCAGGCTTGTTATTCACAGGTTTAGCTTTAACCTGCTTGGCTTTTGCTATAGCCTGCCTTGATCCTGAAAGTATGTACCACGGAATGTACGTTACAAAGGAGTACACCAAGATTATAAAGTTTATAAACTGTAGAAGAACGGGATTGATGTTATGCTTCAACTTCATTTTGGCTGCTTGTGAAGGTTACAAGGGAGAATTCGGAAACATGGATCAATTAGACAGGGATCCAAAGAGATCTGAAAAGAGAAAAGAAAACGTTAGTGGTAAACTCTCCAGCTGTTTGCAGAGAGGTTATTTTCAAAAATATTATTACAGTCTACAATTATAAACAGAGTAGGTCTTTTTATGCAGAAGTTAGACTAAAAGTCTTAGCCCCGAACACAAATGAAACAAGACACCAATACATGAGGAAAAAACTCTTCCATTCCCATTTAACAGACTGCACTACTTAGTAGTATTTTCATTTCTTTGGACACTACACAACACAAACGCAGAACCTAAGGAATTCAGGACCTGGGGTTTCAATTAAACGACATGTGAATGGAATGCATTTATCTGAAAACATTACATGATTATACAATTTAAAAGATTCTCTCCAACTGCATTCCAAATACCCACATGTGTACCATCTTCACTAGCAATCTTTACAACCTTTGAGACTGTACATCATCAACCTCCATACAAGCCCTAAGAACATAAGTAATGCCACTGCTCTGTACGTGGGAACCCTGACCACTACGTACACTGAAATATTTTCCAAACATCACACAGACTGGGACACCTGTGTAAGAGAAGGAAACTTCATGGAGGAAAGCCCTGTATGCAACAGAACTTTGCTGGTTCTTTTATTCCTAGGGACCTTCCATCAGACCTAGGATTTCAGCCTCAGTACTGGTATGCAATGGGCACACTTGTTATATAAATAAACATGACAGTAAGTTAACAAATATTTGGTAAACACTGGAAAATGGCTTAGAAATATCTCCAAAATCCTAGCAACAGCACTATGAAGAGATGTGTAACTTTTTCCAGGGTCCCTAATGATGCCAGGATATTCACTTTGACTTTTTTTAAAGCATCATTTATCATATCTAAAGAACACAATGATGCAACTTTCTAATGTATTCTCCTGTGGAGGGCAAGATATTATGCCATGTATCTAAAAGATTAAAAAAAAAAAAAAAACACAACAAAATAATTAAAATCATGGAAAACAGGGACATTTGTCATAATGGCTGAAGATGCATTTCCAAAATGTGAATGAGCTACCAGGTATAAAAATCAGCGTTTTGCACATAAAAGCAAAATCAACTATAAATACACTTCAGTCAGTTAACTTTTCAAATGTATTGACACAACTGTATTAAAAGCAATACCATAAATCAAGCAACTAATAATGACGTGTACATAAGATGCACAAGTGATAATTCTTTCTAAATTAAGTAAGTTTTCATTCATAAGATACAGTGCCAGTGCCATATTATTCTTTGCTGACGCCTTACATTAACTGACTTTTTGAAAACACTAATGAAAAGAAGTTTTAGTTGAAAAAGTAACGTTTAAATCATCTAAGGTCCTTCAGTAGGAATGGAAAAAAACCTTGCTTCATTAATCTTAAGATTTGTAGGTCCTTTTGGGAACAGATCAATCCAGTATCTTTCATTTGTAGGATTAGATTAACTCCATTTTTCTCTAAACCATACAATTTCTTAAAACTCCAAGCAAAAATATTTCACCATCAACTTCTTCCCTAACAAGCTGCTGTAACCTCATCATTACCAGCAGTTTGAAGGATCCAAGCAACATCAAGGTCTATTCTGCAAAGCACCTAGAGATATATATTCAAATAAAACATAAGATCTCTTCACAGTAGGGACTTCCTGGATCAAGCGGTAGAGGGGGAAAGGGATTCGAAACCTAAATAAAATAAAGAAAAGAAAAGGAAGTGTATATATTTTACTTTTCAGATCAAAGGCAGAGAGTAATGAGAAATAAAAAAAACACTTAAGTAGGCTAAAGGGCAAACTCAGTAATCGTTTGAAGAGACTTATGTTCTTAGGCTGTCACTGAAGGATACTTAATGGAAATAATCATGTGCCAGCCAATAAGCTACTGCAGTCCACAAAAATTATGCTGCTGTTGATAGCAGCACAGAACACGATGTTTTAAAGCTGAATCTAGAGTTCACACAACAAAAGTCTACCTATTTTTCAAAAAGTTGTACATTGCACTATAATTTTGTCTGGCCCAATTCAAGGGGGTACACATTGTTTTTCCTCCTTGTGAATCTGGAGAACTCCTCTGTGCCTACATAGTTGTCATGGTTTAGGACCACACAGCCACTAGCGCAGTTCTCCCCTTCCCCCAGAAGGGCAGGGATAAGAGGGAGAAAAGGAGGGGAAAGGGAAAGGAAAAGAACTTTTGTGTTGAGATAAAGACAGATTAATTGAACAATAACAGAAAAAGAAAATAACAATAATAATAATAATGATACAAGTCACTCACCACCCAAGGAACTGGTACCTTCCCAAGCAAAGGTTGAAGATTCCCGTCCCCCAGCCAACCCCCCTATATACCGAGCATGATGTCTGTGGTATGGAATATACCATGGGCCATTCTGTTGTTCTGTCTATGCTGCTTCTCAGCTTCCATGGGAAGCTGGAAAGAGTCCTTGAAAAGATAAGCATCACCTAGTGACAACGAAAACAATATGCATTACTGACATTCCTGTCTCACCAAACCTGAAAACACAGCAACCCCTAGAAAGAAAATTAACTCTTTACCATCTGAAACCAGGACAACAGTAGAAACAGAGTTTAACCAAACACTGTTACAAGCAAAAATGAAAGCAACTGATTTCACACCCTTTGGAAAATTGTTCTCCCAAAGAAATTCCCTGTGTGACTAACAATTGAGCCTGTCCAAAAATATCCTCTCTGGGTGTCATAACTTCCCTTGGCTAGAGAGGCACAGAGCCCTTCTAGAACAGCAGCTTTACATTTGAGTTTGCAGTTATCCCAACAGCTTCATCGCTACCTCAGAAGGAGAGAGGAACCTTTTCCACCATTTCTAAAACAACCACACCAAGGTCCCCTGACAAGCTCTCCCTTCTGGCTTACCTGAAGACTTGCACGTAACACCCAAACCTGGAAATGTTTGCTTTGAATTGCAAATCATAAACTGTGCTATGCCCATCATTTCATAAAGGCTGTACTGCAGGAAAGGGTCTAAGGACACTCCAAGAGGACAGGTTAAGGGGAAATAGTTTGGAATGTCACCCTGGTTCAGAAAAGTAAGCATCCAGCTCTAGAACTCTACTCTGATGTACATCTGCTACCAGAGTAAATTGCTAATTATTTCAGTTTCTCCTTCAGTAAAGTGAGGCTATTACAAGTCAATTATTTCAAACAGTTTCTTTCAAAAATTAACACAAAAATATTTTTTCACTATAAATGTAATTTTTTTTAACCATTAAAAAAAGTATCTTTTTGCATACACAGTTTCTTGCCTTAAAGGCCAAACAGGACTTCATTTTTCTTTCTTTAAAATCTTCTAATTAGGAGATAGCAAACTTGAGCAAGAGAGTGCTCCTATGCCAGCGTCTAAGAATTTGACAATTGCTTTCAGACTGTGACATTAGTTACAAGCATTTATGCCTGTAACTAATTGCAATTACAATTGTAATTAGCATTGCAATTGGAAGTGGGAAAAGTGCAGTCTCTTTTTGAACAAGCAGGAAAAATATATTCTGGTATTCTCATTAGAAGCCTAAGCTCCAATATCTTTGTAAGATGACAGTTCTAAAGAGAGCTGAGCCATGACACAAAGAAAGTTGCTGGGTGGTCATGTAAAGGCTCACTTCTTTCTCTGTATAACCGAAGAACACAAGATGCATTTTAACTCATTTCATTTGTTTGTTTGCCATGTTGCTGAAGAGAAAAATTCCAGGTAAGCAAAGGAGATGCAGTTTAAAATGTCTTCATCTAACAGATTTCTCATCACCATTCCCAGCAGAAGAACAAAGTCAGCTAAATGGACCACTACGCATCCCATAAAAAAAAAAAAAAAAAAAAAAAATCATTTGATGACAGTGTAGGAACAAGATTTATCCCTACCTTGAAACTGAAGTGATAGCAGTAAGACAATTATCTTTTACTGCAAGCAAAACCAACGCAGCTGAGCATGACAACACATTGTGGTGTGGGTTTTATTTTTTTAAATAAAAGGTCACTTAACCTCCTTCCCCAAAAAAGACAGTTTTAATGACATAGTTAAAGAAAGAGATTGTTTTCATTACAATACAATAGTTGCACCTGCATTTTTCTCTGTAACAACTGCTATTCTGAACCTTTAATGTATGGTATTTTTAAAAACTAAAAATGAAAATACCTAATTAATAATCATTTTGCAGAACCGATCTGAAAATGGAAACTTTTAGGGAAATTTTCAAGATTGTATCAAATTTGAAAGGCTTGAAAGGGATGCCCTGTTTCCTGTATAATATTCTGCCTTTAAAAAAGCACCAAACAAATCAAAAAACAACCCACACCCCTCTGGAAGACTTAGTGAAATACTATACTGGGACTTTAAAATTTCATTGAAATACAATTTGTGGTCACCTCATTAATTTTTGAAGTATATGACTGCTTTTGACTGTAAAAAGAGGTTAAGTAAACCCAACATTTTGGGCAGGGAACGGAAAGCAGAGGACAACAGGATCCTAAGCAGTTTTTTTAAGTATCAGTTAGACTGTGACACTGCAAGAAAGTCCACTGCCTTCACAAAACTGGAATTTTGTTCTTAGGTAATTCCTGCTTAATCACCAATAAATAAAAATACATGACACGTGAAAATATTTTAACTTAGCATTTCGGTCTGCAGATTAGCTGTAAACTCTCAGGTTCTTACAGAACATGCATCCATTCTGGTTTCACATAATCTTGCTGGGATTTTTGAGGAAATCAGTGTTCAAACCCTGGCTAGTGATGCAGGAAGGGTTGGCAGATTAAATCCTGGAGGAAAGAGCTCCTAACTTATGCAAGAATACAACTTATAGAAAAACTGCAAGTGAATGTTTCTGTACACACATAAGCTGGTCAGTTTTATATAAATTCTGTTTTGTGAAGTAGTCACCAAACAGGAAACAGGAAGACCACAAGTAAAAAGTTATAGGCTTTTTCCAACAGCAAAGAGAAGAAGCAACCAGCGCACTCATTCATGAGTCTGGAGAAGTAAACCGGCAGTTTTCAGGACTGATCCTGCTTAATACATAATCAGTGATTTGGCCTGATACACTGCTTATACTAATACTGTTATACCCTTTAGTTTTAGAAGAAAACTTTTGTTAAATGAGAAAAAAAAAATCCTCAGAGGAATGTGTTTACTAATTGACCTGCTTATAATAATTACACTACAATAAAAGCATGAATTAGCAAGAAAAAGAAACCTTATGCAACTTCTCATCATGGCAGGTACAGGTACAACAGCCGATACAAGACGTTCCCATCTCAGTTTTACTCAAGAGGAGCTGTCACAGGCAACCGCGTGAAATCTAAAAACGGAAAATCCCCATTAAATATGGCAACTATAAAACACACCCTCCGAGATTTCACTTGTCTTTTATAATAAACAAATAAAACCTTTTGCTTATCTAATACTGCACTGTATCACCTCGGAGAGCCTAGACCCACTACATCTAAGTTAAAATAAAGCCAACTGGAACACACAACATAGTTATGCTTCGTACTCAAGTCCAGTACAATCAAGGTGGTTGGAAAAGCATTAGTTAAATTCAGTAGCTCATGCCTAACTAACTCCCCACTGTCTTTCAGTGTGACACTGGTTCTATCATTTGGGGTGGAATAATGTACCTATCTTTGTATATCTATCTATGCAGAGAATACATTTCAGCCTGAGTAATAAATATTCCTGGACACTTTATAAAAAGGCTACACAAAATAGTAGTCATTACATTTATTGACTCTACTGTACATCAAGGTTTTATTTATTGCTCTCTGCAGAAAGAAGTCTTATTTAAAAACCTGTGCCAGTAAATCACATTTAAAATATGCAGCAAATGTAAACATTTCATACCTATTACCTGTCTGCAAACATTATTATTTACACAACTATTCAGTTCTTTCACAGATAATCTTTTCCAGAACACGGTTTCAGTGGATTGACTATTTGCTGCATGAGGTAAGTACCCAGGGTGCTCACTGCCCCATTTCTTGATTTCCATGATTTCACATGTCCAAATTAAACAAAACTAAACTCAAGCCCTGAGATTCCAAGATACCCTTGCTAAAAAACATTTCTGTCAACAATTTATAGTTGCAGGAACACACACTGGATTTCTCTTATAAGCGAATCTTGCAAAAAGAAACTAATTTGTTAACATTCATAGACAGGATAAAAAGGCTATTTAAAGGGTTAGGCTTTACTGGACAAAATAACTGAGTATCTTCATGTATTGCCTGATAACTTCGTTATAAAAACTAACAATACAAGTACTGGAGGAAATATAACGAAGCCCATAATATAGAATTTTAACTGTATCAGAAATTAGCCTCTACTAGTTTACACCTGGACTTAAAAAGGAACACTAACAACCTTAAGGAAGCAGGTTTTTCACTACATCTGGAAATCCCTTTTAGAGCTGCCAGTGAAAACACTTCTTTGCTGGCATTCAGCAAGTCAGCTTTTCTTTTACAAAAAGAAGAGATCTAAAAAACCCACATTACTATTATTAATTTATAAATATTCATGTACTCATCTATATAAAAATAGAAAAGAAAACCAAATGCACACAGAGGCAACAGCCTGTGCTTCACAAGGGAACTCCCTTGACTATGAAGCGAGATAGAGCCTGAAGTAGTGATCGGAGCCGAGGAAAGAATCCTAGATGTATCGCCATCCAAGCAGAAGATCTGTTCTGCAATATGGATTTAAGACACAGTTATATTTGAAAACAGATGTTCCTCACAGCTACAGCAGAAGTGTTTTCACACATTTCTTGAAACAGAGAAGACGGAAATCCCAACAAGCCCTACTAAATGGTGGAAATGGATGCCTTGGGTCCCTAGAAGAGAGTTGGTGCTCAGCATGTTTTCCCGAAGTTGAAGCGACAGCAGAGCGAGCACAAGGACCCACCTCAGCTCCCCAACTCACCCTCCCTGCAGCTTTCCACAGCAAGACTCACCTCCTGCAGCCCCAGGACTGCTCGTGGGACCTGCGTTGCTCCCCAGGGCCCAGCTCCCTCCAAATCATCCTGGTGGTCCCTTCTCTCGCAGGCCCAGCGGCTTCCACGCAAGCACAAACACTGTCCTCCATAATTTACAGCCTCCCTACCGCTCTCGATGCCACCCTTCTCCAGGCTGCTGCCTGGGTCTCAGCGTCACTTCTAGAGCAAGGGAGACCTTCCACACGTCTCTCAAACATCCACAAAACCCTTCACCATGCAGACCTGAAACCCTCTTCCAAAACGGACCACTTCTATTGAGTCAAGTTGGGGACAATTCTGCAGCTCTGTCCAAAAGGCCATCTGCCTGCAACAGGGAGGAAAACAATCCTTCGGTTACCACCGCCCGCTGGAAACAAACCTAGCGGCGGTACCTTCCTCAACAGCCCTACCTGACCACGCACCGCTTGCTACGGTTATTAAACAGCCTTTGCTAAAGAAAGCTCTAGGAGAACAGGATTGGACGGCTATAACAGTCTGACCTACACACAGACAGAGGTTTTCATGACACTTTTTCAATCAGGTAAACACAGAATGAAACTAATTCCCACATCACCTCCAGTCCTTGAGTTCTCACTCCAAGTCCTGAACAGGAGACAACCTGTCTCTCCCTGGACTTCACCCTCCTTGCTGCCACACATGTTGTGAATGAACTGCTATTACCTAGCACAGAAAGAGGTATAGTGGGAGACCAAAGTTACTACTGATTATGGCTTTTCTCTCAAAAGGATGCACATTTTCTGGACGTGGGGAGAATGACTACTCTCTGCGAGCACACCTAGGGCAATTTTGAGCTACCTTGTTCAGATGGCCCTGCAGCCTCCAGCTGTGGCTCACCTCTCGCACAACCCTGGGTGTATACTCAGGCTCTTTAAATGCTACCAGTAGCTCCACTGGGGATCAGAAACAGGCATAGGTGGATTGCCAGAGCCAACTCAGCCTTCCCACTCCTGCTCACACAACTCGACCCCCATGAGGCTTCAGCATAAGCAAACCCACAACTGAACTCCAGCCCTGATGGCAACTCGGGCACTTCTGTGCAGGAGTGTGTTTCTGAGAAGTACACAAGGCACACACCGACCATCAGCAAAGACACATCATGACCTGGAGCAAACCAGTTTCCAAGTAAGTGTTTAACAGATCTGGGGGCAGCCAAGGTTGCTCATGAAGTGCATGGCCCAAGGGTATGGTTTCAGTTTGGCTCAAGCAGATTTAATGCTGGGCTGCTAATAAAAACAGACTGTTCTTCTCCAAAACGTAACCCAGCTCTCCCTCCACTGTACCAACATGCCAGTGCCTGTGTGGATAGGAATGAGTCAGATTAGCTTGCTGATCCAGTTTAAACCCTCTCCTTCTCAGGGCAGGAGGGTGGATTTTCCTTTGTATCAACTTTGGTACTTACTTGAGCCTAGGCTGGGTCATTGCAGGCACCTAAATCAACAGAAAATTAGCACTACAAAAGAAGTTATTCTTCTGCTATCTCAAACTGAGTAACCATGAATGGTGGTGTTAATGCCACCTCAAAGAGGGAACACGCAGCTGGAGGAGAAGAGAGAAGGAGCCTGGCAGTCATGCTGTAAATCAAACCTCTGTTGGGCTGTAGGAGAACCAAGATCAGCACAGACCCATACGCCAAATGCCTTTAACTTGGTCGTCACCAGTACACTGGGGGATCAGAGGAGAGTTGTGGTCTGGAGGATTAACCTTCTGCTCTCACTGCTAATGATCTCACTACTTACTCTTTTTGGAGCTCGCCCTTGGTGATTGGAATTGCTACAGCCTAAATAGCTTTAAACTTTGTATGTAGGCTATTAAGCATTCCTAGAAATACAAAGGGGCTTAATTTATGTTCTTCACATCTCAGTGCTACGTTTGTAAAATGATCCTCCTATTTCCTTAGGAGGCAGCCAGAAGGCATGTTATTAGGATAAATATATTATTATATACTTGTTAAGACTCCAAGATACTAAAACACTGGAAATTACATGAACTGAAGAAGTCCTTAACCCTAAGGAGACACTTTCTGCTATATTACTAAATCTGGAAATAAAGGAAATAGGTTTATTGTCTAGACAAGTTTGCAAAACATTAACATTTTCTTTTCCTCTTAGTAGGAAAAAGGGGAAAAAAAATCTCACCTAGTGGTGGCAGACAACAGGGAGACAAATACGGCAGCACAGAACTAAATTAGATAGAAGCAGGTGACATTTCTTGAGGGCAAAGACCAGCGCTTTCTTTTAAATGGATCATTGGTATATCCAGTTATTTCTTAAAAGGTAATGGTAAGTGGGTGGTAAAAGTGTCCACTTGCCATCAACCTCTTCTACTACTTCCATGCCCCACTTGTATGAAATATCACTGCATGTTGCAGGAGAGTGAGAGGCTCAGGTTGCTAAATCTATCCTCGGCTTTCTAACGAAACAATGACAGTAATATTTATGAGTACCTGAAAGCTAAAGTGATAATCACAAAGTAGACAAACAGCTTTATTTTTCCTGAAACACTATGGGACTTTCAATGCACAGACTGACTGCGTGGGCTACAAACTGAAGCTTAAACCTTTGTTACAGGTGAAAAATAAGAATAAAGCAAAATGGCTTCAGCACTAATTCAGGAGCAACACTTAAACAGGCACTCCTACAGCTACCATTACCTACAGCACAAATACTCTTCCAAGATACTAAAATCAATGCAAACCTCATTGCAATTCTGCATCTTAGAAATTTTGCTATTCAAAACATTTTAAAACTTATTTTCCTTAAATAAGTTAATTTTTTAACTTATATGAGAGATTAAATATGTAATAGATTGATGAATACATCTTCTATTAATAGAAGTAATAAAACACAGCTCTAAGGTAACAATTGTTGCCAACAAACCTGAAAGCATTTCCCAAGAAGTTAACATCACTGTTGCAACTAACATAGAGAATAAAACAATGTGATAAAAACATTTATTCAAAGTAATTCAACAAAGTAACAGCTACGCCAGGAACACAATCCAGTGCTGCTACATCTTTTGTCTCCTTTTCTTCCCACTACATAATACTGCTTCATGGCAAACAAGTGTCTTGCTCCTTTCAGGAACTTTGATTTATCAGATATTGTCAATACATTGCTTCCATTCCTTCTCAAAAACAGTTATCGGAGCATTTAAGAGATGTATTTAATGCCAAACTAAATTAAATGTTTTCATGCTTGTGCGAGAGAAGCAAATAAATTAATGGATAAAGTACCTTATCACTAGAGAAGACCTCAGAGTAACTTTGGTATCTGCAAATTAACCGTCAGAGAGATGAAAACACCAATTTTCCAAGTATACTGTTAGATTTTCAAACCACAGATACAAACTGAACACAAAGGGCACTTCAACAAGAACACAAATACAACTGCACACCCAGATTAAAAAAGTCTGCATAAAAATAAACCAGAAGCTTCATCATTACCCCCCAATCTCTGGCTGCCAGAGAAGTGGAGTAATAGCCTAGTTATCGCTGCCACTTTATCACTCTCCCAATTCCTACAATGATTTTCCAATTGTTTAAGACAATTCTCCTAAGTACTTCCACTGGGAGGCAGACTCTGCTTTCCATCTGAATGGAAGGGACCGACCAGAATGGTTTGATATGCCATTTTCTACTACAAAATACAGCCTTAGATCAGTTCTCTAATTTCTGGGAAATCTGAAATGCTAAGGAATAAACAGGTCTGGTTTGTTTGTTTCTTAAAAATCAAAACAGAAATAGATGTTCTATTGCCATATATTCAGTCTGGTTGTGTACTGTATTCTAGTCATGTATTTGTCAGATCAGAACAAAAATCTAACATAACGATAACAGAGATTTTTAGCAGTGAAGGTGCTTCTGTTTTTTGTTCTCTGGCAGAAGCTATACATGCCTAAGAACGTTCTCATTTAATTTTAGATGAATTAGAGTTCATGTAGTGTAACAGTAAAAATTATTACCCACTATTTATATAATTTTTTAAAAAATACCAGGTAGTGAGCTCCAAAATCTGGCAAGCCCATGTATTTATATTGTCTTGCCTTCTTTCTGTAAAATTTCTTCTTTATTTGATGGGCTTTTGTTAGGTATAAACTTAAGCCAGAACCTCTTTAAAGAACAAGCAACAGATGAATATACTCAAGCAACAAAGCAAATCTGAGAGAACAAAATTGTGATACAGGCTTCAGAAGTAAAGGATTTATTCCAAGTCTTTAGAGAAGTTCCTCACAAGAAAATCATCATCCAGATTAACAATACATTCAAGAGGAATTTTACAATACATTTCAAAGGAATAAGGGTATCTGCTGCATGATCGAAGCTATCAAAGTGATAAAGCTGGATGTTTCACTGCTTAATTTGAAAGGCCAAGCTGTTGACATTTTCAATACACTTTCTAAGGATAAACACATTTTCAGGTGCCGATTGGTTGGGGTTTGGCGTGTCCAGTTCTGGGTTTTTTTAACAACATCATTGGGTCCAGTCATCTATGGGGATTTACTACCAAAAAAAATTTAATGAAGAAGTTTCCAAAAGAACATCTGCTTTTCTCCCCGCAACTTTCCACTGTGGCGACTGCATCTCCAGGAGAGGAGCAATCCCTCTCCTTTGGCCAGCGATTCAAGTCACAAGTCCCGGGGACCACCACCTTTTCACAGAAAGACTACTGCTCCCAAGTCCACACGGATGCTTCAGACTGTGTTTTGTAACATTCACTCTCAATATAACAAAGAAATCCCCCCAAAGCCACGTAGCAGAAAAGCAAAAGGAACACAGTTTACAAAAATCCCAGACCCAGGAAGCCGACACTCGCATGAGACTCAGTGGGTGTTTGATACCTCATGAAGTGAGCTTCTCCGCAAGGACTGAGTAAGACATATCAAAAGCACTATTTTACTCCAGCAACTATAGAAATGCAGAAAATAACTTGTGGAGCTTTTCCTGAGCACAAATAGAAACAGAGAAATGAAATTTGCTCATTCAAAGTTCTGTGAATATGCAATTTTCGAGTATAATTTTAGTAATCTTACCCCTGCCACGAGTTATAAATCTGTTCTCAAAAACATAGTCTTCCGTTTCTTAGACTGCTTACATTAGTGTCTGTGAAATCCCACCTCCTAAACACACAGGTTTAGAGATTATTACCCTTGACTCCTAAGCTGTTTTAACAGAAATACTTTATTTAAGATTAGTTATATTTCAACATATACCCAATTGTACTGCAATGCACAGCAAGTGCCTTTCTCCTAGTATTTTTCAGAACCTAATGATAAAAAATTACTTGGCTTATTTAACTCCAGATTTCAAAAAGGCTCAAACTAAACCAAACTTTGATTTATAAGACACTAGGAACGCTGTACACAGAGTCAATCAGTAGAAATCGGACTTCAAACAAATGTCTCCTATGGATATGAGCATGCCACTATAAACACCAAGCTGCCAAAAGGAATGTCACCTAGAAGCTACTTACTTCGGAACTTTCCCGCCTTTGTCACAGATGCACAGTCCTGTTCTCTGCAACATCAAAGCAAGCCAAAACTGTCCCCGGACTAAGCACTTTATGAAGTCCAGGGAAGGCTACCACAGAAGTAGGTTTCAGCTGTTACTGCTTCAGCCTCTTTCCCCCCCGTATTTATGGGCAGAGAGCACTTTCTTTGCACTCGAGAAGTCGGGGGTGACCCATGGGGAGTCGCACAAAAGCTTAAGTTACAGAAAGACTAGCAGGTTGTTTTACTGCAAACCATTTTATAAGGTTTTTATTTCTCTTGGCTGCTCTGAAATTCTAGGGACAGTGGGGAGTACATTATTACAAAAGAAAGAAATAGCAAAGGAAAAAGAAAATATTTCAAATTCAATGTTTTCCTAAAGAGCTACTTTATCTGGGTTTTATATCTATACTGCTTGGGGAAATAACTCCTCCGTTCAAAATCCAGCACTGGAATTTATTTGAGTACAGCATAAGGATGCCTACCCTGCTCATTTGAGTTATCATTCTATTTTCTAACCTTTGTAACAGTATCAGGACAACCTCTCTCCTCCATCACACTGGAACAAATATCATTTTCTCTTTATTATGCTCTATTTTGTAAGCAAAGCAAGGCAGGATCACCTATGAACATGCCCAACAATTGCGTAACGTGAAACAAATGCAAAACAAGGACTCATTAAATTAGAAGCCATTTTATTATATGTAAAGAAGCATTAAAGAAGAGTGGTCCTACACTCCAAGTCCTCATGTGTCACCCTTAAAAATAAAACTTACAAATGCAGGTGTTGAAAATCAGAGAACAACACCTAGTGCCTACAGATATGGACTGGAAGGGATGAAGGTGAGCAGGTAACTAAGTCCTCACAGGAGGTAATTCAAGTCAGGACTTCAGAATCAGTATACAAATACTATGTAGGTAGATGGAGTTTCTGGCAGAAGGGAATCCTGGTTTTCTATGCAGGGAAAACAAACACACCCTTAGACTCTGGTTATGTAAACACAACCAAATTGTTGAAGTACCTGGCTGGGTAGAGCCTTCACCACTAAGTTTTTAAAATAAGAACACTGACCTTTTTTTTTTTTTTTTTTTTAAAAAAAAAAAGGAACCAACAGCATTTGCAGGAATTTTGTGAATATTCTCAGGCAAAATTATTTTGCCTGTGTTATACAGATGGTGGGATTAGATTAATACAAACTGACAAGTTCGAAGTCCACAAAAAAATATATTCTTCTTATAGAAATATATAATAAAGTATTTAATCTGTTTCATGAGCCACTAACATTTCAAAAACCAAAATAATTACATCTTGCATTTAAAAAAAAAAAATCCCCGAAAGAATCATGGAAGATTAAGCTAATGATGTAATTAAGATACATACAAATGCAACACTGCACTCTTCGTCTCTGTTATCTTAGATGTATACACACCTACAGATGCATAGAAAAAAAAGTCAGGCTAGCAGAGCTCTCCATTCCTGCGCACCCGGGACCTGGCCACAACTGCACATGTGAATGCATAACACAGAACGTAGACAGAATATAGGGATTTTTTTTAAATCAAACTTATTTTATGACAGATTTTTGAAAACAAAAGTTTTCACAAGTTTCTTTATTAATGTCTATCTTAGCACTCCTGATCAAAAACCCTCACACCACCCCTTCCAACACGCAGTAACAGCCTCGGCTTTGTGGCTAGGACACTCGCACACTGGCTCCCAGCCCTGCTACGCTCAACTGGGAACTGGATTTGTACCTTCTTCTTGAAAGTATTGGATGTTACCAGGTGAAGCTATTTGTACAGACTGTAAGAGAACTAGATAAATATCTCCATAAACATCTTCACCACGGGGCAGGGGTGGGGTAGGGGGGAAATCTGGACAGTTATCTGCACTGCAGAACTGGAAAATATTTTCCAAGAATCTCAAAGCTGTCGACTAGGAAAAATCATTTCTCTATTCACAGCTTCCCTAGAACAATACAGTGCAGCAGTACTTCATCGGAACAATTAAACTGCGACTGACAAGGCCTGGCAACAGAACCTTCCAAGTAGTTTGTGGACTTAGTGCTGCAGGACAGACTGAACCCACATTTTGCCACAGACAATCGAGCTCGCTGCCCAAGCATTACTGGGATCACTGTCCTCTTCCTATACCTGTTGCCTTACCTCTCTCCTTTTCAGCACTCACCAAATATAAGTCCTTGCAAAATCTGCTGACAAAAAAAAGCAGATGCAGCTCTCTACATAACCACTAAAACCCTCCTGCAAAGCCATCACCTGCTGCTTCCCCCATTCCCTTCTGCCCTTCTCCATACCCACATACATAAAAATCAGACTACAGACATCCTCTCTACCAAACACAAATTACACATACACCTAACTTCTAAAAGGTAACCACAGATGCTCCGCTTTCCACATTTTTCATAGGTTCTCACAGAATGAGCCCAAACAAAGTAATGGTTTGGTGAAACAACAGCAGACCATGCTCCACTATTTCATAGACTACATTGTGATACTATCTTAAAATTTTGGTTGGTAGAAATCTGGTTGGTCTGATCCAACAAACCTAGAAATCCAACCGCATCCTGGGCTGCATCAAAAGAAGCATGTGCAGTAGGTCGAGGGAGGCGATTCTGCCCCTCTACTCCACCCTGGCAAGACCCCACCTGCAGTACTTAGTCCAGCTCTGGGGCTCCCAACATAAGAAGGACATGGACCTGTTGGAGAAAGCCAAGACGAGGGCCACGAAGATGATCAGAGGGCACATCCTCCTATGAGGACAGGCTGAGAGAGTTAGGGTTGTTTAGCCCGGAGAAGAGAAGGCTCCAGGAAGACCTTAATGCGGCCTTCCAGTACCTAAAAGGGGCTTTTTAGGCGATAAGACTAGGGGTAACAGTTTTAAACTGACAGAGAGGAGATTTAGATTAGATATTAGGAAGAAATTCTTTACTCTGAGGGTGGTGAGCCCCTGGCCCAGGTTGCCCAGAGAAGCTGTGGCTGCCCCATCCCTGGAGGTGTTCAAGGCCAGGCTGGATGGGGCTTGGAGCAACCTGGGCTGGTGGGAGGTGTCCCTGCCCATGCTGGCGGGATGGCACTAGATGATCTTTAAGGTCTGTTCCAACCCAAACCATTTTATGATCGTGCACACTGATGTATGCTACTGCACTAATTCCTCTGAAGGCATCTGGTCAAGAAGCAAAGAACGCATGCGAAACCTTCCTGCAGATGGAGGTTTCTCACATGTCTCAGTAGTCAACCTGAATAAAGTGAGGCACATTCCATACTCTGTCCTGGACAACAGGAAAGGAAAGGCAGTAAACTCTTTCCTCTAAAGATGCAGAAAAACTCTTTTTATAGTTTTCAGTTTCCAGTATTCTTATGAGTTTATCACAAGAGGAGAGAACAGACAGTAAAGCAACACAGCCAGTAAAGTAACAGCAAATAGACGGGGAACTGGATCTGGCAGTGCAGTACTACTGCTATTCTGTTGCTTAACCTTCAGCAAGTCACGTCTAATCTTTATTATCTATTTTCCTCTTCCAAGTCTCATACTGGTTTCATCTAGGAGATTCATTGAGGGTAAGGATGGTATTTACACAGTACCTAAAAAAACAAAGCACTAGATTTCCAATTTTTAAATGAAATGGGAAAAGGCTTGCTATTTGTTATTGCTGTTTTCCACGATCAACAGTGAAATTCCATAAGTCAGTAACTTTCAATAATCCTATCTTTCCTGCTTTTCAGGAAACTCATAAAACTGAGAAGCCAGCTTGTCCCATTTCACATGTTGTAATTAACTAGCACATCTTCATAATTAACAAGACTCATGAACACTGAGGGAAACATAACTTCCCAAGGCGCATGTGTTGACAAACAGTCACTGCTGCCTCCTGCTCTGCCTACATGATCCCAGACACTAAGTCAGCACCCTGACTTCCCGTGAGCTGCAGGCTTGCTTAAGGAACGAGAGGACACATGTGTGAGTAATTCCTTCCCAAGGATCAGTAAAGACTGCTGCAAGTTTTGGAACAGGCTGATTCTAAAACCATTTTGAACAACTTTGCTCTAATTGATTGAGAAGGTAATACAGAATGAGATTTGAACTTCCTTCAGAGCGCTGCACCTACCCCCCCGCTCATAGTCCTGGATTTAGTAATACCCATTCAGGAGGTGTGATTAGGATACAGCCTTGTCCAGGTGATTTCCTTCAACATTCTCAAAATTGTTGAAGCAGAAGCAGAGTACTGAAACCTTTGAGAGCCCTTTAGGCCATACTACATGGCAAACCCTGATATAGATCAGGATCTCAGGATGAAGAGCCATTCTTCCAACTCTAACTGCATAATTAAACAAATAAAGTCCTGCCATTTGAGAGCTGCTTAAGATTGGCTTGAGTGCTTGCTATATTCCTCCAAGTGTGATGACTAAACCTGCACTGCCAGACCGCATGCAGTCCTAAATAGGCTGGCTCAGAAACTTCCACTACAACTGCTCCGTGGGCAGAAACTAAATAGAGCCATGGGATAATTCAGGTGGGAAAGGACCTCAGAGGACCTCTGGTTCAACCTCCAGCTCAAAGCAGGGTCACCCATGAGCTCACACCTGCTTTCTCAGGGCTTTATGCAGTTGGATTTTTGAAAACCTCCATGGAAGAAGAATGCACCACCTCTCCAGGAAGCAAGTCCAACTGCTTGACTGACCTCACGGTGAAAAATGCCTTATAAGCATGGACCTCTCCCACTTCAGTTCATGCTTGCTGCCTCTCGTCCCCCCACCACACATCACTGTGAAGAACCTGGCTTCACTCTCTCAAAAACCTCTCCACCAGTGCTGGAAGAGCCCCTCAAGCCTTCTCTTCTCCAGGCTCAACAACAGGCACAGCTCCTTTGCCTCTCCTCACAAGGCAAAAGCTCACACCTCAGGACAATCTTGGTAGCTCTCCAGTGAACTCACCCAAGTTTATCAACACCTCCCTTGTCCTGGGGGGCAGTACAACTGGAAGCCGTATTCTGGACACGATCTAACAAATGCCGAGTGGAAGGGGATAATCGCTTCGCTTGACCTACTGGCTGTACTGCCAGGGCACACGGCTGCCCCGTGCTCAGCTTGCTGTCCACCACGACCCCCAGGGGCTTCTCAGCAGAGCTGCTCCCCAGTCAGGCCAGCCCCAGGCTGCACTGGCACAAGGGGTTACTCCTGCCAGGAAACAAAGCCAGGAAGCCCCCACCCTTAAATAGCTGTTTAAACAGTAAATTTGCTTAGTAATCAGCAGCAGACGAAATGGATAGAAATTGAAGCCAAGTCTTCTTAGTGTTAATACACCTTACTTAGTAGTACTAAGTCGCATCTTAGGGCCATATTCAGATGGCCTAAATTCCACATAAATCCTTCTGCCTCCTATTTCTTATTAGCTGGCTTTCAGGCAGCTCCCCATTCAGCGTCTTACGTAAATTCTCTGAATTGCTCTCCAAAACCACCTAGATTTCTCCATTGACTGAGAAAAGGGGCTTGAGTGGAATTCAGGCCACCTGAACTTAGTCTCTAAGGTCTGGTAAGGTTGCAGCAGACTGCATTATTCCCTCGGTTTTGCCACCACGGCAGTAAGTACCAGCTTGTTCGTCAGCACAGGTTTTAGTTTAGTTACTCTTCCACTGGAACATATATTTTTAAAGAAAATGTCGATCTTTAAACAATTCAGGATTCAGTTCTTCCTGCTGACTTCTGGAAGTTTACTCCATAGCTGGACCTCCTTGAACAAAGATACTTTATGCATAGTTCTCTCACATTTTGTCTTAAGCCGTGTGTGCTGCTTTGTTCCAAATGTCTTGACAATTCACTTGATAAAAATTTGGGCTGAAACTATTCACTAGTCTACAGAAAGGAAGAATAAAAGCCCTACATCGTCCCTAAATGCAGGTTGGGGGGATCACCAGCTTAAATGCTCACCGGTGCAGCAAGAGCACACTATGCTTTGAATCAAGCATGGAGACATTTCCTCTAGTTCTTCAGACTATCCGTTTTCCAATAAATACCATTCTGATTTTCTTAGGCTTCAGGCTGAACCAGATCTCTTTATTTGAGACACCATTTCTCATAAGCATTATGGTTTTATAACAGTATCATAAATTGAAAAGTTACCCCTGTCAGCATACTCAGCCCAACGTGCTCTCCTTGGTGGTCTTACATCATCAGGTTCCTCCAAGCAAGAAAGATGGAGTGGGGAAGACAGGAACTGCCCACCAACACTTCTGAAAAGAGGAACCAGATTCAACACACCACAGTCCTGACACCTCGCATCAGGGTATTACCAGTGTTAATGCCTCGTTTTGTCAAAGCCCCAGCGCACGCCAGATGCACAGCTATGGACAGCCGACCCTTGTCCACAGCTGTAAGCTAGATCTCTCTCAAAATGTCACAGTACACCAACAGATACGCAACTGTGAAATATACAGAACAATACCGAGGCTGAGATTTATCATCTTCACAATTACTTTGAGTGGAATGAGACATTTGCAAATGGCACAACTTTCAGAACCAAGCAACAGCTTATTGAGGATCAGACCATTTTAGAATAAATTTGGTAGGTTTGCTTCTCTACAAGGGATTCTGTTTCCATTAGCAAGAAGCTTGCGTTCCTGACCAGCCATTAGGGACTGGATCCGTACCACAGGCTGAGCATGTTACGCGTTCCACAAGTCTTGACCACATAGATCAGTAGATCCATCACATTCACTCAAGTTTGTCAGCCAGCCATCAAAACACAAGCATGAAATTTGGACCTACCTCCTGTTTCTAGGGACTAACAATAACAAACATGCTGAACAACTACAAAGAAAATTAAGTCTTTCGGTCATAATGTTTAGTTTCGACCATTCCTGAAACATAAATCCACAGGACAAGGAGGAATTACTGAGCTTATTAATGTCTTTCCTTAATTTTTCAAAGCACACAAGACAGGCAAATACGATGAGATGTACTTGCTCTCTCAGTGGTGCAGAAGACAGTTATGAGTATAAAGAGTTCACCCAGACGATTATCTTTCTCTTAGGACATAATTAAGACCTGATAAGGCAACTACCATTTCTGACTTTTACTTTTTACTCCCAGGGAAAAAAAAAAAGAAAATAAAACATCACATGCCACAGTGAATTTCTGCACAATGAGATGCTAAGTCCACTCTGGAGAAAGACTATTTCTACAGCAGAATGTAACCAGACAAAAATCCCATTAAGTCTTTTCGGTTTCACTTTGTGCTTTTTCTTTACAGGATACTTAGAACAATAAATTAAAAAGCCTCATGTCAACTCAAATATTCCTTAAGACTTCTATAATATTCTAAAATATTTTGAGTAAAAATGAGTGCCTTTACCCTTAACGGACTTTTTAAAGTACTCAAAATCATTTATCATTGGTTTTGCTCTTTTCTACAAACTCTATATTGGTAACAGCACTTTCAAAGTGAGAGAGTACAGCTATATAAATACAAGAATTTCATATCTGGTGTTATCAAATCCATTTCATAGGCCAAAATAAGCCATGTTCTAGAATCTGGTACTTCTAAGCAAAATACAGTACTTCTCATTTTAAAAAGATATATATACCAGTTGTTGTAAATAATTATTACGTGTTTTGGGGGGTGCTCTTTCTTCAGCAAGTTAAAAAAAAATAAACCTAGCAGTGCTCATAAACTAGCTTACAACTATTTTTATTCATGTCACCGTTTTAATTTTTCTGAAGCTTACTATCTGCTTATTTCCCAAAGGTTTTTCTACGGGTCCCACAAACTGAACCTCATGCTGTTTACGGAACTCCCCGAAACAAATCTTTGCACACTTACTCCTCTCCCATACGCTTCGATAGAAGAACATTCCCCCTGCCACCTTTCCCCAGCAAGTCCACGAAGGAAACGTACCCCAACACCAAATCCAGCACCGAACCCCTAGAAACCAGAAGGAAAACTGCAAAATATGACTGGAAATTCTGATCCGTGCCCCCTCCGACCGCGCCGGTTCCACACTACGCGCACTTACAGACCACGAGCTGCGCGTCTGGACCGCAGACGACGCGCAAAGGCACCGTCGGTACCCAAACGCAGGGTCTGGGGGAGGGACACGCCGTGCTCCCCGTGTCCACCCCCCCGCCCCGGGGCCCCGGCGGGCGGTTACCTGCCGGGCGGGCCCCGGCCC